>NC_137465.1:177440621-178040621 GCF_964235325.1 Thermobia domestica | reverse complement strand
CAATCTGATATATGATGTACATGTTTTGGCCGTAAATTCTCGAGTAGATGGGCAAAGTAAATATTTTTCAGTTTAACGTCACACGATTATGCCCTTTAACACGTTGACTGCCATGTGTATGGAATTCCATACACACGGCTCTCCCGTGCAGCGCCGCGTGGATGATTTTCCATACACAAAAAATATATTGCACTTTTGTCGCGTTCGTTCTATAGCTATGTATGCAATTACATATGAGGCGCATCCAGAAAATAACTTTCCCACGCGCCTCATAGCTAAGAAACCGCATGGCGCATGTGACAGCGGAACTTCCCTAGTGCTCCCAAGTAGCGTCGTGGCAGTGATTGAAGATGGACGTTTCTATTGCAGCTCCGCCGCATATGAAGTGCAAGCAGTGGTGAAGTTTTTGAATGCACAGGCATCCCACTGCGAATTGACTACACCAGGAACGCAACCATGTACAATATCTTATATACATCCATGAATTGAAAAAAAAAAAAAAAAAAAAATCAATTTATTACAGTTACAAGTGGTATGTGCGTCACTGTTGGAGAAATTAAAAACTGCTAGTTTTCATGTACAGTACATGAATAAGTAAATAAATAATTTTTACTAACAGAATAAAAAATAGTTTGCAACTAATTATATTCTTTTTTTAGCCCCATAAAAGTTTGTTTCTCTAGATTTTTCTTTCGCAACTAAACACATGAGGGTTTACTTATTAGCTCCATAAAAATTCTTCTAGATTTCTTCGAAACCAGCACATGAAAGTTTCTCTTCAACCATGCCATTTTATTCAGCTCTATGTGATACGTCAATTGATATTCATATTTTGGACAATACTGCAGTTTAATGTTTCATCTCAATAGGTGGTATAGTTCTACAGTATCAGTTTTTAGTTTTTTTTTTTTTTTTTTTTTCAAAAATTACGTGAGAGTTTTTATACGAGGGTACGTCTAAAATAATTCGCAATGTAGCTATAACTCTGTCCTCGTTTATTTTATTATTATGCTACTGTGCTCATGCTATGAAAGTTTGATCCTAATTCCTACATTTCTCTTCCTTTTGTTGCAGATAGGTCATGGCCACTCCATCAGAAGTTTGCGCCAAAGAGGAACAACGAGCAGTGATCCGGTTTCGTAATCGGAAGATGTACTCGTATCAAGGGCACAGAATCCATGCAAAATTAAAAAATGGTTGCACAAGTGTTACGCAATAACACTTGTGTGACCATGTTTTATTTATTTATTTATTTTTTTTTTTCAATCCATTCGTATACACTCCGTTGTGGTAAGACACTATTCCCATATTGTGCTGAGTCTTTGATGGACTGCGCCCCTCGATACACCTTCCGACAAAATTTTGAAACTAGACATCTACTAAGAGATTAAAAAACCTAATTATAATCACATTAAGGTTATTATTTCAATCCAGTATATTTTTGAAGGTGCTTTTTGTGTTGGGGTTACCTCCCCCCTACCCCCCCCCCAAAAAAAAAAGAAAAACTGGGGAATATTGGGCTAATCAGAATTCCAACAACCCTGTCTCATAGTAATTAAACACAAATGTGTACTCACTTAAACTTCCAAATAGCAATCAAAATACAAGTATTTTGCGACACTTTTTGCAAGTTTCAATGCATATCCGTTAAAACAATATATACTGCTGAGACGTATACTGAATGTATATATTTGCTTGAAAACATCGCATGTTTTAAGTCTCCTTCCCCTAAACAATTCAGACTGATATTTGTATTGGTTATTTAGAATAAAGTAATGTGGAATAGTTAAGATTCTACAGACAAATAATGTCGGAATTTTCTTTTTTCAATGTTTTGAGTACATGTGATGGGAAAACAGCATGTCATCAAACCATGAAACTTAAAAAGTAATGTTTGAACAATTACTAATAATTAATTCTACACAATAGCAGATGCTTATTCTTTTTCTTGCCTGGATAAGATAATGACAAGACAGGACAGTTATTAACGAGCGAAGTTATCGGCAATACTTCAAGGATGACATACATTGTTTCTACAGTGAAGGAAACTGATAAACGAAAAAAATAGTTCTTCAAGCAATTTAAAAGATATGTTTTCAAGAAAAGTAGCTTACCTTGTGCCTCCATGTTCATCACTTTAATATTTCTTTCTCTCTGGGAACAACACCACTACCATCTTTTTATTGCTTTAGATCTTCTATCGGATTTTTTGTTTGTTTTTAAAGAACACTTAGTCAAAAATATTTCGTGACTTGATTTCGGGTTTCTGATTACTCTTAATAAGTGTCCCTGTATTTTCAATTAATTGTTTATATGAAAACTATTCACATTAATAAATTATGCGGAATTCTACAATGTGTCTCTAATTAGATCAAAAGATCGAATTTATTTCAATCAAAAATTTTCTTGTACGCCTTGTATCTGGAGAACTACATACAATGTAGCCAAACGCAAACTGTCACTTAACTCAGTATGATGTGCTTATTCCGTAGAAAATACAAAAACTCGACTTAGGAGCCGTTCAAAAATTTTGTGGCCCCTGATTCAAAAACTAATTATTATTGGCCAAGATCGTGATCTTTCGATCTATCTTTTTTTTTTTTTTAATCACTCCTAAAATTCTTGTTTATTGTTCTATATGGTTTACCCTCAATTTATTTTTGGCTGCTGTAAACCCACCTAAACATCAATACGGCGCACTAATTGTTCTTCTAAAGAAAACAAAAATTACAATAGGAAGTGTAAAAATAGATTCGGTGAGACAGTACTACATAATACTGGCAAAAGTCATTCAAGTTTTTTGGTTTAAATAGATTTACTTCATTTATTTAGATTACATGTAGATAGGGGAAAAGTTTCTTTAGCTTTAACGTCCGAAGGCAAAACAGGGTTATGAAGGCAGGATAAATAAAAACCATAATCCTAGACATTTCAAAAAAAAATTTTATACGACTTATCAGTATGATTTATTTTCTTTTCTCTTTTAATTAGAGAATTGATTTCTCACATATTGTTAACAACGCAACCCAGCGATGTAACTTGGTATTCAGAGAGAAAATACAGCAGCTGGATTTGTTATCTCCTATCTAGCCGGCACCCCAACCTTCTATTCTGTTTTGATCTATTCGCGTGTTTATCGCTATAATCGCAGATAATGTCGACTTAAAGTAACTTCGGGACTGGAATTGATTTAAAAGTTACAGTATGAGCTGTAACCACAATGCCCCTCGGTAAGGACGAGTAGCTGGATCGAAATAAAATTACTAACATTACAAATTGTATTGTAAGAAATAACGAGGGGTGGTGATGTCAGACATATATAAACTCTTCTAAGTATCTTAAACAATGTATCAAACTATTAAACATGTCTAAAAGTAAAACTATTTAAAAATGTGAGTTTAACACCCATGGACTTACCTGTCATTCCACACTATTTAATTTGCAACCCAACTAACGCTTCCATCCCAACCTTGCGATTAAAAAAATTTGTTTTTTAATTGAAATAATAGTATCGTCTTGACCATACCGCAGTTTCAATCGATCGTGATACACTGATGTCAAAGAACAGAACGTAGTGTGTAAATTAATAAAATCAGAGATCCAAATGCCTATCAATTTCGATATGCCCTAAAAATATTTTTGAACGTATAAAATGTCTTCATTAAAATATAGTTTAAAGGCAACAAAGATTTGTGCAATATATTTGGTTGTATTTGAATGTAGCTCTCTTCTAGTACTGAGATTATGAAAGACAAGGGCCTGCGACTTAACGTGGAATCCGGGCCAAATGTTTTCCCACTGGGAATTGTAATATATTTTTTATGTTGTATATTTTTTTTTTTTTTAAATAAAACTAGAATCAACCCATTTTCCAATCAAAAATATTCCATGTTACTATGTTAAACATAATTATATATTTGGCATATGTAAATTCACAATATGACATATCTTACTTTTTTTTTTTTTCCTAAAGATCACGAGATCTTCCATTTTAAACTCTGAAAAATATGGCAACCCTAAGCTTAAAGTGGAATCCAATCATCACTCACCGGGAATGCTTCCTAACTACGAAAAGGTTTAGTACATTCTTAGAACAGATTTAGATAGTACCTCCGAAGGTGTAATTAATTCCCAACTTTTAGCTGATAATAGGCATCAAGTTACGGCACAATAAATAAAAATTAGAAAAAGTGAATCCAGATAATGGTAAAGTTTTAAGATGAATTGAAATAACTTCAAACGTACTTAAGCAATCTACAAGAATTTTTAATAAACATGATTTACACTATAAAGGCATTATTACCAATACCGTAAGTAATGCAGCGTTGTCAACTTTGTATTCACTTCTTTTATTTTCAAATGACACTACATCATGTTGTTACCTACCGTATATACAAGACGCACTCCCATTTCTAAACTTCAAAAGTTATGCCAATTTCTTGTATTCAATTCTAAGACGCATCATGGATATTCAATGAAGCAACTAAGAAGTTTACAGTGGAAATTAAATCATACGGGTTTATTTGTCCAAACTGAACATTTAAATGTCAAGATTTGCGTGCGTTCCGGAAAATGAGCGGCGGCACACACTGTGGTCATCCCCATCGCCGGAGCAGTTTTGTATGCGATTCCAAGACGCATCCCCCAATTTATATCTGAAATTTTGGCAGAAAACTTGCGTCTTAGAATTGGGTATATACAGTATACAAGACAGCTAACAAGGAACCCTAGGTATCTATCAGAGCCCGATTTTCATGAAACTTTGTGTATAGAGAGAGTACCTCGGGAAACTCTCACAGCCAAAATTGTAGCTGCAGAGTCCAAGACGTTGGGACACTAGGGCCCGAGAAAGATCAAAAATTGGAACGTCAGTACATTAAGGACATGGTGAGAAAATGCACGTTTTTCTTTAAAACTAATCATTGTAACGACACGAAATGAGCATACATGGATACGAGATGGTCGATATGATCAGTTAAAAGTTATGAAAAGATTATTCACCATCTTAAAAGAGGCCATGTTGAAACTTGTGCGATTGGTGTAAATGAGAAGAGGGTCATCCGATGCATTAATTTGAACGCAAATTGCCACAGAAACCTGTTGGTGAAGTCTGTTGTGGAATTACATTATTCTTGTGCTTCTGTTAGAGTGGTTTAGGTACAAGATATCAAACACTGGAATTACATTATTCTTGTGCTTCTGGTAGAGTGGTTTAGGTACAAGATATCTTATGACACTCAAGCAGATGCAGATTATGGAGCGCTATGAGTGGGATCAGGAACTAGAAAACCGAGCGAAATAAAATTTTAGCACTACATCATTTGTGTCACAGTCAACATGCAACTGGTGTGGATGTGCTGATATGACGCGTTCAATCTTCATAATAATGTCATGGTTGACATTACCTTTTAACTTTTTATTAGAGTTAAATTAATTCGAACAGAAATCAGAACGTCATATCAGTCCACCTACAGCGCTCCATACCCTGCATCTTTTCGAGTGTCATGAGATACACTTTGCTTATTTTGTACTTAAATCACTCTACCAGAAGCACAGGAATAATGTAATCCCACAGCAGACTTCACCAACAGGTTTCTGTGGTTATTTAAGTTCAAATTAATGCATCGGATGACCCTCTTCTCATTTACACCAATCGCACAAGTTTCAACATGGCCTCTTTTAAGATGGTGAATAATCTTTTCATAACTTTTAACTGATCATATCGACCATCTCGTATCCATGTATGCTCATTTCGTGTCGTTACAATGATTAGTTTTAAAGAAAAACGTGCATTTTCTCACCATGTCCTTAATGTACTGACGTTCCAATTTTTGATCTTTCTCGGGCCCTAGTGTCCCAACGTCTTGGACTCTGCAGCTACAATTTTGGCTGTGAGAGTTTCTCAAGGTACTCTCTCTATATACAAAGTTTCATGAAAATCGGGCTCTGATAGATATCTAGGGTTCCTTGTAAGAAATGTCTATTACGTAGCAGTGTTGCAAACTTGAAGATTTATTTGAAAAGAAGGATTGGTACAGTTTTGATTGCATTCACTGCAAAATATACGAATTCAAGTAATGGTTTTTGACGAAAGTAGTTCCAAAGAGAACTAATCTTACCTCAAGCAAACATATGTACACTGACTCAATAGTGTTATCAAAATTTTAAAACAACATTTTTTCAATACTTTTGTAAAAAAAATATTCCGAATGGATAATTTTCGAACTAAAATAATACATTCCTCATGTCAAAATACTTAAAGCACAAGAACCGTAGAATATGCATTAGTGAATAAACAAAGTCATCATCAAAAAATTACGTCAGGGAGAGAACAGATACTGTAGAACAGCAGAAAACTTCGTACTTATGTGAGATATCGTTACCTACTACCGTGAAACAAATAATGTTAAATTAGTGTATTAACTCTGCTATGTTGTTATATAAGTAGAACTATCACGCAAGTTTTGAATAGCGTATAAAACAAAATATCTTCTCACAGTACGGACAACAGTGTTTAAATGACTAAGCGAACAATATCTGGAAATTTACGTACTACATTATTCGGTGTCAACAGTAAAGTAATTCACAAGTGTGAAGTTTGGGTGCATAAAGATGATTCGATATGAAAGTTTTTTTTTTTTTTCCTCTTCTGTTGATACACTTATTTAACCCTTTTCCACTATGGCTTTTTCTAGGAAAATTATAGACTTTCAGTCACGCAGCTACAGCATCATCATTATTTACCCTAGGATCATGGTTCGTACCTCATTCTCTTCAGAATAGAACAGCCTTTCCAACGGCACCATTCACATTTCCCTATCGTCTCCCTGAAGTGGGGAAATTTTGAGGTAAATAGGGATTTTTTTTTTTTAAATTTTGAGTCCCTCTGAACCCGCTTCCCCCCCCCCCCCCCGTGTTAACACAACAGATCTCAAAATCAACTGAAAAATACTAAGGGATGTACAAAATTTCAAGATTCTATCTTGAATAGTAAGGACGGGCTAACATCCCCACAATGCCCTGGATGTAATATTACATCCCTATTTATCCTAAGATCATGGCACGTAAATCACTCTTCAAAAAAGGGATTTTTTGTTACAAAATATCTTTTACATTTTTGCTCTTCTGGACACGCATCCCCCCCTTCCCCTCGCACTATTTTAACGCAGAAATCTGAAAAATATTAAGGGGTGCGCTGAATGTGTTTACAAAATTTCAGTCTTCTAGGTGCAAAAGCCCGCCAAAAAATAATAAAAATAGACATAATAAAAATACTTTTTATAGTTATGACGTCATCACATCCTATGTCTCAACACAGAACGGCATAAAATCATATGTAACGTGTCCTACAATGCCTCCAGGCTTGAAAAAAATAGTAAAATGTTTATTAGTACTTTTTAAATCGAATAATGAAGATTCTACCCTATCACCTAAAAATAGCTGATATAATTTGAAAGGTTAAAACAACGCAGTCGGTAATGCGTTTCAAGATACATTTGATGTCGCATTAAAATTAACATCTAAAAGGTGCATGGTAACAGAGAAACTCTCAGAAAGATTCAATTTTTGTATATTGATGTCTTTTGGTTGATTTTGTTCCCAAACGTTTTCATTCCACTGTGCATACATACCATGCCTCAAGAAGAGTGAGATACTTTTACGCCTTCCCTCGATACAAGAATGGAAGAAGGTAATTCAAATACCAATCAATGCGCTGATTATTCTGCCGAATGTGATAAAGAGTTATGACAGGGTGTCTACTAAAATTCTAAAATGAAATTTCGTGACTTTTTCGTGACCTTTTCTTTACCCAATCATAAAATTTTCTAACATTTTCAAGAGCGAATTTGGGTGCGAATTAGGCCGAATTTTCATCCATGTAACAGAAACGTACTTTGCTTGCGATTTGGTAGCATCTAAAGTCAACCATAAACATTTTTGGTGGTGAATTTTGACGTTTTATAGAACAAAATTTTCCAATCTGTACTTACATTTGCACAGTTACAAAAATCGTGACCCAAAAGCTAAATTTCGTGACTTTCATGACAGTTTTCTGATTTCGTGACTTTTTCGTGACCGATAGACACCCTGAATGATGGCAAATTGAGCGTCTAGTTACTTTATTTCGTTTGTTATGATGTGTTCGAATTCACCAGCTGGATTCTTTAGATCCATAAAGATGATTAGATAAGGGCGAATAAAAATATGTGTACCCTACGCAACAGTGCTGCAAACTTTACCAGTAATTTGAAAAGATACAGTGATCCTTGAATTTTTTTTACAAAGTTGCTGAAATATAATTTTATAGTTTAGTAACACTGTCTTGTCAGTTGATATATTTTTACACTTAAGGCAGTCCTCTTTAGCACTACTTAATCGGAAACTATCAAGTTCTAATATATGGAACATGGCTGTAGCAATAAGTCTTCAGCAAATGAGCTCCTTCGTGGCTAAGCGGTTAGCATACGCGCCTTTGGCGTGGGAGACCCGGGTTCGATTCCCGGCGGGAGCTCATGTGGTTCGGATTCCACGTTAATCAGTAGGTCCACGTCTCATATAGCCTCGCTGCTGAACGGGACGCTAAACTAAAATCAACTCAACGCAAGTCTTCAGCAAAATCCGCCGTAGCGTTACTTAATTATATAACAAGATAGCAAAAGCCATTATTTTGATAATATTCGTTTGATGCTTGCATTTGACGATATCTCGAAAACTTATAAGTTTTTTTTATTGTTCTACAATGTTTTTCCCGAACGGAAAACCAAACGAAAAAAGAAAAAATAGTGGGAATGGGTAAGATTCGAATTCTAGTAATACGGAACACGGTATGCTAACCGCTAGATCATACTGAGAATGGATAAGCTATGTTCATTTTAATGGTGTTCAAGTCACACTCCCTCCACAGCCTGATTCTTGGATGATTGTTTTATCACTATTTTACTCTCGAGTTTTACGCTTTAAATTTTGACATGAGAAAAGTGTTATATTAGCTTGGAAACTATTCAATTCGGAATATTCTTTACAGCGGCGTCTCCTTACATTTTAAGCTCGCAAATAGATTCTATTAGCAACTGGATATTTAATCCAGTGGCAAAAGAAAAGGAGTGGTAAAGCAACACGTCAGACAAATCAGTTAAGTACAATATTAAAACAGTGATAAAGTAAGAAACACCTTACTTTATATGAAAATATAGCTTTCGTGAAACAAAAGCTGCCAACGTTTGTCTTTAGTCAGAACTCAGATAGCTCTATGTAAAAAATTTACACCCATCAATGCATTTTTTATTCCATTAAAAAGGTTTTTTTTTTTTTTCATTTGTGAACACTGTAAAAGTCTTCAGGTGAAACATTTTTATACAAACCAGTAAAGCTTCAAACTGCAATGCTTATCGGTATATAAAGGTATTGATTTTTTTTTTTCGAATATACTGTAAGTATTTCGAATTAAGCATATGATTTAAATAATGAGAAACGTGCTAGAAGGAATGGTGTTAGGAAAAGAGAAAGAACACGAAAAAGGCTACAACTGATGAACAGTATTAAAACACAAAAAATGTACATGGAAACGAAGAGGTTAGCTGAAGATCGTGGTGCATGAGAGCTTCTCGGCTGCGGCAAGTGACCTGCCAATAATGGAAGAATACCTATGATGATATGATTTAAGGATTATCGCCAAAGAAACAAAATTCCTGAGTAATACTATTCTACGTAAAATCAACACACTTAATAATGATTATAATTTGCCCTATTGTGCCATCTATCTATACGTGACACTCTACCTACTTCTCGGTAAACATTTTTTTTTTCTCCAAGGTTTCTCAACTAAAACTCCACATATTCTTTCCACACGAATAAAGCGCCGATAGTAGACATCTCAGTCCAGAAACTATAATGTGCCGCGTGAAATAATTTAGAATTATCCTTTTAAAAACAAATATGTGCAATGAGCTCTGTTAAAACACAAATTACTATACAAAATAATTGGCAACTGTAGCAATCCTCAAGAAACGGGGCTACACGAGACAAGACTTAATGATTTGTCTCGTCTCGTCTAATGAAAATAGTCTCGTCTCGAAAATATATCCCTATCTTGTCTAATCTTGGATTTCTAAGTGACGAAAATAACACGGATTAAAATAAATAAAATTTTTAACTGCGGGAAATTTGCAGTACATAAGTTATGACGGAAGGAACTAACAATAGAACAAAACAGAATATGAACGGACATTTGCTGAGGTAATATTTTTCTGTCTGTCTCTTTGAGGTCAATAATTTATTTTATGTTTTGTGAAATTTTGGTGTTTTGGTTGCTCATAAGTAACAATTCCACTTTTACACATTTTTGAAATTATAACTAAGATAAAAATTATACCTAAAATTTCTGGGAAGGTTCTAGAACACAGGTCCCCCATATAGGTTAGCAGCTAGGTTGGTTCCTTTCTGTACCGAAGTTTAATATTTGATTCACTCAGTATTGCCGAACGAGCGTTAGCGAGTGAAGCCGGGTTAGAGCCCCGAAGGGTACGTTGTTTTCTGCCTTCATTACAGCTAAACGAGAATGGGGACCTGTATTCTAAAACCTTGCCAAATTTCTTCATGTAATTACTTAGTTCTTTGAGAACACTTTTTAGTGGAATAGTTTGCGTTGGTATGTTTTCCATTCTGAAAAGTCTTTAATTCATTTAAGATTTTACTGACTGAAGGCCACCTCAGAAAAATTGGTTAGTTTTCTAAGTACTATTTTGTGTTTTCTAGATAATATAATTACACAAATATATTACGATATTATCCTTTCATTTCTGAACTATTTTACGAAGGGAAAATGGAAATAGGGCTGATAAGCACACAAACGAGCAAATTATCAATTTCTTCCCGGTAAATTTTCAAAATTTTACTAGAAACGGACGACCAACTTTGGAACTTAACCCCCAGAAAATCCCGGGAAAATTTTGGATTAGTGATATCTCTGACTGCCCCTTTTGATTTCCTTGAAATTGGGTACCAATGTAGCATATGTCCGGCATAAGTGTGCCAAATGTCAACTTGGGCCAAGAATGGGCCTGCAGCCTACAACTATTTTCGTGTGACCATGTCGCGACAGATACCTGGGGTGGCAATGTGTCAACTTGCACTAAATGAGTAGCGCCACTACTACTTGCAGAATGACTTCAGGAGGTCTCAGTATAAAAAGTGTGGACTTATGGCATAAAAACTAATGTATAAAACCCGAATAAACTTGTGCTAGGTGGCCACTAAAAGCACGAATGTTATCTAACCGAGTCAGAGCAGGAGGGTCCCAGCGGCAGCAGGACCTGCATCCGTAAGGAGCAAACACGTCAGCGACGGGGATATACGCATAAACGAGAATGGAAGAGCACACTTACAATACTTTCATTGTCACTCAACATTCATAAGTACTCGCCACTGGCGAGCAGGCGACTGGATTTTTCAATTCCTAGTAATTACTTACACACACATTCCTTCACGATGTGTCAAAATTTGGTAGAACCATCTGCTCAAGTAATGACAAGTCAAATTTACGGTCGCTTTTCTGACTCGAAATTATAGGAGACGTGAATCTATATCATATGGTTTTATGTAAGATCCATAGGCCTACCACATACCTATCTTCCAAACTGTAAATCGAACCTAATGTGCAATAGCAGGAGCCAGATACACTTAATGTCAAATGAGTTCCACGTAAAAATAGATCAAGGTACGAGACAATTCAGTATTCTCACGAACTACCTCGAACACGAGGAAGAGTTTAGGGTAATTCTTTTCTGTACATTTTACAATTTCTTGATCCGTATAGTAAAACAAGTGCACTTCTCTGCGAAATAGTCCATCCGCCTCCACATAGTGTTGCTAACATCATCAAAAACATTCAACGGCAAATCTTTAGTTTAGGCAAGGCAGTGACAGGAACTGATTGCATTAAGTACAAGGGCAATATTGTAGTAAATTAAAGAACCCTTATTACTGCCTTTTTAAGGTCGTACATAGTCTATGAATAATCCCTAGCAACAGAAAGGAACCAATGAGACCTGTGATTAATACTAACAGTGACGGGATATCACTGCCTTGCCCAAAGTAAACAGTTACCCATTCAACAAATACAACTCTTTTACTATTTCCCTTACTTGCCTTGTACTAATTCATTCTTACAAACTTAAATAATTCTCCAATTTACCCGACAAATTTCCTAAAATAGGTCCGGCGATACGGCACTTAACCCCAGTTTAGTATCAAACATTTGCCTATTTACAAGTCAATAAATAAACAAGAGACTCCTGAATATTTGTGAGGTTTATACCACATCAGTTGAAAGATGCCTCATACAGCTTAAACAATAACCTAATTGCACATAACATAAATAATTCTATTATGGTGTGTACTTATGATTGTCCAAAGTTTGTTTCATGCTCACCTGTCTCCCTTGGGCTTTGTTTCTTCCGCTGCAGCTGCAGGTTCAGGCTCATTTTCTTTATTCTCACTGACCAAAAAGCTAATTTTCTCTTTCTTTTCCCGCTCGTGAGGATTATTAATGGGTGCCTCTTCTTTGCTCGGTTCATCAAAATTTTCCACTAAATCGGGTACATCATCATCTTCATCGATACTTGTTTTCCCTCCAGAAGCTGTGTTTGCAACGCTTGACGCCAATCGCTTGAGTTGATTCAAACCTTCTGGGCCAAGTTGGCTAAGAATACCCGGAAGCATTTCGGTGATCTGCTTGTTTTCAGCATGGCCAGTAATTGCAAATGTATTTGCAGCTAATGACGCTTGTGCTTTCGGGTTGTTGAAATGTATTACAGTCCCATCTTCTTTTATCATATTTACTTCTTCGATTCCTGGAATTGTGTTCACGGACAACTTTTTCAGAGAGCTTTGTAATTTTTTGTCATCCGTGGCGGCAGTAACATGGACAACCTTCTTCTTCCTTCTGGGTGTGCCTTTGCCCCCAATACGAACTGCTGATTGCAGTTTACGCAATTTCTCTTGATTCATTTCGTAGTAAACTTACGATTAAAATAGTAACAAATATACACTCGTGAAAATCACAACAGTTTTAACAAATAATTTATGACTATATCGCTTCTACGTCTCCATCCACACGTGCTGAACAATTCCTTCGATAATAATATCGAATTCTTACTTCCGTTTGAGGTCTCGAAATCGTATTCAGTTTTTATGTGAGATATTGTTAGAATCACTGTGAATCCAAAGCTTGACTCATCTGAGTAAATGAAATTTTCATTCGATCGCTTTTTTTTTTTTTTTTTTTTTTTTTTTTTTTTTTTTTTGAGTAACGGTTTGTGTCATCGGAACGAAAAATCTACGTTTCAATTTAAGATAATAACAAAACAGTTGTAATTAATTTCTGTACATTTTGAACGGTTTCTCAATTTCTATAGGTTTAGTACAGAATAAGGCTCTATAACTTAATTACGAATCAGAGTGCGCATTCAAAGACAAACTTTCTACTATAGTTTATGATCATCATTATAAAACTTAGGCTAGTTTTAGACGGAAGCATTTCTCGTAGGAAAAGTCGTATCATCGATATCCTACCATGTAAAGTAGGAAATGCTATAGCATTTAACATGCCATGGCATATCCTATGGCATTTCTTGTTGATAGAACCTGTTCTATTTCGTAGCATTTTCACCAGCATTTCTGGCCGGCTTGCAGCGCTGTGCATGGGCGGCGATTAGGGGGGCAAGAGGGGGCAGTTGCCCCCCCACTTTTTTGAAGTGACCACTTAACTCTTTTAAATTATATAATCTATTTTTCGGTGATAGGCTAGAATTTTCATTATTCGATTTAAAAAAGTACCAAAAAAGCTTTTTACTTCTGTTTTCTTTCTCAAGCCTGGAGGCATTGTAGAACACGTTACATATGCTTTCACGCCTTTCTGCGTCGAGACGTAGTGTGTGATGACGTCATAACTAAAAGTATTTTTGTTATGACTTTTTTATTACTTTTGCACCTACAAGATTCAAATTTTGCACACACATTCAGTGCACCCCTTCCCTTAATATTTTCCAGATTCTTTTGAGATTTCTGCGATAAAACAGGGGGTCCAGAGGAGCAAAAAGGTAAAAAAAAAAAATTAACAAATATCCCTTTTTTCGCGATTTTCGCTCCTCAGATACATGATGGAGACATATGAATGGTACCGTTTGAAAGGCTGTTCTATTTAAAAAGAATGCTGTACGAACCATGATCCTAGTATAAATAGGGATGTCTCAGGGAATTTTTACCTGAGATCCTATTTTATACGGGAATCTGGAGTACTGTAGAAATTTTTGGTGGGCTTACTTTTACACCTAGAAGATTGAAATTTTGCACACACATTTAGTACACTCCTTAGTATCTTCTGTTTCAGATTTGTTTCAGATTTCTGCGTTAAAACAGGTGGGTACAGAGGGGCAAAAAAGTACAAAGAAGGAATTTTTTTTTAAACAAATAATCAATTTTTTCATGATTTTCCCATCTCAGGTACATGATGGAGACATGTGAGTAGTACCGTTTGAAAGTATGTTTTATTCTGAAGGGAATGATGTACGAACAATGATCCTAGGATAAATAGGGGTGTCCCAGGAAAATTTTATATTACATCCGAGTCATCTGGGGCATTGCGGGAATTGGTACACATTTTCTCGCACTTAGTTTTCAAGATAGAAGCTTGAAATGTTTTATACACATTTAGTACACCCCTTCGTATTTTTCAGTAGATTTTGAGATCTGTGCTTTAACATAGGAGGTACAGAGGGGACCAAAGTTTGAAAAAAAAAATTCAGAAAAAATCCAAATTTCCCTCAAAATTTCCCGCCTTAGGGACATGATAGGAAAACGTAAATGGAACCGTTTGAAAGGTTGTTCTATTCTAAAGAGAATGAGGTACTAACCATGATCCTAGGATAAATAGGGATGATGCTGTAGCTGATTGACTGAAATTCAATAATTTACCTTTAAAAAGCCATAATTTAAAATGGTTAATGTATATAGTTTCATTTGGAAATGTAAAGTTTTTGCATATATTACTGGTTCATAGAAAAAAAATGGTACCATATAATATTTGTCGTTGCGTAAGTGTGTATTGGTTATTTGTCTTCCCGTGGAGTTAAGACAGCTACAGGAATTGCATTTTAATTGCAAATCAAAGGAATTAATATTACAATTGCGTCGTATCATATGCTTGTAGTATTTACTGTCTTTCATTTTCTAAGAGTAATAACATACATTTAATGGCAAGTGTGGAATTAAAAATGTAAGTTGTTCATTAATCTCCAGTTTCAACATAACTTCTGCAAACCAAGCCTCATTATTCATTAGTATGATAATAATATCCTCTTATTTATTTCTTTTACAAATATGTTATTAAATAATCTGATCACACAATTTTCCAGACAGAATTTTAAGATGTTCATGAGCAAGGACTCAACGGTTAGTACCTATGTGCGTTGCTCTTGTCAATTTACTTAATTAAATATGAAACACGATATACGGTATTTTAACCGAAAAACATAGTATCCTATTAGTTATACAACCTTTCGTCAAACAAAGTGTAAGAAACAACCAGGAACACTAACATTGATATACACATATTCAGATCATATCTTGCCCCCCCCCACTTTTAACGTCCAATCGCCGCCACTGGCGCTGTGGTGTGTTAAAAGGAAGCGAAAAATTGTGTGCCAAATACCCATGCTTTTTGTTTTGTGTGGGAAATTGAATTGTAATAAAGAAAAATGAGTTGGAGTAGGGATGCTATTATTATACTGTTTGAAAAATATGAGGAGAATCCTTGTTTGTACAAAGTTAAAAGTCCTTTGTATCATAATATGCATATGCGACAAAGGACTTAAGAAGAAATAGCGACTGAAATCAGTGTTTTTAATTTCGGAGCCATAATTGCGCTCTTCTCCACTAATTTGTTTGCTACTTCACGACAAGATGCATATCAAAATGCTACCTTGTAAAACCACCATATACTTTTGATGCCATAGAATATTATACGAGATTTTTGGCAGCACATCTGCTACGAGAAATGGTACGATAAATGCTTCCGTCTAAAACTAGCCTCAGAATCATGTATTACATCTTTTACGTTGCGTTGCTACCTGCTTATTCTCGGTGACTCATGTAAAATAAGTTCTCTAGTGGGAGATATTGTCTATTCCAGGACTCTGCTCAGTACCAACATTCATTTAAAAAAAAAATACTAAATGTAACGCACCAAAAAAAATGAAAAAATCAATTATTACTTCTACATCTATTGTCACAAAGTAACGAGCAGATTTTGGGTTTCGATACGAAATGGAACCCTGTATCATTCTTCGTAAAATTTGCAATACCAAAATGACGTAACACAATGTAAAATATATATGTTAAGCAAAGGTCTGTCCCAGAAGTCTGTCCTGTATCCGCTCCTGTACGAAATGAAGGACCTTATTCCCTACAGCTAGTGTGATAAAGATTTACACGTACGTTCCTTTCTTATCATATGGTCGAGCCTCACCTACAAAAACATTTTTGCTCAAACTTAGCGTTTTCTTTGCGATGACACAATGTCCTTGCTGTTTTATATAAATCCGTCATTTCGGAGATATAGGCTGCCGAAAACATGAAAAAAAAAAAAAAAAAACGAACTTTAAAGTTCCAATACTATGGAACCTACCGTAGTCGGATCAAGACTTCACTTAGGAACTAACATGTGAAGTATCCAAATATCCGTGTTTCAGAATCCTGCTGTACTTCAGTAACAATTTTCACAGAGGTATTTGGTGAGTATTTCAAATTATATGCCCGTAACCAAACTCCCTTTATAAAGCTGTTGCGTAAGTATCGTAGGATTCTGAAACATGTGTTTTTGGATAGCGCATACGGCAGTTTCTAAGTGAAGTCTTAACCCGACTACGGTAGGTCCCATAGTATTGGAACTTTAAAGTTCGTTTTTTTTTTTTTTTCATGTTTTCGGCAGCCTATAACTCCGAAATAACGGATTTATGAAAACAGGTTGGTCTATACTTTTTTTCTTATCTTGAGGTCAGGAATGTCCTCACAAACGTGTTTTGTTTTGAAACACCCTGTATAATTATTAAGCATTTTTTGAATCAGGGTACACCAGCACTGGTAGTCTTTTTTTTTTCTAATTTTGGTAGTTCATTGATTCTGGTAATATTTATTCATCGTATCTATTATTTATTTAGCATGTATATGTGCTTATAGCGTTCTGTAGGGACCGCGCCAAGGTTGGACGACGACAAGGTCGGACGACGACAAGCCTGGACACTTTTTGTGTCCAAGCTTGTCGTTGGCCAACCTTGTCGTCAGCGACCCAAAATGAGATATGTCAAAGCATCTCGGGGTCGATCCCGACAAGCCTGGACACCTTCAGGAATGTGTCCAAGCTGGTCGTTGGCCAATCTTATCGTCAGCGACCCAAAATGAGATGTGTCCAGGGTTGTCGGGATCGACCACGACAAGCTTGGAGACCCCAGGAATGTGTCCAGGCTTGTCGTCGTCCAATCTTGTCGTCAACGACTCAAAATGAGATGTGTCCAGGCTTGTCGGGATCGACCGCGACAAACCTGGATACTTGAGTAATGTGTCCAGGTTTGTCGTCAACGACCCAATTTGAAATGTTTGTTCCAACAAACTCTACCAGTTAAGGCGTTTCCAGTTCATACATACATGCCCTTCAATATAGAGTTGCATGGCTCGCATCTATATCGCTATTGGCTGATTCTCGCCAATCAGCTACTGCCCTCTACTAGAGGATTTTCGAATTATTTTAAATTTATTTATCTTTTATTAAAAGAGATTATTATTATTTACAAAATTTTCGTTTTACTTAAAAAATTACAAGCAGTATTTAGCAATCGTTGCAATATTTCCGCCAAAAAATCATGGTAAGTACGGACCGTGCGACTCTGCCGTGAAAGCCACGTTTTCATGCACCGCTGACTCTAGGGGCGCGTTCTTAAACATCAATCAGGTTAAATGCTTTCTTTGATCAGGTTAAATGTCTAGTGTTATGAAATTCTTTTCGTGAAAACGCTTATTTCGTTACGGGAGGTGAATTAATTATTAGCGTGAGTAGGCCTACACTTCACAAAAAAATTTGGATTTTTTTGGTGAACAATTATGGAAGTGAGTTATTTGGGGAGATCATCTGGTGAGCAATCGTAAGCAAATTAAGTATATCTGGTTTCTGGAAGACTATCTGATAGAACAAGGAATATTTAAAAAATCATGATCTATGACAATGTAGAGCATTTTTGTTTGCGTGCCTCTTAGTAGGATGTTCAAAAGCTGAGAATAGGGTTCGTCTTAAAGAGAGTCGTACCCAGGATTTGTTTGATGAGGGTATAGGCCATATTTAGAATATTTTAAGGAGGGTATAGACCATATTTAGGATATTTTCATAGGAGCATCACTGTATTTTATTTAAACTAGTAACTACAATAAAGGAAACTAATAGTGTCATAGCAGCATTAGGCTGGGACAACAAGTATTTGTGCTAATCTTGATATTATTTTCGGACTACGAGAACATGAGCAATTTTGAAATATAAACCAAGAATATTCCAATATCGCACAGTGTGTTTTTTCTACGGACGCCATCTCGGTGGAGAACAATGTTACAAGAAAGTGTGGGTTTCCAAACTGCAATGTTAGAATTTAATCAATCGTTTGAGCTATACAGATGTAGTCTTGAATGGTAGAGAAAATTCTGTGTGGAACTCTCTTGCTTGACATCAGTGTATGAAAGAGTGGATAGTTTTATGACTCTAATCCAAGGAAAATGAGACAGACGGGCAGCTAAATGCTGATACTTGCTTTTCTTACAAGTGTTATAGATTTGATCTGAAGAGTCTGCATTAATACTAAGCTTCTTTCTCGCTCCCCCTGGCCTATCGCATTTTTCAGTTAGTGCGTAGTGTCACCCATTCTACTTCTCTTTAATTTCATCTTTTTAATATTGCTGTTACAGCACTTAATTTCTTCTGCTCTCCTTCATTTTATATTTTGTCTGATAATTTACGTTTCTCTCTATGCCCACATTTCGAAAGTTTCCAATTAGATTTCATTATCTGTTCCTGCAGACCCGGATTTCCCAATAGGCTACTAAGCCCGGGTCTAGGAACTAAACGTTCTGAGATGCGCACGGACAAAAATTGTATAAGAAACCGCCAGAGTGATCATAGTTTAATTTTATATCCTTATTGTCGAAGGATAGGAGAATGTACTAACAATTTTGACCAAGATATCTTGCAAATCAAATGCGTAACATTGCATTTTCTTAGGTGATCGCGTGTGAAAGTGAACACGATTTAAAGCATAAATTGAAAGCATGTAGAAAACCGTCGCCATTCTACATTTCAGACGCGAAAAATCAATGAATACGTTAGTTGGAAATTGATTCTATTTTGAATTGTAACTCCAAAAAGTTCACCACGTAATACAATCACAAACACTAGAGGTGAACACGTTTAAAGTTTCTGCGATTGCTTGATTTTAAGACATTTTTATAAATTAACAACAGCATTTTTGAGAGTGGCAGGTGAACAGGTACATAATGTCTTGAGTTTATAAACCGTAACCCCGTGCCAAAAAATATCGCAAATACCCAAATGACCTAAATGAAAAAGCTAAAAGGGCATTATCGTTAACAAACTAACGTAAAAGATGTGTCAGTAAAAAAATATGACATACCCACAACAGTTTTACAGAGACATGTAAACCAATATAACGTGAAGTCTCAAGATCGAATACTGTAAAAAAAAATACAGAAGAAATGATTATTGATAAAATTGTGGAGTGTGCAGAGTAGGGTTAGTCCCTACAAGAGTATGACATAACACTGATGATCAAAAGATATTTTAACAAATAAGGGAAAACATTTCCAAAGTTCAAAAATAATTTGCTCGTAAGTCTTCTTCAACGTCATTCCGAAAAATCTCAGATATCGATTTCGTGTGTGGCTATCCCGACGTTCCAGATGTGTTCGATTTCCATTTTGGGCAGGTAAAAAGAAAACTCGCAGCCAAAGCCTTACTCTAAGGGAATGATGATAATTCATGTCAAATGCAATGCAATAGGAAAGTAACACAAAAAAATTAATGCTTGTTCCTATTCACCCCACCTGTTAGTTGAATAGAAAAAAACAACATTTAAAAAAATAAAAATATATAACTAAGGAAGAGTATTTTAATTTAATATTTACAACAGTTTCATTGCCTCAATAAAGACTGTCGTTTTAGACCAAAACTTAATTTTCATTGGCCAACTAGTTCTAAAATAATTTGGGTTAAATTTGCGCAGTGCTGACCCCACGGCCATCACTCAGGTGGAAATAATTGCACATGGTATTGGGGCAGGCTCAGGGCCGCAAGGTCTGTCACGCCAGTGATCTGCCGATGTGTCTGAAACGGAAAGTTTTCAATGAATGTATTCTTCCTGTTTTGACATACGTAGCTGAGACATGGACACTAACAAAATCAGACATTCACAGTCTGCAGACTACACAAAGAAGCATGGAGAGATGTATGCTCGGAATAACTCGAAGAGATAGGAAAAGAAATACGTGGATCAGGAAGATGACAGGAGTGACGGATATTATTGCGAAAATAAAGGGACTGAAGTCGCAGTGGGCGGGACATATCGTAAGAAGAACTGATGGCAGATGGACAAAGGCAGTTCTCGACTGGATACCTAGATACAGGAAACGTACAAGAAAGCGTCTTAATACAAGATGGAGTGACGAAATGAAAAAGCACTGTGGAATAGCATGGAAAAGAACAGCAGAAGATAGATGGTTATGGAGAAGAGTTGTAGAGACCTTCATCCAGCAGTGGATCAACTAACTAACTAACTAACTCTATGGCCTATGGAACCCGGAGGTTCAGTGCCGCGTTCACAAAAGCTCTCCACTGACTTCTATCCTTAGCTAATTGCATCCAGTTTCTACTTTGTATTCCTATCTCTGCGAGATCCCTCTTAATATTGTCCTCCCATCTGCGCCTAGGTCTTCCTAATGGTCGTTTTCCTATGGGTCTACCAGTCAAGACTTTGAAAGCGTTTCTACTTTCTTCCATTCTGGCTACATGACCTGCCCACCTAAGCCTCCTAGACTTGACGACCCTAACAATGTTGGGTAAACCGTATAAACTATGTAGTTCCTCGTTATGAAGCTTCCGCCATTCCCCATTCTCGTTCCTCTTGGGTCCGAATATTCTTCTCAGGATCCTGTTCTCAAATACTTTCAGTCTATGTTCTTCCCTCAGAGTAAGCGACCATGTTTCACAACCATACAGAACAACAGGCATGATTATCGTTTTATATATTTTAAGCTTCAAATTCCTCGACAGAATTCGCGACGACAAGAGATTTTGAACCGAATAGTAACACGAATTCCCTGCTTTTAGTCGACATTTAATTTCTTCATGAATATGATTTTCGCAGTGGATCAACATCGGTTGAAAATGATGATGATGATGAAATTTTATATATATTTAAAAACTATTTTTCCTCAATGCATTATATCATTGTAAAATGTGCTAAACTGCACAAGAATTGCTAGGAATGATGGATTGCTGATACAACAGGTCCAGGGTCTGGAAGCGTCCACCTTATGTCCAGGGCCTGCACCGAACTTCCCTACACCGAATCTTCCATATCCCCGCAAAAGTACCCTTATTTGCAATTTGTCCTATCTTTAAAGGACGGGTTAGTCCCTGGACCTCAGAACCTTCATCTATATTTCTAAGTCAAATGGATAAAGCTAGAAACACCAAAGACAAATGTTGATTATGATGAATGGGAATGAGAATGAGAATTAAAAATACGAAATTTGATATAAAAACCTTTTACCAAACGTGTATTACGAAAATAATTTCTTTAAAAAGTTCATGAAGTCGCCATCTTGAATCCAATATGGTGGATGAGAATGTATTTCACAATCGCTGGGAATAGAAATACCAAATGAAATACACATATTGATTATCAAGATGTGATCACCAAATGATAAATAAAGTGTGAAAAAGTCATTGTCTTGAATCCAAAATGGCCTCCTAAAATAAAAATCGAAGGTACTAAATTTGGTAGAAATGTTCATGAGAATGGACAGGTAAACGGAAGAATACCAAATGTAGAAAAGTTCCCATTGTGGATCAGTATGGCGCCCTGAATAAATAACGAAAGTATATGCACAACCCAATAAATGGATGAAGGCAGAAACACTGAATTTGGTATAAATGTGCATTATGATGACTACGTAAATGGGATAATATGAAACTTTGGATTCAATATGGTCGCAATCACGAAATAGGAACTTTTCCCTGTATATGACTTTAATCCAAACAACTACTAATTGGCATCGGAATTAAACCAACAAAATGAAAATACAGAAAAAAAGCGAAGATATCTGAAAAGCCCTCTAAAAAGTGGACGAAAACAAACTACGCTTACATTGTACGGAAATGGTGGCTACTTTGAAATTATATATACGGATGCCATATTGAATTCAAGATGACAACATTTTCAGAGTTTCCAGTGATGTCATCCTAAAATTTTAGGTGGGTATGTATACGCTCTGACATTTATTACACACTCTATAGATACGGTATATAGATTTCATAAATTTTAGGTAGCCATACAATGGTGTCTCAAAATTGAAGGTGAGTATACGCCGAATACCCTCGTATTCCCTCCATTACATTCTTGGTATTATCCAATTTACCTAATGGATTTACCAATTTATCATAATGCACATTTATACCAAACTATGTGTTTGTATAGTTTCAGCCATTTGGTTTGTGCATATACACTCCTTATTTAATTTAGGCTGCCAAATAGGATCCACGATGGCAACTTTTTCAAAATTTGGTGTTGTTTCCTTGACTTGCTCATTCTCAAAAATATTTCTACCAAATTTGGTACATATAACTTCAGCATTTTGACTGTACATATAGATTTGATTTTTATTTTAGGAGGCCATATTGGATTCAAGATGACGATTTTTTCAAACTTCATTGCGTGATCACATATTGATAATCAATATTTGTATCATTTGGTGTTTCTGTCTCCAGCGACTGTGAAATATATTCTCGTCCGCCATATTGGATTCAAGATGGCGACTTCTTGAACATTTTTATTATTCTTTTAATGAAAGGGTTTTATACCAAATTTCGTATTTTTAGGTTCAGTAGTTCGGGCTGGGCATATACTGTGCTTATATTTTAGGAGTCATATTGGATTCAGGATGGAGACTTTTCCCAAATTTATTTTCTGTTTCTAACCTCCTCGTGATGGTCATTATTTATATCACATTTTGTGTCTCTAGCCTCAGCGTCTAGGCTCTGTATTTTTATGACAAATGTTTTCGGCCACCATATTGGATCCAAGACTTTGGGAGGTGATAGGAGAGGTCATTCTAAGCAAAATGTATATGTGAACATATATTGCTTCGGAGATAGAGGTGGAGATAACTTTTTGCATCTTGCACTTGCCCATACTTGTTTCAAACACACACAACACACCCTGTAGAAGGTCTTACATTACATATTATAGCTTGTTTTAAAGCTAATGAAACAGGCTTTTAGGAGGTCTGCAATTTGTCTCAATACTGCATACAATAGGGAAGTAACGGAGGGATTTTTTTAAAAAATTCTCTTTTGTAACAATTTTTCACTGTTCTTGAGTAGAAACTCTTTCAGTAGAGAAACTGTTTCTGATTTGGGGAAAACTATACACAGATGTCAAGTTGTTATCTTCTTTAGAAGCCACAAACACTTCTTACTAATCGTTTTATTTGTTAAATAATGACCTCCACTGGAAACAAACAATTTTGCTTGTTTAATAATAATAATTATTATAATTTCTTCTCTTATTTTAATTGTTACTGTTATTATTGTCACAATTTTTATTGTAACTTGTGTTCCTACGTGGAAATGTAGAGCTTTCGTATGTTTGGGAATAGTATTGTATTTCCAGTTTTGTAGAAAAACGGCTTATTAACCAAGTAACGGTTATACTTATATATAAAAATGATTATATGTATGTATTAGGGATGGCCAAAATTTTCCGGAATCCGGATTCCGGAAATTTTGTTTTCCGGAATCGGAAAATTTACTTTAAGGAATTCAGAAAAAATCTGTATTTTGGAAAAAATCCGGAATTCAGAAAAAATTCGAAATCCGGAAGTTTTTCGATTTTACTTTCCGGATTCCGGAAAGTAAAAATTCTGGAATTGGCCATCCCTAGCTAGTAGCTGTTAAAAGAAAAACAGAATAATGAATATATATACTGTGTTAGTTTCTTGTAGTTGGATGTCTTTATCACTTACGTAGACAATTGCTACTGCAGTTATTTACTGCTTTATGAGGAAGGTCTTATTTTCACACACAAAAAAGTCGCCGGTATGTCTCAAACATTATCGTGTTCCCACCTGCAGCTGCTCCAAAGCACTGCAAACTACTTTTTAACCAGACGAAAGGCAGTGAAGGAAAATACATCTCAACAAATATTCTAATAACATTCGCTTATTGTCAACATACCTATGTACAGTAAATACAAATTTATAATTTTTGACTTTACGAAGTATACAATGTAATTGTTCAATAATTAACATAAACAGGCATTCATTAATAAAACTAATAAGCGGATAATTGATGAGTCAGTGGTAGAGTTTTCATCTATGGTATTCTAACCCAGGACGTGTGGGTTTTCGATGGCTAATTTTGTGTTCGAAAATTTTCCCGGTGGTATTCTTGGTTCCCTTTCTTATATTTGTTCCATCATCACTCATTAACGAATTTAGTTTATCAAAACTCTATAGCCATATATTCATTCTGTCCGTCAGTGAAACAAACATTCTCAAGAACTATCTGATGGATTACCATCAATTTTGGCCATGATGTACAGAGTCAATAGTTAAGAATCGAGTTCCCTTATGAATGTAAAATCCAAACCAGAAGCGGTACAAATCAACCATTCCCGGTTTTAACGTTAATCATTATATAGTAAATATGGTAATAGATAGCGAGAAGCGGTTTCCAGTAATCGACATATATAACATTCATGTAGATAGAATGTTGCCCAATTTTTTTTGTGCATCTGCTAAAAATAATGAGCTTAGGTATTTAGAGAGCATTTTCCGCTTTAAAAAATGTGTGCTTGGTAAAGAATGTAGAGAATTAGCTGAGTCAGGCACGTAGTTAGAATATGGTAATAGGAAGGGGGGGTCTGTCACGAAATACTGTGGTTATTTACCAGGGGCTCAATCATTCTAAACTATTTTATTGGCAACATATATTGGTTCGTTTAGCCAAGATTTCTAATGGGGGGATGATATGAAATACTGTGGTTACACACCAGGGGCTCGATCAATTTAAATATTTTACTGACAACATACCCATATTGATTGGTTAGGACAATAAAATGAGGATATGTTAGTAAGTATTTTAATAAGAAGCTATGAAGAAATCTCGAGTAAAATAATATAAAAAAGTATTGAAAAAGATATAGTCTTCCGAGGTCATTCGAACGGTGTCGAGAATTTTGCGCCTGGGAAATTTGCGCCCTACCTCAAGAACAGGGAAAATTGCGCCTGCGGTGTACCTCCACCGGGAAGTTTCAGCCCTGCGAAATAAAAGAACCTATTCGAGCTTACGCAATTGCTCGGAGGGGCTGACATTACAGCATAAACAATCTTCCCCTCACAGCCATGCCATTTGTGATTTATTTTCATTGTGACTATATAAGGGGAGAATAATCTTCAATATAAGCCAAAAGAACACAACGGATCAACGCAATCACTGCTTCTTCCAGAGATGATTTTGGGGGAACACTGGCCTCCCCAGAGCTCTCACAGTGTCCCCTCGGAGGAGACCAAAATAATACGTCTATAATATAATAATAAATAGAATAGTACCAGCAGTGACCCCCTCCGGAATACTAAGTGTGCCCCCCGGAACATTTTTTCTGAAAGAACGACTGAACGCAATTGTGTGTTTCAAGTGTAATTCCAGCAAGTAAACACACTGTACATAGTTTTCTTGATAATATTACTGACCTGATTTTACATTCACTTTACATTTTCTTTTCTATATTTTGTGTCCCGAAAAGCCAAACAACTCGCAAGGATTGTGAACAGAAATATCTGGGTAGAGACAAACAGCCTTTTGTAGATTAAATTATACTCTTTGATTATATTAATAAATAATTATATATCAGTCATTTATTCTTTTATTGTAAATTTTGTAGTATAATGAAAAATTGTATTTGTATGGATTGCCCTTTAGTGAACTAAAATTGTATTTTTTTCATTTGTTCGGAATATTATAACGGATGGAGTAACTCACTGCGACGATGAGAGGCAAGCCTAGTTCAAGTGTGAGTGGAAGTTACTTTACACAATACAAAAATAAGTTGAATTGTAGGGCGCTAACATCCCAGTGCAAATATATAGCTGGCGCATTTTCCCCTCTTTTTGGGGTAGGTCGCAAACATACCAGTGCAAATATATTACGAGCGCATTTTTCCTTATTTTGTGGTAGGGCGCAAATTTCCCGGGCGCAAAATTTCCTCATTCAAGGAAAATATAATGTCCGTGAAGTTGACAAGCCACTTATGTCAGAGCCCAGTTTCGACTTTAAACGTCGCTAGTGCTACGTTAGTGTTCGATAGTGACGCAAATCGTTAGTACTCCACAGATAACGTGTGCTTTTTAAATAATAGATGTAAGTCCTCTAACTGCATGCTAACACGCCCACTTCTAAGAATCATCTCAAAAATGAGGTTAACCGTTAGAGCAAGTAAGTGCTCATTAGTGCCATTAACATTAACGTTAATGCCTCTATCGTACGGCCCTTTGAGTAATAATAACATCACGCTCTTTGCTAGAGTCTCAATGCGTCCCTATATTCTCGCGAACATAATGCGCAATGTGGATGTCCCCTGACGTGCCAAAGTTAGTTACTTCTTTTTTTTTTTTGCAACTATTGTTTATCTGTTATTGTTTATTGTTTATTGCTAGTCTGCAGAGTAGTCCTTACATTAATATGCCATTGTCCTTGATAATCATTGCGTATTTACAAGCAATTTGTTATTACTGTTAGAAGATATCAAAAAACAACAGATAAAATCTACTACTTAACGGTTCATATATTTCTTTTACAGTACATAAATGATTAATAATAATAATAATAATAATAATAATAATAATAATAATAATAATAATAATAATAATAATAATAATAATAATAATAATAATAATAATGACTATTCCAGCATAAAAATTATCAATTTTATCACATTGGCAACAAGCGACGTATATTTTAACTTCATAAAAATTCGTTTCTCACGATTTTCTGGAAAACTACGTATGATGACATCTTCATTATGTCAAGTTGTTTATCTCAATGTGATACACTGAGAAAAAAATGTAGGTGGCATACTTAAAAACGTAGGTTACATTCGTAATTCCTGTAGTTTCTGGACTTAACGTACAACCGTATATAACATCCTGCAGCAAACGTATAGCTGAAAAAGTATGTGTTATACGTACTGTCTGCATAAGTGCAATGACGTCATTCGTGTGACGTCATCTGTAGTAACAAGTATATACGGAGGTAATATCTAGCTTTGTGACGTCAGGACCGTATGTAGCATGTGGGTTAATAATGACGACACACACTGACTATCAGGACGGAGCATAATTTCAAGAAGTATGCAATATACGTTCTGTACGTATGTTTCTTTCGTTCAACCCCAAGACAGCATCTATATTGTATTTGTGCCCCGTACGTACGACTAGATACAGTATACGTATTGTACGTATGTATTATACAGATTTTCCTTATGTCGCACTCAGCTTGTCCCGATACAGCATACAGAATATCCGTATGCACCATACAGAGTGCACATGTGTAGCTTACAGGCTGTCTGCATGCAGCATATAGATTGTACGTACGTCGCGTACAGGTTGGTCATGTAATGTATGGATTGGATGTATATAGCTAATAGGTTGTCCATATGAAATATACGGATTTTATCTGTATCGCATACATATTGCCTTCTTGTAATATATGGATTGGACATATGCAGGACCTAGATTGTACGTATAGTGCACCATTATTAAAGTGCTGCAACATACTGCAACATACATTCTTACTGTAATGTTATCAAATATTGTTTTTTCTCTGTATGAAAACAAAAATAGCTTAAAATATGGTTGATCTCCTTTGTGCCAATAATAATAATAATAATAATAATAATAATAATAATAATAATAATAATAATAATAATAATAATAATAATAATAATAAACAATACTACACTTTTCAAATCTTAGTTTGGAGCAGTGAAATTGTCCAAAGAAATGTATTTACCTGCAGGGTGTCCTATAAGTTTGGGCTTCCTGCTAATTCGTTGGAAAGCTACTGCAAAGCCAAGTGTTGAAAAGTGGCACAAGCGTTAATTTTAAAATTATGGGCACAAAGGAAGTTAACCATATGTTAAACTATTTTCGTTTTCATACAAAGTAAATCAATATGTGATATATTACTGTAAGAATTTATCATATGGTTTGCAGTTAGTTAGTTGCAGCACTTCAATAATAATGCAAAATGCACAGCCATATACAATCCTATATTCAAACTCAAACAAAATTTACGTACAATCATTTATTAAGCTGTTATCATCCATTGTTTGCACGATATAAAGATTATTTTACCTCATTCTTTTCCTTAATAGTATCTTCTTCTAAAGTGCAGTTGTTACCACAAGGGACCTGAATAGAATTTTCCAGAAATAACTTCTCTGTACATTTTAATTAACAGGTAAGTTATGTCTTCTTCTTTTTTTTAATGTCGCAATAATTAAAAGTATGGTGTCAGCCGAAAACGTATTCGCTCACAAGATGATTCCTACTCAGTACTCGCCATTAAAAATGCATACCAAGAAGGGGATTGGGTAGCTGCGCCAAAGTTCCCAAGCCGATACCTAATAGTAAGTGCAGAATACCCTTAAGCGTCCGCTGTATTCGCTGTGTGAAAACGTGGTGACAGCGGAGGCGTTGTGCAGCCATCGACTAAACATATTTATCCTTCCCTGCTCTAGACATTCTGCAAATTTCGACTTTCCTGGATGCATCCTTCTTAGTGCAACATTTTAAGCAACGAGCAATTTAACAGTCTCATACATTCCTTAAAGAAAGAGCAATGATTCTCAGAATTACTCGGAAGATATATATACAATAATTTAAAACGGTTATTTCAAACTTTGCAATTCAGAGCACGAAAAGAACTATAGCTAAAGGAACACTGATTTTAGCCAGATAGTAACTAGTAAACTCACACTCAGTACCATTAGTTGCTTGGTGTTATCCGTAAGTCAGAGATCATGGTATCTCATTTCGTGTAAATTTTTGCATTTGTTTAACGCTAAAAATGTATTTTATCGCTAATTGAACCCAGTACCATATATATATACCGACAGGACGTACCTTAGTCACAAGGTGACATGAGTGAAACACTAAACTATTCGATTGACACCTGCGGCCTTGTCAACACTAGAGAAAGTTACAAAGTGATTAAGTAAATACGGAACATAGTTCATACAAAGTATAGCGATGTATGCAGTCTCCGTTTCATACGACTTGGATAAAGGATACATCTGAAATAGCAACAAAGAAATATATAATGATTTCTCTGGATAATTTGGATTAGTCCAGAATTCGAACACACATACGTTGGTAAGTCCAACTTTATTTTTTATTTTTTATTTTTTATTTTTTTTTACTTCTTTCTTTGGATTCCCAATAAAGTTGACTACTGAAAAGCTGAGTTATAGATTCTGTATTAAAACAACACCTTCGCTAGACATGTTCAGTATAACATTGTCTTACATACAGAACAATACATTAGTTATTAATGCATGTCTGAAATAATAGTGCTTCGTATAGAATTTTACTTCATACAATCGTAATAGCACAAAGATAAAAATATTGCGAGGGATAATGTTCTTATTACAGGCAAAAAGAGTTGAAATGACTTAACACTAACAAACATTTTCTTTAAACAGACATACATTTATTCTGATTTATGGAAGAAAGAAATAATTTGTAGTACAGTATCTTTATTAGGGTTATATATTCGTACAAAATAATGTAAGTACAATTGGGTCTGTCTTCAGAAAGGACGTACTTTTAGCCACAACCTACACTGCTTCTTTTGACTGTCTTTCAAGCAGAATCCTGGTTTGAAGCACGAAATACCTGCAACAAAAATCAGAAAATATTTATAATGTTACATTCAGTATGCTTAATTTGGTTGTACTTAACAATACAAAGTATCTTAACATTTTTGAGATGAAGTATACAAAATCTGTTCGGTCAGGTATGGACTTTTGGGTTGCATGTAGAAAAACTATGAAGTGTTTATTGATGCTGAACAACAACTCAAAATGTATTACTATTCAAAAGTAAGTGGGTACCCCAATTGTGTTCGGGGTATCATGGGGTACCTAATGTATGTATTTTTTAGATATATGGAAATGTATGTCTCTAAAATGTAAGGAACTGACATCTGTTTACCGAAAACCTCAACTCGGTAATCCTTATGGATATCGAGATATGGGAAAATAAAGAACGACACCATAGAAGTGTGGGGTTTGCGTACTAGATGGTGCAGTTTCGGAAACGTAATTACGAGGGCTTACAACAACCTCAAAAGTAGTTTCAATTAAATACACTACACACACGCCCTGATGGGGGTTTTCGGGTACCATGATATTCCCAGAACTCTCATTTCTAAACATTCTAAAATGTGTCTTAATAACGTTGTAAAGAAAGTTAGAGGTGTGTGTTTATCGAAACCACAAGTCGGTACGCCTAACAGTTACCGAAATATGGTGAAATAAAAAGCGACACCATAGGTACGTGGAGCTTGCATATTAGACAGTACAATTTAGAAAATTAATTCTAGTACAATGACTATCAAGATATTGTCAAATAAAGGGAGGATCCATACAGTTATGGGGTTTTCGTGTTAGGTGGTAAAATTTCCGAAACCGGTCATGGAAAGTTAATAAGCATCAGTAGCAATTTCATCTTAAAGTAATTAGGTATTTCCATGGAGTTTAAGAACATCATGGGGTCTACCAAGATTACATTTTAAAAACTTTGGAAAATATGTTTTGACATTTGTAAAGAGTATTAGAAATATGTATTTACCTAAAACTTCCAGCTAGTACATCTAGCAGCTAGAGAGACGCCATGCGATAAAAGCGTATTAGATCTTGAAATTTCAGAAAACAATTATTGATCCTAACAAAAGTTAAATAAGATGGTACTTCTATGGGTTAAGTGAGTGCCTCATACTCGTCAGTACATTTTCGATCGAAAGATTAATTTAGCTCTAAATTTTCTTTGGACAATTCCAAGCGTTCATCGGGCTCTGAAATAAAGTGAACATTTTTTGTCAATATCTAATATAGCAAGCGAGATATAAAGAATTGTGTATTTTATGACGTCGTAAAAATAGAGACCCACATGAATTTGTACTTTTGAGTCTTTGCTGTAAGAAGAAGAAATTTCAGAAAACAACCGTATATACATTAATAGACAATCAAATGGGCGGGGCACAGTGGCTTAGTGGTAGAGTGCTTACCTCTGGTGTGTTGGGTTCTTGGTTCGATCTGGGGCCAAGTCAGTTTGTAGTGGACATCGTATTCGTGGGTTTTCTCGGGGTACTCTCTTTCCTCCCACCTTTGCATTCCATTAATTCTGTCAACAACATTCACTTGCTTTAATCAAAATCTCCCTGAGACTGATATGCATAATCGTGGGTCGCTACACTGAAATATTTCCTTTTATTTAATTTAAAATTAAATAGGGAGTTAAGTATGATCTATCTTTATGGGTTAAGTGAATACTCCAATAGTTTCTGCAAAAAAAGATTAGTTAAATACCCTACCACTAAGCTACTGTGTCCCCGCCCATTGAATTGTCTATTAAGGTATATACAGTAGTTTTCTGAATTTTTTTCATATAGGAAAGACCCAAAAGTACAAATTTATAAAGATCTCTATTTTTTCGTCATAAAATATATAATTCCTTATATCTTGGTTACTATCTTAGATATTGACAGCGAATTTTCATTCTTTTGCACAGCTCGATGAACCCTTGAAATTGCCTGAAGAGAACCTAGGACTGAACTAACCTTTCGATCGAAATTGTACTGAGGTACTCATTTAACCCATAGAAGTACCATCTTATTTAATTTTGTTGCGACCAATAATTGTTTCCGAAATTTCAAGATCTCATACGCTTTTATTTCACAGTGTTTCTCCAGATGTTAGATGTACTAGCTGGAAGTTTTGGGTAAACATATTTCAAATACTGTTTACAAATGCCAGATTATATTTTCAAATGTTCTTAAAATTTAATTTTGGTAGACTCCATGATGTTCTAACACCCCATGAAGATATCTAATTACTTTAATAAAATTGCTACTGGTGTTTATTAACTTTCCGTGACCGATTTCGGAAATTTTAGCATTTAACACGAAATCCCCTTAACTGTGTTGGTCCTCCCTTTATTTGACAACATCTTGATAGCCGTTAGTCATATTTTAATTCATTTTCCGAATTGTAGCGTCAAGTATGCAAGCCCCACATACCTATAGTATCTCTTTTTATTTTCCCATATCTCGGTATCCATAAGGCTTACCGAGTTGCAGTTTTCAGTAAAAAAAAAAAAAAAATCAGTTCTTTACATTTTAGAGACATGCATTTCATATATCTAAAATGCAGAAATTAGGTACCGCATTGGAACTCACTTTTGCATAGCAGGGTAAAAACGCCAGTGGTTCTCACTTTAAGGTTGAAAACATACTATTTTGTCTGTTCTCTGAGCATTGTGAATCTATCGGAGCTGTACCATAGTTGGAAAGACCCACTGATCCTTCCTATAATGACCATGTAGCCAGAATTAAAAAAGGAGTAGCCGTTGAAGGAAAAACAATATTTTAAAATCCTTGCACCAGTAGTCCTCACCTTAAAATCAAAATGTTCCAGTAATTGTCAGGATTTTCTACCAGTGTTCGTCACTCAAATAACTTGACATAATTTATTCAAAAACGCAGTGTGTATCAGTTTAGGGTTAAGAATACAATATAAAGTAGTAAGCTTAATAACTTTGCATCACTTTTAGCACTCAAGAAAGAAAATAAAAACGTTTTTACATACTTTTTAAAGCAATTTCAGAAAGAAAAATGTTAACTGAATTCAAAAGATAACTGTATATCACTTTCACGTTAAGAGTACAATATTTAATAACTATACATCAGTTTAAACACTCAAGAATGAAAATAAACGTTTATACAAACATTTTAAAAACAATCTGAGAAACAAAATAAGTTAACTGAATTCAAAATTTAATTATATATCACCTTAACACTAGAACGGCGGCTGGGTCATTTTTGACCCATTTCGAAATTTACGTTTTAACAACTTTTCTATTTTCTTACGAATCGGGTCGAATTTTTGTGACTTTTACTCGTTCTCTTGAAGAAATATTTGTACTAAGTATCACTCTTATCCACACTTTGCCTTTCGAAATAATAAACAATTATACTAGAACGGCGGCGTGGGTCAATTTTGACCCAACTCTTTTGTTAGTGATATTTTGTTGCATTGTAGCAACACTGCTGGCTAGCATCTTTATCTACTCTTTCTCATAATACTCTCCCAATCCACCTCGTGTTCAAGACCAGCTTCTCAGCAATTTTGTCAGTTTAGTTGGAGTTAATAATACTTTAGAAAGTCTGTTGATTAGGAGAATCTCATTATTTTCGGACTGATGTGCTATTTCAAACACTCATTATGAGCAAGAAACTGATGACACTGGACGAAATACTTGCAAATTTCAATGACATAAGTGAGGCCGACTCTGACGCTGAATGCCTTGATATTTCTTCAGATGAAGAGTACCTGCCGAATAACAACGAATATGTTCGGATGAAATATTGAAAGAGGAAGAGATAACACAGAAAACCATACTTCTGTAAATAAGCGTCGTAAAATAGGTGACTATTATTATTATTATTATTATTATTATTATTATTATTATTATTATTATTATTATTATTATTATTATTATTATTATTATTAAACACAAATTATATGTCTTACATCGTAACAAAATATTCATACTAATTTCAATCATTTTAACACAAAAATTGCAGCAATTTGCATGCTATTGTGAAAATATATAGCTAGTGTGTTTTTTTCTGGTATCACTATGTTGAAATGTTTCATGAGAAAACGTTTATAGCACAAATAAATAATAATAAATAAACCACAGCCATATTCGATCCACTATTGGATGAGGCCTCTCCCCGGAGGGAGGACTTGGTCTACTGCTCCCACGCTGACCAGACGGGTTGGGAAAAGGTTCTTATATACCAGACGGGTTGGGAGAAGAAAGCCGAAGTTCTCACTGTGATCGCCACTATATGACCGCCCCGCTGATCTAGTGGTGAACGTGGCTGAGTACGGATTGAGGGATCCCGAGTTCAATTTCAGGCACTGCCAAGAATTCTTAGACTACTAGCCTGTGGCGTAACACGAAATTTCGAAGCTACCGAAACCAAAAAATTTAGAGGTCTAAATGGGAGACAACTTACTTTCTTGTATGTTTCGATAAATTATATTTCAACCAAAGAAGTAGAATCTAACGGAGTTGTTCGAAAGAACAGGTAGTTTACCATTCTTTTCATGTCAGAGTTTTCATGATTAGAACCTAGCATATCCTATTTATAAAACAATCACTAAATGCTGATTTTTTCTGGTTTGAACTACTGCAAGTTTACGACTGTGTATGTTACTTTAGGTTATGTGTTTCCACAAATGCTAAATAGGGAGAGGAAAGTTATAGAAATGTATAGATGTGTATTACAACCATATTAGTAAAATATTTTTTGTGTAATACATCACGTGTTTATTTGTGAACAATGTTTTTGTATGACCCTTCTCCTTGTAGAGGAGTGACTGAACTTTGTTCTGTGTAAGACTGCAAGTTTAGATGTGTGCAGATTAGGTTAGTTTAGTTCAGTTGGGTCATGCGCTTGAACAAACTATCTAAGAATAATAACTATGTAGGAATTAGAATGATATATAACATTACTATATAATAAACTGGCATTGTATATAATACATTCAATAATATCATTCTAATAATATTATATTCATAGAAAATAGCATGTTTCTTAAATTTGTATTATTGGCGAAAAACATATTGATCAAGAAATATTAAGCTAGAGTTCAAAGAAGTTTTTTGTTTTATTGAATGAAAGTCACGTTTTATTATGCAATAAATGTTAGTGGTTTAGAATACAAATATTTAATAAAATTGGAATGGGTCATTTTTGACCCACTCCCGCCGTTCTAGGGAGTATCAAAAACACCGCCGTTCTAGTGTTAAGCTTAAGAATACACTAAAAAATACTGAGATTAACAACAATGCATTACTGAAGAATGAAAACAAAAATGTTTTAGCTACCGACATTGTATTTAGATGTTATTTCTCATTAACATTTTTTTAAACTCATGATCAAGTCTAGGGATGCGCAAGAGAAAAGATTTGAGATTGTCTCCTCTCGAAAAGGTGCCGCGAAAGTTATGTCTCGTCTCGAAAACTGGATCCGTTTCTATTGGAAGAGCTCTATCTCATCTCGAATTTCGTAACAAAAATTTTGTCTCGTCTTGTCTCGTGCGCATCCCTAATCAGGTCCATAGCCAAAGCTTCATTTCCGAAGGCGTTCGATAGGGCTTTGCGATATCCGAATTTAGATATAGATAATCGATATAGACAAACTATCAAAACTTATTCGAAATATCGAAAAATACAGCAATATCGAAATATAAACAATATCAAAAATCAAAAATATAGAAATATGAAAGAGATCAAAAATATGGATATATCGATCAAATATTTCGATATCGATGTTTTGATATTTGAAAATATCAATCGTTCGATCTAAATATCACACAGCCCTAGGCTCCAACTGTTGTCACCTTTAAAATTAATGTGAAAATTGCTGACTAATCTTCTGTAAGTACCGTAAGACGGGATTATTTTGCACTTCCGGATTAACTTTGCACAAAATACGCAAAAGTTTCAGTCCTCTGTCGGTAAAATGATGAACTAAAGAGAAAGTTTCAACTGCCACCGTAAGGTAGAACATCTAACTGGATTTTGACTATAATGTTGGTGGTTAACATCAGTTTTAATTAAGTGAAGGGTTTGTTGTTGTAGAGGTATGGAAAGCAGTAACTGTAAAGGCCGACAAATTTGAAAGATATCACCTACAAGAATTTTTGTCAAAGTGAAGTCAGTTTCGTAGAATACTCTGTGTATAATGGGACTTTGAGACAATAGTTGAAATTGAAGTGTGAAACGTTTGAAAGTCACAGAAAAATAAAACTGGGAGAAGGCTGTTTCAGCCTCTAATCGGGGCTACTTTGCACCGATCAAACGTAACCCTTCAAATAGGAAATTATTACTACTGGTACCTCCTGCCGTCTAACTTTAGAAAAATTTCCTATTCAGGTAGATGTCGGAATGGATTTCTTGTTGGAAAATAAATTACGAACAGCGGCGGATTCAGAAAAATAGTTTCAGAGGGACTTCACGCAGAAAGATTTCTTTTATTTAGAAATGACTAGACTTTTTGAAGGGCTTGAAGCGTAGACGCATAGAAATGACTAACATTAGATTTTTTTAAAAGAAATTCTGCAATTTGGGTGGGCTTCAGCCTGAAAGCCCCAAATTCCGTAAATCTTCCACTGATTACGGTTGGGATGGTATTCTTGGATATAAAGAGCAACCAAGGCAAATCAGATCTCGGAGATTTTTGCTGTTCTTGAGTTGTTATTTTTGTGGGACATACTAAACTATCAGAATGTGGTTCCTATGTCGGTACCAGAAAATACATAATTTTCTTTACAAATATCGATAATTCGTACTAAGTACTGACACAGGTACCGTAAGTCCAACCTCAATATTTGTAGACTGCATGCAGTATTGTGTAGGAAGTGAAATATATAAATACAGGAGAGAAAACATTGCACAGAAACATTGCAGTTCGTATGTTGAAAATACTTTTTTGTAAGTGTTGCAAAGTATCTTCAGCTATGAGGTTACTTTGCAACTAAGTTTATATGAAATGAAATCTTTGAGTTTTACGTCCCACGGTTATGCCGGGTATGCTAAAGGAGACGATGAGAATGAATGGAATAGTAGAATGAAAAATGTGTGAGAAAACTGGAAAACCTCGAGAAAAATCACACACACTGTTTCTCCAACACAAAGCCCATTTAGCACGTGCTGGGATCGATCCAGGAACTTCAAGCAGGAGAGGTGAACGCTCCACAACTGAGCTACCACGTCCCCCAAAACACAACCTCAGAATATATTTCATATAGAGTAGAAATAACAATATGTTATAAAAAAAATGGCCGGTCTGAAAGGCATGTAAGCTAAAAAAATACAATTGCTACTCGATTTGTTTACTAGCATTGTTTAATTATCTACAGTACTGAACATCGCAACACCAATATCATTATTTTGTCATATACTTTCAAAACTATGCCAACTGCATAGACCTGCTTGCCTGCTTTGCTTTGTGATGTCCGAAGAGTAGACAACTGAAGGCGAAAGCAGCCAAGTAGCATACAAATTTATGATGCTGAAGGCGTTATTTTACACAGCTATGGAGAAAAGATATAGAAACAAAAAATAACAGGAAATCTTTGTTTTACGTCCTACGAATATGCTATGTAGGCTAACGGTCACAAATGAGTAATGAAAATTGATGATCTTGGAATACGATTTGGTGGAATAATGAGGGAGAAAATAATCATTGATTAAATATTAAATTGAAAAGAAATAAGAGCCTGACGCGCAAATACTTATCTATCCGGCACCCACCTTGATCCCCATAAAATATCATAAAATGCTTGATTGATTCTAAACCCAATAATAGTAATAGTAATTTAACAATAAACACAGAATATATAATTTACGCACCTTGAAGTGTAGAAATTAATGATTGTAATCCCCAGCTTTCTAATAGACCTTTGATTTCTCCAAATGAAGATTCGGAAATCTTGTTTCTTCTCAAGCAATAATGGGTTACAATAATCAGTTGCAGTCCAAAGCCAACTCAGTAAGTTAAGCATGAAAATAAAATAATTCATTAGTTAGATGAATACAAAATCCTACGCATGTAAATCCGAATCTACTTGTATTAAATTGTAAATTTAAACAAACTAAATTATACTACAGTCATAGTGACATCAAACCTACATTAAATAAGATATACAGGGTGTCTCAAAAGTCCCCTGACATAGGGTAACTCTGTTATTATCAGAGTTACAACAAAATGTAGGAGGGGAAAGCATCTCCAAATATGATGTTTTCAATCTAAAGTGAAGGAATTTTTAAAATCGGATGACCCGTTTGCGTTGTACACTCTTTATGCGCCCAAAGTGAAATGAAAATGCAACGTTGCCATTTACCTGGACCCACAACATAAGTGAGTGAAGTTGCTGTCTTTTACGCTAACATGTCGATGGCCAGCCCCCGTTTTAAACAGTAACTTCATTCACTTATGTTGTGGGTCCAGGTAAATGACAACGTTGAATTTTCATTTAAAATTGGGTGCATAAAGAGTATACAGCACAAACATCTCGTCCGGTTTTTTTAAAAAGTGTTCATTTTAGATTGAAAACGTCATATTTCAAGATGTTTTAACCTCTTACATTTTGTTGTAACTCTGATAATAACAGAGTTACCCTATGTCAGGGAACTTTTGAGACATTTTGTATACATCATAAGAAGTTCCTTTCTAAATTCTACACGGATGTGGTTTCATTGAATGTGAGGTGGGTGATACACATTAGGCCTTTTGGGAGTACGTCACACGGACGACCGTAATTTTGTGTTCAAAATTTTTATTATGAACTGGTGGGATGTGAGATACATATGGCCACGGGGTAGAATTTTTTCAGTATGTCAAATATGCAATCAGATTTCATGCAGCTTAATTTGGTGAAAAGCTATTGCCAATTGAACGTTACATTTACCTCTTTCTTGCAGATGTTGAACCATGCAGTTAACACGTGAGGAATGGATCGAAATAATCAAACTGTGGGGCGGGAGGAGTATATGTGCAGTGGTTGCCGATTGCAGAGTCATCCACAATGTGACTCTGTGTCACATGTTTCAGTGTCACAGTAATTAACTAAATTTGAGAAGACGGGCAATTCGTGAACATACATCGTAGCGGTTCAAACTCGCGGGCCCTTTCCCTCCCCCATTTTGAACCGGTACATGAAAATGTCATTTTCTCCATGTTTGCCTGCGCCGATTTTGAAACTTCCTTCACTAATCGATTTCTCTCGTCGAGTACTACAAGAATCAGTTAAAATCTCGCGGGCCCTTTTCTCCTCCCCATTTTGAACCGGTACATGAAAATGCGATTTTCTTCATGCTTGCCTGCGTCGATTTTGAAAATTCCTTCACTAGTCGATTCCTCTAGACGAGTATTACAAGAATCAGTTAAAATCTCGCGGGCCCTTTTCTCTTCCCCATTTTGAACCGGTACATGAAAATGCGATTTTCTTCATGCTTGCCTGCGTCGATTTTGAAAATTCCTTCACTAGTCGATTTCTCTAGACGAGTATTACAAGAATCAGTTAAAATCTCGCGGGCTCTTTTTTCTTCCCCATTTTGAACAGGTACATGAAAATGTCATTTTCTTCACGCTTGCCTGCACCGATTTTGAAAATTCCTTCACTGGTCGATTTCTCTCGTTGAGTACTACAAGAATCAGATAAAATCTCGCGGGCCCTTTTTTCTTCCCCATTTTGAACCGGAACCGGTACATGAAAATATGATTTTCTCCATGTTTGCCTGCGCCGATTTTGAAAATTCTTTCAGTAATCGATTTCTGTCGTCGAGTATTACAAGAATCAGTTAAAATCTCGCGGGCCCTTTTTAATTCCCCAATCAAATATTTTTGTATATTTTGAATGTATTCAAGTATGGAACAAAAGTATTTAATTAATTCCCTTAGTAGGCTTCTCAACAATATTTTTCAACTTAAATTTTATTTATTTTAATTATTTATTTTCTTGTGACTCGATATTTAATTGCAATTATTCATTGGGGAGAAGGGTGGCCATTCTCAAATATATAAATATAGTATTCTTAAAATTTGTGTCTTCTCGTATTATTAGTTTCTTCCACTAGACCTGGAAATTGCAAAATTAATACCTGGAAAACCTGGAAAATTCAGGGAAATTGAGTTCTATATTTATGTATGAACCCTGCTATTTACAATTTTTTTAGAATAGGGAGAACTGTACAAAAAGGTGTTTTGGGAATGGCATAACAGTAGGTTTCTGGGGGGTGTTGTTCGAAATGAAATGAAATCTTTAAGTTTTACGTCCCACTATTATGCTGGCTAGGCTAAAGATGACGTGGTGTTGTTCGGTGGGGGTCAATGTTGCCAATTTTAGGAAAAGTCACTAAATCAGGGGAATTCGACCTCAACGATAGCGTAGGGTGACCATAAAATTTTCAGTTAAAAACGGGACAGGTTCTGGCAACCCTAGACTTTTAGATCTACCTTTGTTCTTATCAGTACCTTGATATTAGTGTTCCCCCTCTCTCTCTTTGTTACAAAGCGGGTACTTATGAAAAAGGAAAGACACGTGGAAGTTTGTTCAACACACAACCAACTGCTAAAACCTCTGCTACCTTTCGAGCAGTACTGCGAACTGTAGAGTATGTTTAATATAGGGAATTTCAATTCAATTTTTGCCTCTTTGTTATGATTAATACTTTTAAAAGGAGTAAAGGTACTGGGTTTGTTATTTACTTCTTTCATTTACATAAAACGGGACGAATGCTACTTTTTTCCATCTACTGACGGGACGGCCGGGACACGCCCCTAAAACGGGACTGTACCAGTCAAAATGGTACGTATGGTCGCCCTACGATAGCGACAAAAATAATTTTTCCGGTTGGAGACTTTACCGGATTTGGTGATTTTTAAATGACGATTTAGCTACTTACAAATTTAGCGACTTTTTGCTGCAAACAAAATGTTCATCTGTAGAGAAGCATTATTAGTTCAAAACAGTTTTTACATTCTTTTTTTCTGTTTGTTTGTTTTAATCAGCGCAAGTGATGAGTTTGAAAATACATCGTACCCACTGCCCCACAATCCTGCATTGTTATGTTACCCTTGCCCTCTATCGAAGAACAACTACAAAATTGATGTCCTTTAGTTCGCAGAGTTTCCGTTGAGAGGCACACGTAATACATCATTACCGATAGCAACAAGATAGCAAGAATTCGTTGGGTAGTTGAAGCTATACATGGAATGCTGAAAGAAAAGTATCGTCTGTTGGAGGAAATATTTGAGAATGAAATGATAGCTAGTATCGGCCTGTATTATAGGATTGCTATAGTTTTCTACTCAATAAATTTTCCATGTGTGTGACACCATATGAAAACTACTCTGCAATCACCACAATCATGAAATCTGCGAAAACTTCAGGTAACGAAAACACTTTTGCAGTCTTTGTTGAACAAAAGAAATTGCGAACAAGAGAACTTCCGTTTACATATATTTCTTTACAGGATCTTGAGGATTTTCCTCGAATGAGCTAAAAATATTCGAAAGGATAAGTTTTGTGGACCCTTCCAATATAAACAGGCAATATGTTATTTGGCTGAAATGTGGGATGAAAGAGATAATTATTAATATGCACTATGTTAAAGATAAGGACAAGATATTGAAAACGACAGTGCATTCAAGACATACGCAAAGCAAGATACAATTTCTTAATCTAAAACCAAATACAAAAGGTTACAAAAGTGTCATTAGGTATTGTTGTGACAGTGGAAATGGATTGCGAACCGATTCACATTCTCTTGCTCCCATGTTGCAGCCATTATTTATTACCTAAGTTATGGAAGATATTTGTCGAGGATCTCAAAACCAGCACAAATATTGAGCAAAATATTCAATCACGACATTTGTGTGGTCATAAGTGAAATCAGTGACAAGGACTGAAGTACGTACTAATATGTTCCTTTCATCTTTATTAGTTTCACACATTGAAATACTTGTACTTTTTATATGTAACCCTAACAGCACAAGATGTGCTAGGCATGTGCCATTAAAGTGTCCCAGCTACTTTTTAGGTACCCAACACTTGGCACATATGATATTCATGTGCTAAGTATGTTCTTCAGCTACATACAGTTGTAGGTACTTGTTACACCTAGTTGATATTTGCAACTATGTACTACAAATATAACATTTATATACCTTGCTCAGTTTTGCACTCTAACAGTCATTTATTTTTATGTCGTCACTTGGGACATATATCTATCATGTTCTAGGTACGTCCTTTAGGTACATATTGTTTTAGATATCCTAACAGCACAAGATGTGCTAGACAATCGCCATTAAGTCTTCTAAATGTATCTCCCACATTTGATGCATTTGTTGCTTCTTTTTCTAAGCGATTGTGTACTAGAAGCAATAAACGCATCAACTTGATTAGATGGCAACTGTCGCCGGTCATTTGAAAGTGAATATGGAAGAACCATGAAATAAAATAAATAGACACTCGTCAATTTGTTATAACATTACATGGCGAGCAGATTTTATCTGATCCCAAACGGTTATACTCGAATATATGCGGTTAAAGGAGCACTCTGATTAGCCGAATGCAAAAGAGCTCAATACTTTATCCCTCTACAAGCGACGTTCTCTTTATCGTTTCTGTGGCCAAGTGGGAAGAGCACGCGGCTAGTAATCCAAAGGCTGGTGGTTCGCGCTCGCCCTTCGGCAGCCCTACAATTTTTTATACTTGTTTAGAGTGTTGTTTAGATTCACCTTAATATAAACACATTACGCATATAGGTGATTTAACATATTTTGGAGAAGTAATTTTGTGGTTCATTGATGCTTACGACATGGGGAACATACCCAGAACATACTAGTCACGTTCCCCAGGTACATGTCAGACATGTGCCTAGGGGCGGACATAGACTGTGACTATCATTTGCCATCCATCTGATTTCTTTCTCAGAAGTGTATAAGGCACATGCTGGACACATTCCCATGTACCTGAGGAAACGTTATAGGCATATGCCTGCTATGTAATTGTGCTGTTAGGGAATTGACTTTCCATTTGCATTATATTTTCTTCTATTTCTTGGATGAAATTTACAATTTATTTAAATGTTGCAGTTTTCCATTACTTTACTTCTTATTCCTACCTCCCCTCTCAGAACCTATGGGAGACTCTACAACAAAGGTTGCATTACATTATGTTGTTGTTGATGGTTATTCTCTTTATAGCTCCAGCTGAGGTTATTTCACTTTGATGGACACTGTAGGTATAGATAACATTGATTTTTTATATGAACACTCAAACTGAAACTTCAGGCATCCTCAAATGAGATACTTACGGAGGTCTAATGGCAATTTTAACCTCATGTTCATGTTCAGGCTGATTGATTCATTTGAAATAAACACCAATATCAACAATTTCAGTTTGGCTCAAAATGGGGATGAGGACGCCATAGGCCATCAAATGTGGCCTCAGTGAGCTTGGTACTTTTCAGGTGTGACATCTCATTCATTCACGTAGCAAATATGCTAAAGCTACATCAATAGCTGTTATTTTCGCAATTGCTTCCTTATAGGTGTGGTATGGTTGGTTTTGGCCCATTTTGACCATGGCGTACCCGTGATATAATTTTGAAGAAAAAAAATGTGTGATTGTAGGGTTAAAGCGACATCTAAAATTTATTTTTTCACGATTGTGCTCACAGATCATCATAGGTGAAAAGGGGCTCAAAATATTGAATCGAATTTTTTCAAGGGGGAAAATTGTCAAGGGGAGCTGTTAATTTTTTCAGACAAAACCCTTGTATACATCCAAGTTTGAACAAAATCGATCGAGCCATTTTTGAGAAATAAATTAATCTCACTTTTCCAATTTTGCGCCATTTCTCATGAACCAATGAGAGTTGAGGTTTGACACGTGAGGGATTAATGTATCTTGGGGGTACCTACATACTACCCACTTGTCGTTCCAAGATTCATCTGGGCCCATTTCACTATACTTATTCACCCACTCCTTTAACGCTTGTGGGACGTGATATTTCGTTCGTGTAAACTTATCTACTATTTCTTAAATAGTAAATGTATGCTTTAAAAGAAAACGGACTATTTTGTCGCGATACTGAAAAGAAACGAAGGTGTTTCCGATCGAAAGCAAACAGTTGAAAGTTCAAACGCCTGTGCCAGTACCAATTGTAGTGGTATCAGTGGACTTGTAAATAACAAACCATCCTGCTTCGATGCCCCTGGTGCTGAACAAAACACCAGGTAATCCTATTGACATATCATAAATGCTTATGACCTTGTGTATGCATTACCAAATAACAGAACAGAATTTGATGTAAGAGTGAAATTAATACCGTACTAATCAAACCTGGTCGTTTTCTCTACAATAGGTGGGAAAGAAAGGGTTTTCAATCGGGTTGGTCTCAAAGTTAAAAATAGATGGAATATAATATAGCTGTTAATTCTGCATGTTGTTTTTTTAAAACAATGCTTATGTGAGAGGACAAATTGATCAAGCATTGATTACACGAGGCTTTAGAAACTGTCGTAAAGCAAACGAATGTTTTCGAAGTCATGAAAAATCTAAGACACACCAGTAAAGTTTAATTTCTTAGTCAAACTACAAAAAAAAAATAAATAAATAAATAAATAAATAAAATAAAATAAAATAAAATAAATAAACCAATTGACATCAAATTAGATGAGTGTAAGAAGGGTTTTATTTTCAAGCAAGAACAAATAAGACTGCAAAATCGACAAATCATGGGGAGGATAATAAACATAATTGTTTTGTCTTACAAAAGGTCACCCATTGAGAGGTTATACTAAGAATAAAAAGCATATGACAGGGGGTTAATGTAACATACCTTGTTTGTTACAGACAAGTTAATAGGCTCAATGTGAATATTAGATTATATTACTCATATTAATATCGTAATTTTATAATAGGGCAATTTAAAATATCCTTATGTTTATTATTCTTTCGCAAACATTGCGTTGAAATGCAGATTTTGTTGTGTTTAGACGTTGGTTCTCTTAGTGAACTGCTCTTGAGTTTGTTATTAATGTTCTTCTTCTTCTTCTATTGAGTCGTCCATAGTAGGAGAATAGACAGGCATAGGAGCGTTACGGAATGAGGCCAGTCTTTAATGTTGATTTATAGTTCAAATTAAGGTTGTAGTATTCTTTCTTACTATATATTTTGTTCATGAATATCTATATTCTATGCGAATTATCTTTATTTTGTTTAATAAAGCTGTAATAAAAGTTTCACCAAAATTTCCAACAGTGGGAATGAGAGAGAAGCGAAACGGTGAAACGACTGTCTTTATATATACTGTGTACTTCACCAAAAGCCGAACAAGAGTGGCGTCGTAATTTTCTTTCTTCTGTTAGAAGAAATTTTATTTTGTGATGGACGGAGAGCGAGTTCGTCGTTTTACTCTGCATAATAATAATCTCCAAGGAGTGAAATTATAGTGAGAACGTTATTCTCCCTAGGGTTTGGATGGAAGGGAGATAATTCTAACAGATAAAGGTGGAAGTTGATCGCGCACATGGTGATTCTTGTGTAAGGTGAACAATGGCGTAAAAACTAATTACTTCTTCTAGTAGCAGCCCTTCAGGTAACGTGACTAACTTTAAGTCTATCTACAATGACTATTCTGCATGTGAGCCTTGAAGTAAAATGAACTTAATCTTGTTTTCTGGGAAACTTCAGTAGTAAAACTCGAACTGCCAAAGGTCAACGGATATATCTATATTTAGTTCAGTTGAATTATTTTGGAACACGAACCTACTGAATAAAACTATTCTTTCTTCGTATTAGCTATAGTGGTTTATCAGAGTTAGAATAAAATCTACAGTTGTTTATTAGAGTTAAGATAACGAAAGCACTGGTGTTCTTCAGAAGTATAAATTAATATTTGTGAGTACGAAAATGTATAGTTCACGAGTGTATCTTATACACGGCACAATGTCCGAGTAAAGAGTTCCTATGGGGGAAACCTTCTCCCAAAGGGGCCCAGCCTGTGCGCGGCCTCGAATAGTCTTAGCCAGCCCTCTCATTATGTAAGTCGTAAGTAGCGTAAATCTCTCTCTCTGTTGCGAAGTTCATTAAGTATTGAGTTAACCGTATTAGAAATGTATCTGAATATTTTCTATTAAAGCTTCAGTCCACGTGAAATTTCATATAATATATATATATATATATTGATGGTATTTATCAGTGTTTCTTGCTATACGTGTTTAAAGTTCAAGTGATTTCATGGGTAAGGTTGCCATTTTACGAAGATTGTCTGAATAGCATCTATAGTTCTCCAAAGTTTGTCCACCTTCGGTTATCATATGTTACAGTAATAAGTTGAACGTTGTCCCTCTGCTTAGATTGCTGGTGTTTCTAACTACGTTATGTCGAATTGCTGTTTGTTCAGTAACTGTCTGTCTATATATAAAAAAATATATATGTATATCTCGTCCATTCGTCCAATGTTGTCTAGTTAATATATGTATACAAAGTATCATCCAATTGTCCTTTATGAAGTGTGTTATATACTATCTTGTCCATTATCTATCTACCGTCTACTGTCCATACTATCCGTCCACCTTGTCCGTCCGTAAGGGAACATTATTACTAAACGTCCGAGTCATTAGTTGCTGTGTCTGCCCAGTGGATGTTCGGCTGTACACATTACTATTTGAGTGGCTACGGCATATTGAGTTATGCGAAATGTGTGAACGGAAACTCTATTATGCTGAAGTGGTAATTAAGACGTCAAGTGTACTATATTTGACTTCGTATAAATTGCATTACATTATAATCGATAGTAGAATGCGCCCATGGTTGGAGCTGCCGAACGGGGATGTCAGTAAATATTACCTCCGTTCCTTTATTGATTGTGTTTGGCACTTGAACTGAACCGGAAGCGGTAACACTTCTTTCACCTGACGCTCGCTCAAGCGAGAATCACTTTGTTCTGTTATTATGTCGTACCTATGACGAGTGATGTGAAACTCTTAACTTTATTTAGTTGTCTGCGACTGCAATATGGTTGTTCCTTTTAAGTGGTGTGACGAAGTGTCAGGTAATAGTTTCTAACAGTTACAATACAATCTACTTCGACTATTGGTCTATGGACAGTTCTCTGGTAAGAAAAAAAGAAGTTAACAATAAAATCTGATAATGGTTGATATTGTAAACAAATTGGATATGAGATTGACAGACAGAATTCTAAATGTGTTCTCTTAATTTTTTTTCGCAATGTTATGATACTATAATGAATATACTGGCACCTTACGTTAATTGTAGTAGTGTGGTTAACTACCACACCAGTCTGAGTGTAACCTATAAAACTCTATATAGATATTTATATTAATATTGTACTATCTATCTAATATTACTAAAACAAAGACAAAACTTTTAACTTATACATCCTCAAATTACTGAAAGAAACAGGTTCTTGTCTCATCAAGACACCCGGGCCATCCTTTGGTTCTCTTTCCACAAGGCGAAAAGTTTTTTCTATATTCAGTAAGCGTACTATATCAATTAATACTACTATTACATAGTGAAAATTGAAATAAAATATAGTAAATATAGAAGAGGATACATTTATTTCTCCATGGAGTAAAAGAAAAAAAAACAAAAATCAAATTGTCAAGACAAATTAATGGATAAACATATTAGAATATAAAAGAAAAAAAATTACAATTAGTTGCGGAAAGACTTCCCCATCAACTTCATAAAACAGTAATATTCATGGAATGACATTAATATTGCTTTGACAAAACATTCTATCATTAAGTCCTTCAAGAGAGAGAACAAAAGAAAAAAAATACTTGTTTAAAGCTTTAGATTGACTTATTCAAAGGAGTATGAATATGTCATGAAACTTTCAATAATAAAAAGAATGTCTATCTACATATATTATATATTGGAATCACCATTCTTGAGGCCAATGTAATCTCACATTTCAGGAGGCAAAGAAGGATCCATTAAAAAAATGAAGGTATTTTTCAAATGTCTTTAAACGATATATGACTAAATCACTTTGCCATGTCCAAGTTCTCGATTAGTAAGTTGTAGATTTATAGTTGGTAAAGTTTTTTTTTTTCTAAGTTTCCCTTTTCCTAACATGGAAAAAGTTTTTAAAAATAATCACAGATGGATCATAGATATGTCACACTACGTGGATAATCGTCGTTTGTTATAGCCGTCTTTAATATCAGGTAAGGAATGAAAAGAAAAACTGTTCAATAAGTCGTTTCTCCGATAACATCATTTCACTATAGCTTTTCCATGCAATTAACTTTCAGATGGTACTATTCCTTTTAAAATTTTCCTAGGTAATCAATAAAATATATATATGCTGGATCATATTTCCTCTCCACTATTTGCCAAGAAGGATTGATGAATAACGATTTTATCAAAAAAGACTGTAATTTAGGTTATAAACTGGAGACTGGGAATGTCCACAACAGAATAACTGGATGTCCTTACGATGATGGTTTTTGTTCTCTACAATGGCGTCTCTCTCGATCTATTAGAACTGGTATGTTATAATACTGACTTTTAACTTAAATAGCGGGCGGTACAAGCGGCATCGTTCTTTCCGAAAAACCTATATAATGTTCAAGATGATCTTCCAAACACTACAGTTTAAGTTCGACGAAAGATTATATTTCAACTCCCCAATCAGTGGCTAAACTGTCTGTTCAATTTTGTAAACAAAAGAGAGAAAAGCGTCGATGGGACACTATTGATCAGCTGCATCTCTATCACTTGGCGTTATAGATAATTATTTACACACGCACGAGGGGTCTTACAAAGTTCTACTACAATTACAACACTAACTTCGTAATACATTAGTATGGCATTAGAATGCAGGGGATAGTCTCGTTAATGTACGGGTCTATTTAAGAAAACGCTCCGGTTTCGAATAATATACCTTTTATCAACATCATATTACCTTCGTCGACTATCTATTTTTTATTAACATATTTCTGTATCGTTACAAACATTATTGCATCTATTCATCGCACTACAATATTTAACATTACGTTATTTCATACAGCGTTACACATAACCGCGAAGATTAATTCTCATCTTTCATATATCAATAAATCTAGAAGCCATTTAAAATCTAAATCACAAAACCCGCATAACTACGACAGCAGCGTTTACTCAACTAACGCATCGCATTTCGAAATTCCACCTGCAATGGCTCAATTACCACAAACATAAATTACGACCCACTTTAAATTTCAATCATAATAATTCGTACGACTGTATGTTTATATATTTCTTTTTTTTTTCATGAAGTTCTCAAAATATGCAGCAGAATCAACAGTTCTGAGCTATTACAAGATTTACGTAACTACCTTTAATATTTCTACCGGGGAAGCGCCAACGAAAAAAAAAACTAATTAATTTGTTACATAGTTTTCAAAATTCGTGTTAAATACAGTATTATTATTATTTCTAGAATATCAGAGTAGCAGTTTAAGATCAACATCAGACTTAAAGTATCATCGATGAGAGAATTTCAAAGTTTATTAGAGTAAAGCTTTACTGTTTAACATCAATTTTGGATAATATCACGAGACATTAATATTCAAAAATCACGACACCTTTCAGCCATCGAGGGACATCAAAATAAAAGGGATTTAGAGAAAAAAAGATTTTGAGGAACTATAATCCTCTATGACGTATCTGAGTTCGAAACCCACTCTACGCAAAACATTTAGTTACACAGCATCAACTGTGATCTAGGGTCATACCTTCAAGAAATCCAACTAACGATGAAAAACATTTTTAAAGGAAATAAAAGTAATCATATTTTAAAACAAACGAAATACCAATGGTCATCCCACAAGTTTGATAAGTCTAATTGCAAAACGTCATTTAGCCTAGCAATAATCAGCGTAACCAGAACATATAGTCAATACCTCAGGAACGAAGGAAAGGAAAGAAAAAAAACATTAAATTTGAGCAATTCAAAATCAACGTTTGCGCTGTCGACAACTTCTCACACTTGAGTAAACTTTAATTTCGAGTATACTAAATAAAGGGAGGGCGGAGTATTAACCCATAAATAGTTATGTCCACTATGCCATGAAACTACATAGTAAATAACATTTACAAGCAATGGTTTATTCCATTCCATACTAGTAATATTGGTAGTCTTATCGAGGTTAGTCTTAAAGTTTTAAGATGCACCAATATATTTCTAAATATGCTACTATCTCAAATTAAGATCGACTGAAACAAAACACTCTCACCTTAACCGATTATCGAAAGCAAATTAGTCTAACAATTTCTAAACAGTCAATGTCCCTTTTCTAAAATATTTAATTTCCTTATACACAACAAATTATAAATAAAAAAAAATCCTCTGGGCAACTGCCTTATGAAAACGTTCGCGAAAATAATCAAGATTATTTAATAAATTCTATGACATATCCTTTACTTACATTTAGATATCGTCGGGAATCGAAGTAGAATGCAATAACTACCTGAAACTAATCAAAAGTGTATCGGTAACCTATAGTTAGCTACAGCATATTGCTCTCCTTCCGAAATTCTAAAGTAATAGCATAACATGTGCCACTACGCCAACATACAAAATCTTGAATGACATAGGTACTGACGAGAATCGAACCGAATACATCTAGGACACTCTTTCTTACGTTTAACTATAGAACTGACTACTATAATTTATCCAAACCTTTTAATTTGCTACCAGACGAAAAACATCTTTGGTAAAATAGGGGAAGTGCAGGGAGGCCAAACCGAGCATTGAACCTATGGCTCCCCATTCGGAGCACCTCTCCTATTAATCTGATTGTTACTACATAACCCTAGATTATATTATTTTTTTTTAGCATAAGTAATTGAATGGATTATTCTTGGCTATTAGCTTCACTCACACTACCGTATGCAATAATTAAAATAACGATCTCAAATTAATATCCAAACTATTCTAAAATACGATAATAATAATAATTTTGAACTGTACAACTCAATCGTACCTTAAGACTAATCACTTTCAGGGCGAATATGGTACTACATAAGTTTTTTTTTATTTCAAATGCAACTAATTTCACAGTATATTTCGATTTTGACAGAACAATATCTATTGAATTCGTATTAAATGAGAAGGTTAACTATTCCATTTACAAATGAACTAAACTTATAAAACAAATGTGTACGAAATTGTTGGATTATTGTGCTAGTATCGTCGAGCAAAACATATAGTATTAAATTTCTGTATAAAGTAACCATTCCAGAAAACAATAACTGACAAACTTAGATATCCTCTACTCGCCTGCCCTAGCTCGCTGTACACTGTGGCCTCGGGAGGCTCCGGTAATTTCTTTTCCACCACTCATATATCAGAATACAGTAATTTTTGTAACCTGATACAGCAGCTTAAAAATAGTGATTATCAAACTTCATACTAGAGAGATTTCGTGGTTTAACATCGATCCTAATTTTCTATTTTGAGTCAGATATATACATATATTTCTTGATATATATATATATATATATATATATATATATATATATATATATATATATATATATATATATATATATATATATTTCTTTTAGCCTAGTTAGGAATAAATCCCTGTTACAGAGGTAACCAGAAAAAGTAAAAGAGATCCTGATGTGCTTTAGAACTATTATTGTAAACATGCCTTTTTTTTAATTCGACACTGTAATTGTACTAGGTGATAAATATAGTTATTATAAATATAGGTGATAAATATTGAGACAGAGCACTTTACTGAAAACTGCGTGTAACTATTGCGTTATACGGCACGAGAACAATCTCAAAACAACGCTGTCGCGTCTGGTGGGCATTCAAGGCCTGCATAACCCTAAATTCAACAATGGAATTATGCACGTACTGAACATTCGCCGAACAAAATAACAGGCACAGTGAATAGCATATTTATTACTAACAGAAACGTCGTGCTTTATTTACTTATCCTCAGAGTTTACTATGCAAATATTAAACAATATTGGCCACATGACTAAATCTCAAATTATTTATCCTTTCCACAATCCAATTTTGCCACACAGTATTAGTTATTCTTCATCGGTAAGACTATCATCACTTATATCAAGCAAGTTAATAAACATGGCGGAATAAACAAAACATAAATTTTAAACATCAAGTAATTTAAATTTCTCTATGTCCTACTTTTCATATCGAGGTAATTGCTGTCATATACAATGATAATTACTACAACTATGGTGCTAACCCGGAGAGGAAGAAGAGAGAGATTCGGAAATTAACCACTCATTATCACAATAAATTCTGTTACATACCAAAATAAAGAATTATGGTTGACCCCTTTTTGTCTTCCTTTCACTTTCAAACGCCAATATCACAACTTAAATTTCCGGTAGGCCTAATTGTTGAATAGTTGGGAGTCAACTTGAAGTTTCTCTCTCTCCGTTATAACTTACCGCTTAGATTGGGGAGGATATCATACATTTTCTATTATTCTTTCCCTAGATTTCGAACAAAACCTAGGGAAGCTAAATTACAAGATCTTATTTTCTTCAACCGCCGCCATTAATACACACTCTCCTCTCGCGTTCTTTTTTTTGAGCGAGAAGAAAAAGAAGAAGACTACTAATTGGTCTATACTAAGCGTGATTTAGCTCACAGCTCTGATTGGCCACAATCATAATATTCACGGAAAATCTGGCGAAGAAAATAAAAACAATTCTCTTCTTCCTTTTCGAAGGCACCGAAATGCAGTATTTCACCTCTATATTATGACAAGACACTAACTCGACTAATTATTGTTATCAATTACTAATCGCGAAATACGTTTAGTAAAATTTATCAACAGAAATAATATGTTATTTAGTATAATAAAATAAAAGTTTCTAGACTTACTAACGTAATTTAAAATATCCTAAATGGGACGAAATCATTGATGGGTTCGTTACATTTCTCTCGGCGCTTTGAGAAAAATTTTGATAATTCAAAATTTTAACCATATGCTAAAAGCTTTTGACGTAAATGTATATATATATATATATATATATATATATATATATATATATATATATATATATATATATTATTCTAAGATCTTACCTCAACTAAACACAGATTGAAGATTCTTCGGTTATTTAGTGTATTTACATAGTATTTAATGGGAAAGGATAATCTTTCAATAATTCTTCCCGTTTGCGCATGGAACAATTAAATAATTTTAAGTTGTGAAAGTTCTGCGTGCCTGCATTTTCTCCAGTTAAAGTATGTAGTACTGCACTATTTCGTAAAATTTTACTTATCACGTACGGTCCTATATAACATTGTAGCCATTTGCTGGTTTCTCTCTTAAGAGCAGATGACAAGTGATGAGTTTTAATCATTACTAGTTCACCTTCTTTTAGCACTAGTTGATTGGGTTGTTTCTTCTGAACTCTCTTATTAGTTTTTGAGTGGACAATTAAATGCTTACGGGTATTATTAACCGCTTTTAACTCAGGCGGCCAAGGAAATGATCTTTTGAAAGCATCTGTAGCTGAATAAGATAGGAATATTTCTGAAGGAGTACATCCAACACTAGCACAAAAGGAATGATTAAGCAACTCCTGTATATGTTGAAGGTACTTCACCCAGTTTGTTTGGTTGGTTCCACACTCTAGACGAATAATTCGGTTAAGCTCTTTGTGACTACGTTCGGTTACGCCATTGCTAGACGGAGAATAACTAGATGTATAGATGGGTTGAACGTTCTTTTGTAAGCAATAATCCTTCCAATGTTTAGAAAGGAATTGGGAGCCTTTATCCGAAATAATATAACGTGGATATGGGAACAAATAAAAATAACGTTTCTCAAGGGTGGTAATTATCTCTTTTGTATGGGCTGTTCGCAAAGGGAAATAACAAACAAAACGTGTATATATATCTATGATCGACAATATATAGTAATATCCTTGACTACCTGGAAGCTTGCCTACAATATCAATTCCCAATTTATCATGTGGAGCTTCTGCTTCAATATGACACTCTTCTTTCATGATAGCGCGATTAGAAAATTTTGTCTGCGCACAGTGAATGCAATCACGTATATATTGTTTGACATCTTGTTTCTGTCCCTTCCAATAAAACAAAGATCTGCAAAATTGGAAACATTTCCGAACACCAAAATGTCCTTTATTGTGAATTAACTGAATAATCTTGGTAGTGTTCGCTTGTGGGATTACCAACAGCCATCGCCCTGTGTTACTTACTTTATAATATAATAATCCCCGATAAACTGTGATGTTATCATTCTCGCGAGCATCTTCGAACGATCCTTTTAATTTTTGACAGAAGCTATCTGTCGCCTGGTTTTCCCGTATATTTTCCAAATCAAAGTCTGAATAATCAGATAATTCCAAGAAATTAACGTAATAGGTTTCAGGCTCGAAGCTGATTTCCGGAGGATTCCGGCTTAATGTATCAGCAACGAAATTAAGCTTTCCAGCATAGTGTTCGAATGTTAAATCAAATTTTTGAAGTTTTAACAAGATTCTAGTAGTACGAGGGTCCAGATTCTTCAACGTGAAGGCATGTGTAACCACCGCATTATCTGTGTGCACATAGGTTCTATGTCCCATTATATATTGCTGAAAATGCTCACAAAGAAATAAAACCGATAAAAGTTCTAATTGGAATACAGATAACGACAATTCATATGACTTAACTCGTCTACTTGCATAGCCAATCACGTTTTGCTCCTCTTTATCATCCAGATTTTGAGACAGGTATCCAGCCAAATTCTCCATACTGGCATCACTATATAGATGAAAGGGAAGAGAGAAATCTGGCTGGCCTAATGCCGGTGGTTGACTCATTATTTCTCTCAATTGTTTAAATCTATTTAACGCTTCTTGGTCCATAGTAAATTTTACATCTTTTTTAATCAAATTGTAAAGTGGTGCTGTTAAACTAGCAAAGTTAGGTACAAATTTTCTTCGCCAACCAATTAATCCCAAAAATTTACGCATCTGCTTCTTAGTCTTGGGTGTAGGAAAACACCGGATTGGTTCATTATGTTTTGGATCTACCTGAATCTTTCCTCCATCTATAATATGTCCAAGGAAATGAATTTCAGTCTTAATAAAACTACATTTTCTGAAATTAAGCGAAAAATTTGCCTTTTCAAAAATTTCAAATGTCTTTTCTAAATGATCCAAATGTTCGTCTACGGTATTACTCTTGACGAGAACATCATCCAGGTACAAAAGGATAAATTGGTTCTCGGATGGGTTAAAGAACGTATTCATAACATGTTGAAAAATGGCAGGGGCAGACTTTATTCCTTGGGGCAGAACCGTCATGACATATTGACGTCCCTTATATATGAAACTTGTGCACGGGTACGAGTCTGGATGGAGACTGATACCGTAATATGCGGATGAACAATCAAAATTTGTGAAGAAACGGGCCTGCGCAACTCGGTTTAATATTTCTGCAATAGGTTCTACTTGGACCTTAGGTGCAATTACCTTTTTGTTAGTAGCTCTAAGGTCCAAGACTGGTCGAACACCTCCAGTGGCTTTCTGCACAACATGGACTGGATTGCGATACGGTGAGAGTTGTGGTTTCGCTATTCCTAAATCTATCCACTTCTTCAACTCAATTTTAAATTCATCCTGCATTGCTTGCGGAACTGAATAATATGGCCCAACGACAGGTTCGTTATCTATAAGCTGAATTTTGTAGGGAGCGGTCCTAACTTTACGCGGATATTCTGAAAATAGCCACCTATATCTTAGTAAGATTTGGCATAAGCTTTCACGTACTGCCCCTGATAAATCTGCTCGAGATTCAACGTATTGTTTTATTTCTTCGATTGTAACATTACAAGAAGTCTCTAAAGTTGGTTCAGTCATACTTTCCTTCTCTGTAAAAAGGTCACTATTATTATTATCTAGATTAGCAGAAGAGATTGCAACCAATAATACATTATGCTGATCAGTTTTGATTTTTACCACATTTCCGGCCAAATCTTGTAACTGAATTTCCTTATCTTTACGATTAATGATCGCCTGATATTTATCAAGAAATGGACAACCAAGTATTAGGTCCGTGCGGAGATATTTTATCACAAATATAGGAATTTCAAAAATATGCCCTTGAATATTCAAATTAAAGGTCTGTACTCCTTGAATAGAAAATTTCTCCTGGCCTGCGAAAGCTCCAACAGTTAAACCTGAGTACGGACGAAGTTTTGCAGATGCAAACTTCCTATTTATAGACTTCCATATACCCCAATCCATTACGCAAATTTCGGCTCCTGTGTCTATCATACACTTCAGATTTACTCCCCCTATTGTTCCTTTAATTACAGGTGACGGAGAGAAATAATGCCCTCCGTTTTCTGACACTTCATCTTCGATAATAAAATTAACATTGAATCTAAGCTCATCGGTGATTTTCGAATTAGTTAAAGTCAGAAAAGGATGATCTACATTCTCTGGAACTATCTTTTCTAAGTTTTCGATGGGAATATTTTCCCTTTCGCAGTTACGTCCTCCCATCGCAGAAAGAAACTGCGAATCTAGTTTTCCGAGCTGTGGGGTAGTGCTTCCGTAGGAGGATTAGTATCATTATTGCGATTATCTAAGGGCGGTTCCCTACCCGGCCTTCCTTCGGAGTTCAGACTTCTTCCTCTAGATCTATAATTTCTCTGCCTACCACGACCATTAAATCGAACATCTTGTCCCCCATTATCAGTCGGTCTTTCATATGTTCCACCGCGAAAAGGATTTGTATTAGAACTATTACTATTACTCAGATTGCTTCCATTACCTGAATTATCTCCTTGGCGATCACCATCGTTATGTCCTCTTGGTCTCAAATTCTGGAAGTTATTTCTCCAGTAATGATTAAAATTCTGATAACCTCGCCGTCCCCGACTAGGATAACTTGGATACCGATTACCGTTTGTCCTATTATGTTGACTTCGACCATTCCTACTCCCAGAGGTCAACGAAGAATAACTTAAGAAATCCGTTTGGCTACTACTGTCCACTCGGTTATTAGATTTGACAGCTCTAAATTGTCTAACATTAAATCTACGATTATTAACTGGTAACTTAACATGAGGGAACGTTTCTTTTGGGTGTCCTGACAGAGCAGCTACCTTACTCATTAGTTCGTCTACATCTGTACATAAGTGCGCAGCAAGTAACCGAGATTCTTCAGATGGGAGGCAATTTATTACAAGATCAATAATCTCGGCGGAATTAGGTAATTCCGTTATGCTGTAATAACACTCGACAAGATACCAGGTAAAATCTAATAGAGTAGGAAATCTAGACTTATCGTATCTCATCGCATGTAATGCCCGTTTCTGCGCACGTTCAATTCTATCATTACAATACTGACCCTTAAATAACCTCACGAAATCTGCGTACGTGTGGATTTCGTGTGCAACTGAACGATACCACGCTTCGGCCGATCCAGTAAGACATTTCTCTGCTATTAACAACGCATGAGTATCTGATAACTGATATAAATCCATACATCTTTGTAACTTTCGCAAAAATTGTCGAGGGGCACCAGGACTGATGTCTCCCGAGTAAATAGGAAAACTATTTAAATCTTTCATCTTTAATCCAGATTGGAAAAAAGTTCCAATAGGCCTAGTTGGCGCTTGGGGTATGGGTTGATTCATTATTTTCAAAGATGGATTCTCGCCTGCAGTTAAAACTGGATGCCCTCCACAAGGAGGTTTAAACACTGGATTTTGTTTTAAAGTAGGCACCACATTTGGCCTAAGGCTACCCCACTCAACGTTGGAGGCTCTATCAATAAAAGTGAAATCCATGGGTTTTTCATACTGTGTCCCATTACCGAGGTCACCCCCATTATAAGGCCAGTTAGCAGAAATGTCATGCAAATTATGATTTCGACTCTCAACACTCGGCTTTAATGTTTCACGAGGGGTTGGATTTACAAATTCCACATTCGCTGATGAATTACTAAACACTCCTACCGTATCAATGCCCTTTTCGGCAGCTTTTGTTTCCATATGGTCAAAAGTTTTTAAATGCAAACTCTTACATGGAGATTTTACATTAGCAGTCCCTATTTTGTATAATGCATTGACTCTAATTTCTAACTTTTCCATTCTCTCATTTACACAAGCAACTTCCCCTTTAGTCACTAATTCAGACAACTTATTGTGAATTTCCCTTTGCTCTGCACGTAACTGCTCTAAGCCATTGCAACTTTCAGTTAACCTTTTCTGCGTTATTTGAACTTCTGATTGACATTGATTTACCTGTGGCGTAAGAACATGTACATTTCGATTTTGATTTTCAACTACTACCTTAAGAGTATCTACCTCAGATGTTAAATTCTCAACAATTACTTTACAATTAGCTACATCTGTGTCAGTTTTCTCAATATGTTCATTAAGTTCATCCGCCACTAACTTTAATTCCCTTTTGGCTTCTAATTGAACTTTATCAATTCGTACTACTAAATTATTAATCGAAGCCGAGAGATTTTCTCTAGTTTCGGCCAAATCCCGCTTCAAATCATTACTACTTTCATTTATATCCTTTTGTATCCCTTCTCTCATATCTAACATCATTTGTAGCATCATTTCTCTAAAAGCTTGTAATGACACGGCCTCACTCGACACCTCTCGTATAGGGGTGGAGGTGGCACGGGAGACACCCGCAGGTATCTCCTCATCATTCTCATCATTTACTTTGACTTCCTTAGCCTTCTCATCGTTAGTTAGCACCGACGCTAACATAGACGTTTTACATTTATCACAATACCATGGAGTTACATTCTGCATCTTACTATCTGTTTCCGAAGTCTCCGAAAGACCGAGACACCTGTAATGATGCCAGTAATTACATCGGTCACATCTAACAGCATACTTATTGGCTGATTCATCAGATTCATTTCCACAACATCCGTACTCATCTTTAGTTTTCATTACACTACCGAGACTATCTCCCGCATTATCCATACTTTTTCTTTACATCAATATCCACAAAATATGAAAATTAGTCTTAATAGCAAGAAAATTATTATACTTTCTCTTATGTTATACAATAACTCTCTCTCTCTCTCTCTCTCTCTCTCTCTCTGTCTTCCCTCGGGTTTTATGCACCATAGTTGCAGCAATTACCATTTTTCACTAATTATACCTTAATTCTAACATTGAACCAAAAGATAGCATGGCCTCCAATGAGACAAGTCCTAAGTCAACGGTCGCCAATCTGTAACCTATAAAACTCTATATAGATATTTATATTAATATTGTACTATCTATCTAATATTACTAAAACAAAGACAAAACTTTTAACTTATACATCCTCAAATTACTGAAAGAAACAGGTTCTTGTCTCATCAAGACACCCGGGCCATCCTTTGGTTCTCTTTCCACAAGGCGAAAAGTTTTTTCTATATTCAGTAAGCGTACTATATCAATTAATACTACTATTACATAGTGAAAATTGAAATAAAATATAGTAAATATAGAAGAGGATACATTTATTTCTCCATGGAGTAAAAGGAAAAAAAAACAAAAATCAAATTGTCAAGACAAATTAATGGATAAACATATTAGAATATAAAAGAAAAAAAATTACAATTAGTTGCGGAAAGACTTCCCCATCAACTTCATAAAACAGTAATATTCATGGAATGACATTAATATTGCTTTGACAAAACATTCTATCATTAAGTCCTTCAAGAGAGAGAACAAAAGAAAAAAAATACTTGTTTAAAGCTTTAGATTGACTTATTCAAAGGAGTATGAATATGTCATGAAACTTTCAATAATAAAAAGAATGTCTATCTACATATATTATATATTGGAATCACCATTCTTGAGGCCAATGTAATCTCACATTTCAGGAGGCAAAGAAGGATCCATTAAAAAAAATGAAGGTATTTTTCAAATGTCTTTAAACGATATATGACTAAATCACTTTGCCATGTCCAAGTTCTCGATTAGTAAGTTGTAGATTTATAGTTGGTAAAGTTTTTTTTTCTAAGTTTCCCTTTTCCTAACATGGAAAAAGTTTTTAAAAATAATCACAGATGGATCATAGATATGTCACACTACGTGGATAATCGTCGTTTGTTATAGCCGTCTTTAATATCAGGTAAGGAATGAAAAGAAAAACTGTTCAATAAGTCGTTTCTCCGATAACATCATTTCACTATAGCTTTTCCATGCATTTAACTTTCAGATGGTACTATTCCTTTTAAAATTTTCCTAGGTAATCAATAAAATATATATATGCTGGATCATATTTCCTCTCCACTATTTGCCAAGAAGGATTGATGAATAACGATTTTATCAAAAAAGACTGTAATTTAGGTTATAAACTGGAGACTGGGAATGTCCACAACAGAATAACTGGATGTCCTTACGATGATGGTTTTTGTTCTCTACAATGGCGTCTCTCTCGATCTATTAGAACTGGTATGTTATAATACTGACTTTTAACTTAAATAGCGGGCGGTACAAGCGGCATCGTTCTTTCCGAAAAACCTATATAATGTTCAAGATGATCTTCCAAACACTACAGTTTAAGTTCGACGAAAGATTATATTTCAACTCCCCAATCAGTGGCTAAACTGTCTGTTCAATTTTGTAAACAAAAGAGAGAAAAGCGTCGATGGGACACTATTGATCAGCTGCATCTCTATCACTTGGCGTTATAGATAATTATTTACACACGCACGAGGGGTCTTACAAAGTTCTACTACAATTACAACACTAACTTCGTAATACATTAGTATGGCATTAGAATGCAGGGGATAGTCTCGTTAATGTACGGGTCTATTTAAGAAAACGCTCCGGTTTCGAATAATATACCTTTTATCAACATCATATTACCTTCGTCGACTATCTATTTTTTATTAACATATTTCTGTATCGTTACAAACATTATTGCATCTATTCATCGCACTACAATATTTAACATTACGTTATTTCATACAGCGTTACACATAACCGCGAAGATTAATTCTCATCTTTCATATATCAATAAATCTAGAAGCCATTTAAAATCTAAATCACAAAACCCGCATAACTACGACAGCAGCGTTTACTCAACTAACGCATCGCATTTCGAAATTCCACCTGCAATGGCTCAATTACCACAAACATAAATTACGACCCACTTTAAATTTCAATCATAATAATTCGTACGACTGTATGTTTATATATTTCTTTTTTTTTCATGAAGTTCTCAAAATATGCAGCAGAATCAACAGTTCTGAGCTATTACAAGATTTACGTAACTACCTTTAATATTTCTACCGGGGAAGCGCCAACGAAAAAAAAACTAATTAATTTGTTACATAGTTTTCAAAATTCGTGTTAAATACAGTATTATTATTATTTCTAGAATATCAGAGTAGCAGTTTAAGATCAACATCAGACTTAAAGTATCATCGATGAGAGAATTTCAAAGTTTATTAGAGTAAAGCTTTACTGTTTAACATCAATTTTGGATAATATCACGAGACATTAATATTCAAAAATCACGACACCTTTCAGCCATCGAGGGACATCAAAATAAAAGGGATTTAGAGAAAAAAAGATTTTGAGGAACTATAATCCTCTATGACGTATCTGAGTTCGAAACCCACTCTACGCAAAACATTTAGTTACACAGCATCAACTGTGATCTAGGGTCATACCTTCAAGAAATCCAACTAACGATGAAAAACATTTTTAAAGGAAATAAAAGTAATCATATTTTAAAACAAACGAAATACCAATGGTCATCCCACAAGTTTGATAAGTCTAATTGCAAAACGTCATTTAGCCTAGCAATAATCAGCGTAACCAGAACATATAGTCAATACCTCAGGAACGAAGGAAAGGAAAGAAAAAAAAACATTAAATTTGAGCAATTCAAAATCAACGTTTGCGCTGTCGACAACTTCTCACACTTGAGTAAACTTTAATTTCGAGTATACTAAATAAAGGGAGGGCGGAGTATTAACCCATAAATAGTTATGTCCACTATGCCATGAAACTACATAGTAAATAACATTTACAAGCAATGGTTTATTCCATTCCATACTAGTAATATTGGTAGTCTTATCGAGGTTAGTCTTAAAGTTTTAAGATGCACCAATATATTTCTAAATATGCTACTATCTCAAATTAAGATCGACTGAAACAAAACACTCTCACCTTAACCGATTATCGAAAGCAAATTAGTCTAACAATTTCTAAACAGTCAATGTCCCTTTTCTAAAATATTTAATTTCCTTATACACAACAAATTATAAATAAAAAAAATCCTCTGGGCAACTGCCTTATGAAAACGTTCGCGAAAATAATCAAGATTATTTAATAAATTCTATGACATATCCTTTACTTACATTTAGATATCGTCGGGAATCGAAGTAGAATGCAATAACTACCTGAAACTAATCAAAAGTGTATCGGTAACCTATAGTTAGCTACAGCATATTGCTCTCCTTCCGAAATTCTAAAGTAATAGCATAACATGTGCCACTACGCCAACATACAAAATCTTGAATGACATAGGTACTGACGAGAATCGAACCGAATACATCTAGGACAAACTTTCTTACGTTTAACTATAGAACTGACTACTATAATTTATCCAAACCTTTGAATTTGCTACCAGACGAAAAACATCTTTGGTAAAATAGGGGAAGTGCAGGGAGGCTAAACCGAGCATTGAACCTATGGCTCCCCATTCGGAGCACCTCTCCTATTAATCTGATTGTTACTACATAACCCTAGATTATATTATTTTTTTTTAGCATAAGTAATTGAATGGATTATTCTTGGCTATTAGCTTCACTCACACTACCGTATGCAATAATTAAAATAACGATCTCAAATTAATATCCAAACTATTCTAAAATACGATAATAATAATAATTTTGAACTGTACAACTCAATCGTACCTTAAGACTAATCACTTTCAGGGCGAATATGGTACTACATAAGTTTTTTTTTATTTCAAATGCAACTAATTTCACAGTATATTTCGATTTTGACAGAACAATATCTATTGAATTCGTATTAAATGAGAAGGTTAACTATTCCATTTACAAATGAACTAAACTTATAAAACAAATGTGTACGAAATTGTTGGATTATTGTGCTAGTATCGTCGAGCAAAACATATAGTATTAAATTTCTGTATAAAGTAACCATTCCAGAAAACAATAACTGACAAACTTAGATATCCTCTACTCGCCTGCCCTAGCTCGCTGTACACTGTGGCCTCGGGAGGCTCCGGTAATTTCTTTTCCACCACTCATATATCAGAATACAGTAATTTTTGTAACCTGATACAGCAGCTTAAAAATAGTGATTATCAAACTTCATACTAGAGAGATTTCGTGGTTTAACATCGATCCTAATTTTCTATTTTGAGTCAGATATATACATATATTTCTTGATATATATATATATATATATATATATATATATATATATATATATATATATATATATATATATATATATATATATATATATATTTCTTTTAGCCTAGTTAGGAATAAATCCCTGTTACAGAGGTAACCAGAAAAAGTAAAAGAGATCCTGATGTGCTTTAGAACTATTATTGTAAACATGCCTTTTTTTAATTCGACACTGTAATTGTACTAGGTGATAAATATAGTTATTATAAATATAGGTGATAAATATTGAGACAGAGCACTTTACTGAAAACTGCGTGTAACTATTGCGTTATACGGCACGAGAACAATCTCAAAACAACGCTGTCGCGTCTGGTGGGCATTCAAGGCCTGCATAACCCTAAATTCAACAATGGAATTATGCACGTACTGAACATTCGCCGAACAAAATAACAGGCACAGTGAATAGCATATTTATTACTAACAGAAACGTCGTGCTTTATTTACTTATCCTCAGAGTTTACTATGCAAATATTAAACAATATTGGCCACATGACTAAATCTCAAATTATTTATCCTTTCCACAATCCAATTTTGCCACACAGTATTAGTTATTCTTCATCGGTAAGACTATCATCACTTATATCAAGCAAGTTAATAAACATGGCGGAATAAACAAAACATAAATTTTAAACATCAAGTAATTTAAATTTCTCTATGTCCTACTTTTCATATCGAGGTAATTGCTGTCATATACAATGATAATTACTACAACTATGGTGCTAACCCGGAGAGGAAGAAGAGAGAGATTCGGAAATTAACCACTCATTATCACAATAAATTCTGTTACATACCAAAATAAAGAATTATGGTTGACCCCTTTTTGTCTTCCTTTCACTTTCAAACGCCAATATCACAACTTAAATTTCCGGTAGGCCTAATTGTTGAATAGTTGGGAGTCAACTTGAAGTTTCTCTCTCTCCGTTATAACTTACCGCTTAGATTGGGGAGGATATCATACATTTTCTATTATTCTTTCCCTAGATTTCGAACAAAACCTAGGGAAGCTAAATTACAAGATCTTATTTTCTTCAACCGCCGCCATTAATACACACTCTCCTCTCGCGTTCTTTTTTTTGAGCGAGAAGAAAAAGAAGAAGACTACTAATTGGTCTATACTAAGCGTGATTTAGCTCACAGCTCTGATTGGCCACAATCATAATATTCACGGAAAATCTGGCGAAGAAAATAAAAACAATTCTCTTCTTCCTTTTCGAAGGCACCGAAATGCAGTATTTCACCTCTATATTATGACAAGACACTAACTCGACTAATTATTGTTATCAATTACTAATCGCGAAATACGTTTAGTAAAATTTATCAACAGAAATAATATGTTATTTAGTATAATAAAATAAAAGTTTCTAGACTTACTAACGTAATTTAAAATATCCTAAATGGGACGAAATCATTGATGGGTTCGTTACATTTCTCTCGGCGCTTTGAGAAAAATTTTGATAATTCAAAATTTTAACCATATGCTAAAAGCTTTTGACGTAAATGTATATATATATATATATATATATATATATATATATATATATATATATATATATATATATTATTCTAAGATCTTACCTCAACTAAACACAGATTGAAGATTCTTCGGTTATTTAGTGTATTTACATAGTATTTAATGGGAAAGGATAATCTTTCAATAATTCTTCCCGTTTGCGCATGGAACAATTAAATAATTTTAAGTTGTGAAAGTTCTGCGTGCCTGCATTTTCTCCAGTTAAAGTATGTAGTACTGCACTATTTCGTAAAATTTTACTTATCACGTACGGTCCTATATAACATTGTAGCCATTTGCTGGTTTCTCTCTTAAGAGCAGATGACAAGTGATGAGTTTTAATCATTACTAGTTCACCTTCTTTTAGCACTAGTTGATTGGGTTGTTTCTTCTGAACTCTCTTATTAGTTTTTGAGTGGACAATTAAATGCTTACGGGTATTATTAACCGCTTTTAACTCAGGCGGCCAAGGAAATGATCTTTTGAAAGCATCTGTAGCTGAATAAGATAGGAATATTTCTGAAGGAGTACATCCAACACTAGCACAAAAGGAATGATTAAGCAACTCCTGTATATGTTGAAGGTACTTCACCCAGTTTGTTTGGTTGGTTCCACACTCTAGACGAATAATTCGGTTAAGCTCTTTGTGACTACGTTCGGTTACGCCATTGCTAGACGGAGAATAACTAGATGTATAGATGGGTTGAACGTTCTTTTGTAAGCAATAATCCTTCCAATGTTTAGAAAGGAATTGGGAGCCTTTATCCGAAATAATATAACGTGGATATGGGAACAAATAAAAATAACGTTTCTCAAGGGTGGTAATTATCTCTTTTGTATGGGCTGTTCGCAAAGGGAAATAACAAACAAAACGTGTATATATATCTATGATCGACAATATATAGTAATATCCTTGACTACCTGGAAGCTTGCCTACAATATCAATTCCCAATTTATCATGTGGAGCTTCTGCTTCAATATGACACTCTTCTTTCATGATAGCGCGATTAGAAAATTTTGTCTGCGCACAGTGAATGCAATCACGTATATATTGTTTGACATCTTGTTTCTGTCCCTTCCAATAAAACAAAGATCTGCAAAATTGGAAACATTTCCGAACACCAAAATGTCCTTTATTGTGAATTAACTGAATAATCTTGGTAGTGTTCGCTTGTGGGATTACCAACAGCCATCGCCCTGTGTTACTTACTTTATAATATAATAATCCCCGATAAACTGTGATGTTATCATTCTCGCGAGCATCTTCGAACGATCCTTTTAATTTTTGACAGAAGCTATCTGTCGCCTGGTTTTCCCGTATATTTTCCAAATCAAAGTCTGAATAATCAGATAATTCCAAGAAATTAACGTAATAGGTTTCAGGCTCGAAGCTGATTTCCGGAGGATTCCGGCTTAATGTATCAGCAACGAAATTAAGCTTTCCAGCATAGTGTTCGAATGTTAAATCAAATTTTTGAAGTTTTAACAAGATTCTAGTAGTACGAGGGTCCAGATTCTTCAACGTGAAGGCATGTGTAACCACCGCATTATCTGTGTGCACATAGGTTCTATGTCCCATTATATATTGCTGAAAATGCTCACAAAGAAATAAAACCGATAAAAGTTCTAATTGGAATACAGATAACGACAATTCATATGACTTAACTCGTCTACTTGCATAGCCAATCACGTTTTGCTCCTCTTTATCATCCAGATTTTGAGACAGATATCCAGCCAAATTCTCCATACTGGCATCACTATATAGATGAAAGGGAAGAGAGAAATCTGGCTGGCCTAATGCCGGTGGTTGACTCATTATTTCTCTCAATTGTTTAAATCTATTTAACGCTTCTTGGTCCATAGTAAATTTTACATCTTTTTTAATCAAATTGTAAAGTGGTGCTGTTAAACTAGCAAAGTTAGGTACAAATTTTCTTCGCCAACCAATTAATCCCAAAAATTTACGCATCTGCTTCTTAGTCTTGGGTGTAGGAAAACACCGGATTGGTTCATTATGTTTTGGATCTACCTGAATCTTTCCTCCATCTATAATATGTCCAAGGAAATGAATTTCAGTCTTAATAAAACTACATTTTCTGAAATTAAGCGAAAAATTTGCCTTTTCAAAAATTTCAAATGTCTTTTCTAAATGATCCAAATGTTCGTCTACGGTATTACTCTTGACGAGAACATCATCCAGGTACAAAAGGATAAATTGGTTCTCGGATGGGTTAAAGAACGTATTCATAACATGTTGAAAAATGGCAGGGGCAGACTTTATTCCTTGGGGCAGAACCGTCATGACATATTGACGTCCCTTATATATGAAACTTGTGCACGGGTACGAGTCTGGATGGAGACTGATACCGTAATATGCGGATGAACAATCAAAATTTGTGAAGAAACGGGCCTGCGCAACTCGGTTTAATATTTCTGCAATAGGTTCTACTTGGACCTTAGGTGCAATTACCTTTTTGTTAGTAGCTCTAAGGTCCAAGACTGGTCGAACACCTCCAGTGGCTTTCTGCACAACATGGACTGGATTGCGATACGGTGAGAGTTGTGGTTTCGCTATTCCTAAATCTATCCACTTCTTCAACTCAATTTTAAATTCATCCTGCATTGCTTGCGGAACTGAATAATATGGCCCAACGACAGGTTCGTTATCTATAAGCTGAATTTTGTAGGGAGCGGTCCTAACTTTACGCGGATATTCTGAAAATAGCCACCTATATCTTAGTAAGATTTGGCATAAGCTTTCACGTACTGCCCCTGATAAATCTGCTCGAGATTCAACGTATTGTTTTATTTCTTCGATTGTAACATTACAAGAAGTCTCTAAAGTTGGTTCAGTCATACTTTCCTTCTCTGTAAAAAGGTCACTATTATTATTATCTAGATTAGCAGAAGAGATTGCAACCAATAATACATTATGCTGATCAGTTTTGATTTTTACCACATTTCCGGCCAAATCTTGTAACTGAATTTCCTTATCTTTACGATTAATGATCGCCTGATATTTATCAAGAAATGGACAACCAAGTATTAGGTCCGTGCGGAGATATTTTATCACAAATATAGGAATTTCAAAAATATGCCCTTGAATATTCAAATTAAAGGTCTGTACTCCTTGAATAGAAAATTTCTCCTGGCCTGCGAAAGCTCCAACAGTTAAACCTGAGTACGGACGAAGTTTTGGAGATGCAAACTTCCTATTTATAGACTTCCATATACCCCAATCCATTACGCAAATTTCGGCTCCTGTGTCTATCATACACTTCAGATTTACTCCCCCTATTGTTCCTTTAATTACAGGTGACGGAGAGAAATAATGCCCTCCGTTTTCTGACACTTCATCTTCGATAATAAAATTAACATTGAATCTAAGCTCATCGGTGATTTTCGAATTAGTTAAAGTCAGAAAAGGATGATCTACATTCTCTGGAACTATCTTTTCTAAGTTTTCGATGGGAATATTTTCCCTTTCGCAGTTACGTCCTCCCATCGCAGAAAGTAACTGCGAATCTAGTTTTCCGAGCTGTGGGGTAGTGCTTCCGTAGGAGGATTAGTATCATTATTGCGATTATCTAAGGGCGGTTCCCTACCCGGCCTTCCTTCGGAGTTCAGACTTCTTCCTCTAGATCTATAATTTCTCTGCCTACCACGACCATTAAATCGAACATCTTGTCCCCCATTATCAGTCGGTCTTTCATATGTTCCACCGCGAAAAGGATTTGTATTAGAACTATTACTATTACTCAGATTGCTTCCATTACCTGAATTATCTCCTTGGCGATCACCATCGTTATGTCCTCTTGGTCTCAAATTCTGGAAGTTATTTCTCCAGTAATGATTAAAATTCTGATAACCTCGCCGTCCCCGACTAGGATAACTTGGATACCGATTACCGTTTGTCCTATTATGTTGACTTCGACCATTCCTACTCCCAGAGGTCAACGAAGAATAACTTAAGAAATCCGTTTGGCTACTACTGTCCACTCGGTTATTAGATTTGACAGCTCTAAATTGTCTAACATTAAATCTACGATTATTAACTGGTAACTTAACATGAGGGAACGTTTCTTTTGGGTGTCCTGACAGAGCAGCTACCTTACTCATTAGTTCGTCTACATCTGTACATAAGTGCGCAGCAAGTAACCGAGATTCTTCAGATGGGAGGCAATTTATTACAAGATCAATAATCTCGGCGGAATTAGGTAATTCCGTTATGCTGTAATAACACTCGACAAGATACCAGGTAAAATCTAATAGAGTAGGAAATCTAGACTTATCGTATCTCATCGCATGTAATGCCCGTTTCTGCGCACGTTCAATTCTATCATTACAATACTGACCCTTAAATAACCTCACGAAATCTGCGTACGTGTGGATTTCGTGTGCAACTGAACGATACCACGCTTCGGCCGATCCAGTAAGACATTTCTCTGCTATTAACAACGCATGAGTATCTGATAACTGATATAAATCCATACATCTTTGTAACTTTCGCAAAAATTGTCGAGGGGCACCAGGACTGATGTCTCCCGAGTAAATAGGAAAACTATTTAAATCTTTCATCTTTAATCCAGATTGGAAAAAAGTTCCAATAGGCCTAGTTGGCGCTTGGGGTATGGGTTGATTCATTATTTTCAAAGATGGATTCTCGCCTGCAGTTAAAACTGGATGCCCTCCACAAGGAGGTTTAAACACTGGATTTTGTTTTAAAGTAGGCACCACATTTGGCCTAAGGCTACCCCACTCAACGTTGGAGGCTCTATCAATAAAAGTGAAATCCATGGGTTTTTCATACTGTGTCCCATTACCGAGGTCACCCCCATTATAAGGCCAGTTAGCAGAAATGTCATGCAAATTATGATTTCGACTCTCAACACTCGGCTTTAATGTTTCACGAGGGGTTGGATTTACAAATTCCACATTCGCTGATGAATTACTAAACACTCCTACCGTATCAATGCCCTTTTCGGCAGCTTTTGTTTCCATATGGTCAAAAGTTTTTAAATGCAAACTCTTACATGGAGATTTTACATTAGCAGTCCCTATTTTGTATAATGCATTGACTCTAATTTCTAACTTTTCCATTCTCTCATTTACACAAGCAACTTCCCCTTTAGTCACTAATTCAGACAACTTATTGTGAATTTCCCTTTGCTCTGCACGTAACTGCTCTAAGCCATTGCAACTTTCAGTTAACCTTTTCTGCGTTATTTGAACTTCTGATTGACATTGATTTACCTGTGGCGTAAGAACATGTACATTTCGATTTTGATTTTCAACTACTACCTTAAGAGTATCTACCTCAGATGTTAAATTCTCAACAATTACTTTACAATTAGCTACATCTGTGTCAGTTTTCTCAATATGTTCATTAAGTTCATCCGCCACTAACTTTAATTCCCTTTTGGCTTCTAATTGAACTTTATCAATTCTTACTACTAAATTATTAATCGAAGCCGAGAGATTTTCTCTAGTTTCGGCCAAATCCCGCTTCAAATCATTACTACTTTCATTTATATCCTTTTGTATCCCTTCTCTCATATCTAACATCATTTGTAGCATCATTTCTCTAAAAGCTTGTAATGACACGGCCTCACTCGACACCTCTCGTATAGGGGTGGAGGTGGCACGGGAGACACCCGCAGGTATCTCCTCATCATTCTCATCATTTACTTTGACTTCCTTAGCCTTCTCATCGTTAGTTAGCACCGACGCTAACATAGACGTTTTACATTTATCACAATACCATGGAGTTACATTCTGCATCTTACTATCTGTTTCCGAAGTCTCCGAAAGACCGAGACACCTGTAATGATGCCAGTAATTACATCGGTCACATCTAACAGCATACTTATTGGCTGATTCATCAGATTCATTTCCACAACATCTGTACTCATCTTTAGTTTTCATTACACTACCGAGACTATCTCCCGCATTATCCATACTTTTTCTTTACATCAATATCCACAAAATATGAAAATTAGTCTTAATAGCAAGAAAATTATTATACTTTCTCTTATGTTATACAATAACTCTCTCTCTCTCTCTCTCTCTCTCTGTCTTCCCTCGGGTTTTATGCACCATAGTTGCAGCAATTACCATTTTTCACTTATTATACCTTAATTCTAACATTGAACCAAAAGATAGCATGGCCTCCAATGAGACAAGTCCTAAGTCAACGGTCGCCAATCTGTAACCTATAAAACTCTATATAGATATTTATATTAATATTGTACTATCTATCTAATATTACTAAAACAAAGACAAAACTTTTAACTTATACATCCTCAAATTACTGAAAGAAACAGGTTCTTGTCTCATCAAGACACCCGGGCCATCCTTTGGTTCTCTTTCCACAAGGCGAAAAGTTTTTTCTATATTCAGTAAGCGTACTATATCAATTAATACTACTATTACATAGTGAAAATTGAAATAAAATATAGTAAATATAGAAGAGGATACATTTATTTCTCCATGGAGTAAAAGAAAAAAAAAACAAAAATCAAATTGTCAAGACAAATTAATGGATAAACATATTAGAATATAAAAGAAAAAAATTACAATTAGTTGCGGAAAGACTTCCCCATCAACTTCATAAAACAGTAATATTCATGGAATGACATTAATATTGCTTTGACAAAACATTCTATCATTAAGTCCTTCAAGAGAGAGAACAAAAGAAAAAAAATACTTGTTTAAAGCTTTAGATTGACTTATTCAAAGGAGTATGAATATGTCATGAAACTTTCAATAATAAAAAGAATGTCTATCTACATATATTATATATTGGAATCACCATTCTTGAGGCCAATGTAATCTCACATTTCAGGAGGCAAAGAAGGATCCATTAAAAAAAATGAAGGTATTTTTCAAATGTCTTTAAACGATATATGACTAAATCACTTTGCCATGTCCAAGTTCTCGATTAGTAAGTTGTAGATTTATAGTTGGTAAAGTTTTTTTTTTCTAAGTTTCCCTTTTCCTAACATGGAAAAAGTTTTTAAAAATAATCACAGATGGATCATAGATATGTCACACTACGTGGATAATCGTCGTTTGTTATAGCCGTCTTTAATATCAGGTAAGGAATGAAAAGAAAAACTGTTCAATAAGTCGTTTCTCCGATAACATCATTTCACTATAGCTTTTCCATGCAATTAACTTTCAGATGGTACTATTCCTTTTAAAATTTTCCTAGGTAATCAATAAAATATATATATGCTGGATCATATTTCCTCTCCACTATTTGCCAAGAAGGATTGATGAATAACGATTTTATCAAAAAAGACTGTAATTTAGGTTATAAACTGGAGACTGGGAATGTCCACAACAGAATAACTGGATGTCCTTACGATGATGGTTTTTGTTCTCTACAATGGCGTCTCTCTCGATCTATTAGAACTGGTATGTTATAATACTGACTTTTAACTTAAATAGCGGGCGGTACAAGCGGCATCGTTCTTTCCGAAAAACCTATATAATGTTCAAGATGATCTTCCAAACACTACAGTTTAAGTTCGACGAAAGATTATATTTCAACTCCCCAATCAGTGGCTAAACTGTCTGTTCAATTTTGTAAACAAAAGAGAGAAAAGCGTCGATGGGACACTATTGATCAGCTGCATCTCTATCACTTGGCGTTATAGATAATTATTTACACACGCACGAGGGGTCTTACAAAGTTCTACTACAATTACAACACTAACTTCGTAATACATTAGTATGGCATTAGAATGCAGGGGATAGTCTCGTTAATGTACGGGTCTATTTAAGAAAACGCTCCGGTTTCGAATAATATACCTTTTATCAACATCATATTACCTTCGTCGACTATCTATTTTTTATTAACATATTTCTGTATCGTTACAAACATTATTGCATCTATTCATCGCACTACAATATTTAACATTACGTTATTTCATACAGCGTTACACATAACCGCGAAGATTAATTCTCATCTTTCATATATCAATAAATCTAGAAGCCATTTAAAATCTAAATCACAAAACCCGCATAACTACGACAGCAGCGTTTACTCAACTAACGCATCGCATTTCGAAATTCCACCTGCAATGGCTCAATTACCACAAACATAAATTACGACCCACTTTAAATTTCAATCATAATAATTCGTACGACTGTATGTTTATATATTTCTTTTTTTTTCATGAAGTTCTCAAAATATGCAGCAGAATCAACAGTTCTGAGCTATTACAAGATTTACGTAACTACCTTTAATATTTCTACCGGGGAAGCGCCAACGAAAAAAAAACTAATTAATTTGTTACATAGTTTTCAAAATTCGTGTTAAATACAGTATTATTATTATTTCTAGAATATCAGAGTAGCAGTTTAAGATCAACATCAGACTTAAAGTATCATCGATGAGAGAATTTCAAAGTTTATTAGAGTAAAGCTTTACTGTTTAACATCAATTTTGGATAATATCACGAGACATTAATATTCAAAAATCACGACACCTTTCAGCCATCGAGGGACATCAAAATAAAAGGGATTTAGAGAAAAAAAGATTTTGAGGAACTATAATCCTCTATGACGTATCTGAGTTCGAAACCCACTCTACGCAAAACATTTAGTTACACAGCATCAACTGTGATCTAGGGTCATACCTTCAAGAAATCCAACTAACGATGAAAAACATTTTTAAAGGAAATAAAAGTAATCATATTTTAAAACAAACGAAATACCAATGGTCATCCCACAAGTTTCATAAGTCTAATTGCAAAACGTCATTTAGCCTAGCAATAATCAGCGTAACCAGAACATATAGTCAATACCTCAGGAACGAAGGAAAGGAAAGAAAAAAAAACATTAAATTTGAGCAATTCAAAATCAACGTTTGCGCTGTCGACAACTTCTCACACTTGAGTAAACTTTAATTTCGAGTATACTAAATAAAGGGAGGGCGGAGTATTAACCCATAAATAGTTATGTCCACTATGCCATGAAACTACATAGTAAATAACATTTACAAGCAATGGTTTATTCCATTCCATACTAGTAATATTGGTAGTCTTATCGAGGTTAGTCTTAAAGTTTTAAGATGCACCAATATATTTCTAAATATGCTACTATCTCAAATTAAGATCGACTGAAACAAAACACTCTCACCTTAACCGATTATCGAAAGCAAATTAGTCTAACAATTTCTAAACAGTCAATGTCCCTTTTCTAAAATATTTAATTTCCTTATACACAACAAATTATAAATAAAAAAAATCCTCTGGGCAACTGCCTTATGAAAACGTTCGCGAAAATAATCAAGATTATTTAATAAATTCTATGACATATCCTTTACTTACATTTAGATATCGTCGGGAATCGAAGTAGAATGCAATAACTACCTGAAACTAATCAAAAGTGTATCGGTAACCTATAGTTAGCTACAGCATATTGCTCTCCTTCCGAAATTCTAAAGTAATAGCATAACATGTGCCACTACGCCAACATACAAAATCTTGAATGACATAGGTACTGACGAGAATCGAACCGAATACATCTAGGACAAACTTTCTTACGTTTAACTATAGAACTGACTACTATAATTTATCCAAACCTTTGAATTTGCTACCAGACGAAAAACATCTTTGGTAAAATAGGGGAAGTGCAGGGAGGCTAAACCGAGCATTGAACCTATGGCTCCCCATTCGGAGCACCTCTCCTATTAATCTGATTGTTACTACATAACCCTAGATTATATTATTTTTTTTTTAGCATAAGTAATTGAATGGATTATTCTTGGCTATTAGCTTCACTCACACTACCGTATGCAATAATTAAAATAACGATCTCAAATTAATATCCAAACTATTTTAAAATACGATAATAATAATAATTTTGAACTGTACAACTCAATCGTACCTTAAGACTAATCACTTTCAGGGCGAATATGGTACTACATAAGTTTTTTTTTATTTCAAATGCAACTAATTTCACAGTATATTTCGATTTTGACAGAACAATATCTATTGAATTCGTATTAAATGAGAAGGTTAACTATTCCATTTACAAATGAACTAAACTTATAAAACAAATGTGTACGAAATTGTTGGATTATTGTGCTAGTATCGTCGAGCAAAACATATAGTATTAAATTTCTGTATAAAGTAACCATTCCAGAAAACAATAACTGACAAACTTAGATATCCTCTACTCGCCTGCCCTAGCTCGCTGTACACTGTGGCCTCGGGAGGCTCCGGTAATTTTTTTCCACCACTCATATATCAGAATACAGTAATTTTTGTAACCTGATACAGCAGCTTAAAAATAGTGATTATCAGTGGCGTATTTACGATTTTCTTTCGGGGGGGGCTTTGCTAACTTTCGGGGAGTGATTTGCCTGAAAATGTGAAAATTCTGCAAGATATTTCATATACTTTACTATAGTAAGTAAGATTTCGGTGGGGGCTTAAGCCCGGAAGCTCCCCCCCTAAATACGCCACTGGTGATTATCAAACTTCATACTAGAGAGATTTCGTGGTTAAACATCGATCCTAATTTTCTATTTTGAGTCAGATATATACATATATTTCTTGATATATATATATATATATATATATATATATATATATATATATATATATATATATATATATATATATATATATATATATATTTCTTTTAGCCTAGTTAGGAATAAATCCCTGTTACAGAGGTAACCAGAAAAAGTACAAGAGATCCTGATGTGCTTTAGAACTATTATTGTAAACATGCCTTTTTTTAATTCGACACTGTAATTGTACTAGGTGATAAATATAGTTATTATAAATATAGCTGATAAATATTGAGACAGAGCACTTTACTGAAAACTGCGTGTAACTATTGCGTTATACGGCACGAGAACAATCTCAAAACAACGCTGTCGCGTCTGGTGGGCATTCAAGGCCTGCATAACCCTAAATTCAACAATGGAATTATGCACGTACTGAACATTCGCCGAACAAAATAACAGGCACAGTGAATAGCATATTTATTACTAACAGAAACGTCGTGCTTTATTTACTTATCCTCAGAGTTTACTATGCAAATATTAAACAATATTGGCCACATGACTAAATCTCAAATTATTTATCCTTTCCACAATCCAATTTTGCCACACAGTATTAGTTATTCTTCATCGGTAAGACTATCATCACTTATATCAAGCAAGTTAATAAACATGGCGGAATAAACAAAACATAAATTTTAAACATCAAGTAATTTAAATTTCTCTATGTCCTACTTTTCATATCGAGGTAATTGCTGTCATATACAATGATAATTACTACAACTATGGTGCTAACCCGGAGAGGAAGAAGAGAGAGATTCGGAAATTAACCACTCATTATCACAATAAATTCTGTTACATACCAAAATAAAGAATTATGGTTGACCCCTTTTTGTCTTCCTTTCACTTTCAAACGCCAATATCACAACTTAAATTTCCGGTAGGCCTAATTGTTGAATAGTTGGGAGTCAACTTGAAGTTTCTCTCTCTCCGTTATAACTTACCGCTTAGATTGGGGAGGATATCATACATTTTCTATTATTCTTTCCCTAGATTTCGAACAAAACCTAGGGAAGCTAAATTACAAGATCTTATTTTCTTCAACCGCCGCCATTAATACACACTCTCCTCTCGCGTTCTTTTTTTTTGAGCGAGAAGAAAAAGAAGAAGACTACTAATTGGTCTATACTAAGCGTGATTTAGCTCACAGCTCTGATTGGCCACAATCATAATATTCACGGAAAATCTGGCGAAGAAAATAAAAACAATTCTCTTCTTCCTTTTCGAAGGCACCGAAATGCAGTATTTCACCTCTATATTATGACAAGACACTAACTCGACTAATTATTGTTATCAATTACTAATCGCGAAATACGTTTAGTAAAATTTATCAACAGAAATAATATGTTATTTAGTATAATAAAATAAAAGTTTCTAGACTTACTAACGTAATTTAAAATATCCTAAATGGAACGAAATCATTGATGGGTTCGTTACATGAGTTGAAGCATTGTTAATCAATCGTATCTGAAATGAATTTTTTTTCCAAAGTACTTAATATAACTAAGGTAAAATATTCATATATACGTACATGTTTAAGCTGAGCTTTATTAAAGGAGTTGAGTGGAGCTATTACTCTCCCTTCTAATCTGCATCCACCGGAGGTAAGTTTCTGGTTCTTCATTCTTTTTGTTTCCGTTTTCGTTTATTATTATTTTTCCGTTGCGCGATAGATTCCCTTCTTGATTCCTTTCGAGGTTGCTAGGACTTCGAATTAGGGATCAAGAAGTGAATTCGAGGGAGGTGGTCGTTACGTATTGGAAAGAATCAAAACTTCCCTTGAACTAGGCTTTTAGATTGTAACAGTCGTTATACAATTTTTGGCGACCCAGCCAAGGATTTTTCTGACGGTAGGATTGTGGATGGAAGGAGAGTAAAAAAAAAACAGAGAGAGAGGAGAAAGAAAATGAGAGTGAGGCAGACTGTTCGGTGACGTGCACTTGTAGGGTTACTGGTGTTGGTTTCTCCCAAGGGAAGTATTCTATTGTATTGATATATATATATATATATATATATATATATATATATATATATATATATATATATATATATATATATATATATATATATATATTGTGTGATATATTTTGTGATAGTGTTGTTGTGTACTTGATAATATGTCAACGTCTGAGCGAATTTCAGTTGGGGGCAGTGTTGCTAGCTCCGATTCGGATAGAGAAAACGCGTGCTGTAATCAAGGTAATAAGTCTGTAATATCAGAAACTGCTGAGCGGGAAGATTCAGTCATGTGTGAAAAGTGTACCCGATGGTATCACTTCCGTTGTGTCGGGATAAAAGAATCCGATAGCATGTTTGAATTAATAAGTCGGGATTCATACCAATGGATTTGTCAGGGTTGCCAACCCTCAAATGGAAATGGGAAAATCGAAAAATCTTTTGAAAATGGTGGCTTGGTTAAGTCCAACCAAAATGAAGAACAGGATGTTCTAAAATTTGCTGTAGTTACTTCGTCCCCTATTGGTGGATCCGAGAGTTCAATGGAAACGCGTTTGTTTGCATTTTTGCAAGAAAGGTTTGATACGCAGAATGAGAAACTTTTTACTTTAAAAAAAATATTATAAATAAATAAACTGAATGTTGTAATTGACTGTTTGTGTTTTGTATGATGTTCCCTTTCCTTGAGATTACATGCTATGCTGAATGTATCACTGACTAGTGACACCGAACCTACTGGGCCCGTATGGGCTCGTCATCAACAGTCACTGATACACTCACCAAGCCAATCATCTACGGAAAATAGAACTCAAATCTGGCCCGAAATATAAAGCTTCCAAACTCTCTTCCATCTCGACTCACAGTCCGATATCCAGGCCTGCAGTTCATCATCCACATCCCATCCGGAAATAGGTTGTGAACCACGACTAGAGACACAGGACACCGACCTACGAGTGGAGCCGGCAATGAGCACAATGAAGATCTTAATGTTGTCTGTGAAAGCCCTATCTGAATCTTTAAGAAAAAAAATCTCGAAACAGAATTTTGTAACTTAAAAAAAATCCAAACTGAGATTTTGATTGAAACTGATAAAATGAGAAATTTTCTACAGATTCGGTTGTTTTAACTCGGTCACACTAAGGAAAGTCTCTTCCCTGAATTTCACAGCTATTTCATTTCCCCCGTAAACTTATTCTGTACGTACTGCTCTTTGCTTTGATCATGCTTCGCATGCATACCAAAAACATCAACTCCATATTTCTACTACTTCTTAAAACTACAAGATAATTAGATTCTGTATTCGAAAAGAAAGATGTTTTCACGGCCAGTAAGTTTATTCGAAAAATATTCATGGAAGTATCGTTGGACAAAATATTTGATAACAGAAAAATCTTTACATTAAACTGACATACCCATCTAAAAAAAATAAATAATATGATCGATTTCTATATCTTTCAGAGCCAAAACATTCTTTATTCTTGCACATATTCCCAAAATATTCATATTCTTTTAATATTCATTTAATATTCTTGACTTTCAGAACATTTACATTGAATCGACACGCAAACAAATGAAAGGACACAATATAAATACACTACACTATTGAAAATAATACTTCACTGCCTACTGTTGTGGTTAGCTACTTTCACTTTTATTTATTCTTTGGTGCTTAAACTTCTCTGTGCATAGAGATTGTGGCCGGCATAGAGGATTTACGCTCTTCGCGACCTCTCTTACAGCTCGGACCCACTGAACAATCTAGCACAGGTAAACATTCACTTACATATTGACATACTTAAACCTAAATCCCTATTCTAACTACACTAACTCAACCTAAACAAGAATATATATATAAAAAAATCACAACCAACATATTTCATGAAGCACCATCCTTATTTTGTATTTATATTTTGGTTTTTTGTTTCGCTACCACATTCATACCGAAGACGCAGTGGTTACTTGCATTAGTGTCGCTCTGAATATTTTGAGTTTCTTAAAAAAAGAAGAAAAAGGTATTTACTAGTAATTATAAAAAAAACTGAAATTTCTAAACTTGATGGGTATCAGATTTAAAATATTACGAAGGTTTAGCCTATTGCCGAAAGTTTTCAGTTACCGGTACGCAAAATTCATGTACCTTTGCACTTAACTGTAGCCGTGAATCTGACACTTATTTACAAAAATCAACGTTTAGAATCATTTTGTTTCAAAACCAAAGAAAACATGCCAAAATAAATAAAACTTAATTTCGAGCAGTGTTACCGAAAATGAATACTTTCAAGATTTCAGGGAATCTAAACATCTTTTCCTCACTGGGGGAAAATGTGTGTGGTACACACATTTTCTTGAGATTACAACAATCGCTCTGTGCTGAGATTCTAGCTTTCTTTTCCCCCCCATCGAACGAAATCACGATGTCACATTGCCCGAGTCTGCATGTGTGCGGCGTTGAGGGAAACTTTCGCACTTAACACTTCATGTTTTGGATTTCACACATACAAGAGAAAATATAATCACACATATCGGTTTTCTCGAGACATGGAATTTTGAAGATGCCAAATACCTGGAGTGAGGTTTCACTTTCACTGGTTCCTACTTACGTGAATCTGCTTCTTAAACAGCGACTGAACGGATATATTATAAAAAAAAGTTTCCTGACGAATTACTCCACTTGAGTCTTCTGGGAGACTCTTAAATCGTGGTCCCAAAATAATTTCGGATACTAACTACTGTAGCACCGATCTGGAAAAAGCCATCGAGCATCACTTAACTTCTTCTTCTTCGATGCCTGCACAACGACTCAATGTTTACTCTCCGTCACCGTCTCCTCCGGCTTCTCCTACGTTCTCTCGCTGACCGAGAACGTAAAATTTGCCAATGAGCTCATTCCGTAACAATAGACGCCTTCATGCTAGTATCCCTTATGCAAGACGAAATCACTTCACAATTAGAATATTACTGGTTTAATAATTTTGTTGAAAACACCAAACACAGCACGTTTATCTCTGCTGACAACTTCTAACACTAGCCAAAACGAAGAATTTACCACAGTTTTAACGTAACAACAAATTATTCCACAATTTCTGCAGACGCTGAACACTGCACGTCTGTCTCCTGAAATGGCTGACGCCGTAAGACAAAGAATTACATGAAGATGATCCCTAATTGGAAGATAATCGTGACGTAACTATCGGATGATAGGCTTCTGTGCGAAGATCAAAGAAAACCGAAATCTCAGCCGCAGCTGTGATTGTGGATTATCCAATCAAATAATTTACTTCGAAACAAAGACATGCACCAAGAAGAAATTATGGCTGACTTTCTTAATTTGGAATTTTGAAGAAGATTTTACGAAATAAAATTTTTAGCTTTCTTGTGAAGATTCCCTATGCCGAAATATGAATAAAAATAATGATATATTCATGGATAAATACGTAAAATATACAAAATATAATTAATAATCATGTAATCTTCATATAATATCCATTGAAACTATTTATTTCACTAAAATTACACAAAATTTTCGACCTACGGTTTTCCTACTATAAAATAAAATTTCTCTTACATTCTAAATAAAATTTTAAAATTTCCCTTCCAATATACAAGGTGTTCAAAAGCACCGGGCCATGTTACGTTATGCTGAGCATAAGGTAACATCCTCCGGGAGCTTCGGAGAAAAAAAAATCTGAACTTATGAGTTCTTCTTAAGTTGTTTTTTTTTCTGTTACTACAAAATTTACTGGAGATTATACAAGACAAAACATTTCTAAATTCTCGATTATAATCATAACTATACATACACCCTTTAAAATATCCTAACCTAACCTTAACCTATAAACTAAGTTTTTTTTTCATCCTTCTAATAATTCCTTTCTTTTCTCTTCGGAACAACGAAACAATTTTAGATTGTCAAAACTCTGAACTCCTATGCTTTCTCCCTTCAGAGTTTGCAATCTCGCTGAATTTCGAGTTAGAGATACCACTTTGTAAGGTCCAACGTAGGTATGCATAAACTTAGCGAATACCTTTTTTGGTATCGACGACACATGGTGAGTTTTCACCATCACCAAAGAACCTTCTGTGACGATGTCTTGCTGTTTCCGCAGCTTTCTTTCTTTCTTCGGTTCTGCTGCCGGAATAGAAACTACAAATTTCTTGTCTTCCTTTACTTTGTGACAATTACGCTCAGACACTCAATTAATTGTTCATATATTCAAATTAAAACATCTTTATATGTAAATTCAATTTATTTTAAAAAGTCAAGGAAAATTTTATTTTGTTTCATTTAGCAACCGAGCAACCTCTTTCATTTGTCCCAGGTAAAGAAGTTTCTCTGCTTTTCAGAAAGAAAAAAAAACATAAGACGGTAACCGCACTAATAGACCACCCACCATTCTACCTCGCCAGTCGATGGTATTGTTACTCCAGCCATACTGTCGCACTACCTAAGTACCTCGATATCGCAAATATCACGTCACAGACACACAGGAACCAAAATTTTTTATCTACAATCTTCGCAAGTGCTTATGAAACTCTTTAACATCACGTACGAGCCCAGAACAGACGCTAGAAACCCAAGCCAAATTATCAACCGATTTTTGGGAAATGGTGTCACGAACTTAAAGCGGCGAATCAGAATCCGAAATTCAAAATTCACAAAGAGAAGAATGAAGCGTCTATTTTTTTAAAAAAATAAAGAAAGCTGGGAGAACGCCTACACGGAAGAGAGTTTACTCTAAGTCGACACTTCATCGTGAAAACATCACCAACACGCGATTCATAAGCGTACGTCAACTCATATGTACATATATATATATATATTTAAGTGTTTAAATTTCAGAAAAATGGCTAGCTAGACACCCGTTAGCAGCCAGTTACTTAAATCACGCGTTATCCACAGCAACTTCGTCGTTACAAGATTATTTATACAAATATTTAAAACATCGACAGATAATTCTTATCATCTTACGGTAACGCTACATAAATGGTGATGTTGAAGTGAGTCTGTGATTCTATATACGTTGATTTCCCGCATAAAGTGCAAAGACAGGAAAAGTAGTGCGATGTATGGCGGATATATATATAAACTGTGCGAGTGAAATTTAAGTGCAGATGGATTTGATAAGTGACGCATCGTTGCATTTCAACAACATGGAGATGAAGGACGGAGACACGGGTTCGATCCCCAATACTCGAGACAGATGCCTTGCCACAGGAAGACCCAGACGCTTCAGACAAACGAGGACCTCTTCTCCGGGAGTTGAATCCAGAGGACAGCGGGGTCTGAGAAGGGACATTAGGAAGCATTGTGACGGTCAGTTAAGTACAGTGCAGTTTTCTTCTGAAGTGTGGAAATATAAGCGGAAGGACTTATTAAGGTAGGACAAAGTATTCTGCTATTTTCTTTATTGAAGAAGGACTATGGCCAATATTTCCGTGATTCGTGATCTCCATACTCACCTTTTCCTAGAAACTTCGGGACATTGTTTATTCATACGGAACTGTCCGTAAACATTTAGAGCATTTTTTTTTCTTTCTTTTTAAAAGAAGTAAACAAATAGCCTAATGCCTTGGTTGCATTTCCAAAATTAATTCACTGATATAGGAACTGTTAATTTCATTCTTGAATAAGTACCATAAAATTTTTGATTATTTTACTAGTGAAATTTGTATACATTGATTTGATCTTCAATCATGCATTTATTTGTAATCGTAATGTGTCAATATTTAGATCCTTGAAGCCGTCATTATAATCATTTATATGCAATCCAGTATTTATTCATATCAAGTATGAATTATTTCTCTTTTAAACATAAATCGCGTTTAAGATGTGTGAATGTAATGTAATTTCTGTTTTGAGTAAACTATGATTTAGCGTCAAAGTCTAGTTTTTCAAATTTTAACATTTGTATAGGTTGTGTTAGGGAAATATGTGTCAGAGCGGTAAACAGGCTTAATATGATTTTATTGTAACTTGTCAATTTTTATTATACTCATTCTTAAAAGAAACAATCAATATAAAGGTTCCAAAGACGTGCTATGTTGAGTAAGTTTCAGACAAATAAGTGTAAACACTCTTATCCCGTAATATCGTTAGAGTCTCGTAAATAAGGTAAACAAATTTAAGATACTCGAGTAAATCCCTTCGGAGGTACCTATCTGAGCAACGAACGCAGATAGGGTCCATAGCTATGGAGAAACGTTTATTCGCAAAATAAGGAATCAGTGAGAAAATCAGAAAGCGTCGACAATGTAATTATTTTGATCAATTGGCCAAATTATAATAATAGTAGTACTATATATATATATATATTTCTGTGTAGTGTATTTGAATATGAAATATTTGTGTAGTTAGTGTTGTGTAACGATTTTTATTGTGAATTGTATTATTTACCAACTGATATAGTATGTGTACAAAGCTATGTTTTGTTTATGCAAATCTTTTAATATTGAAAATTCATTAGCGTTCATTAGAAACAGTACACTAAATTTTCTCAAAAGCATACTATCGCTTCTAAACTATTTCTCCAGTAAGTCTTGCAAGCAACCTAAATCATTAATTCTTTCATTCCGCAATCCGATTCTTAAACTTATTTCCATTTCTTTTATTAATAAAAAGAGGTAGTAACTGTGGGCGAATTACTTAATAGTCGTTTATGTCTATGGGGAAAACAATAAATCATTTTGCTAATTAATATTCAGTTTAATAGAAATTTTTGTTTGTATAACTACGTCATAGTAATTATAAAGAATCGAATATTGTCAGTTTAGTTGAGTAGAAATAGATTGTTGCTAAATTTTACAGTCAAGATTGAATAATTTGAATATTACGTTGTACAGTGAAGAATGTGTTAAGAGAAATCATATTATTTGGTCAAAACAGTCAAAAGTCTGATTCATTTTCAGTAAAGTCAATTAATTCATTTTTTTTTGTAAATCCAAATTAACTTTCTTGTTGATTTTTGTAGATATCACCTTATTTCTCGTTAAATTTATTAAAAGTCTATTTGACGTTAGAACCAAAGCATTTATGTGGTTATTATTTCAAAGATATGCCTATTTCTTTAACCGGTATTAGCATACCTAGAAGAACTGAAAAAGTTGAAATACGGTTACATTGACCATCAGAAATTTTTTATCTAAATTAACTCATTTTTTTTTAACTTTAAATTAAACTTTCCTTATTTGTTGCTTTTTTTAAACTATTTTTGCTATCTCCACACACTTCGGTGACAGAGTGATAGTCAGTGTAGCCAACTGAACAAGCCATTAGCGAAAAATCTTTCTTTCAGCTTTGCAGCTTGTGAGATTTTTGCTCCGCATGTTTAAATCACTTAACTATTAACTACGCACCTGTTTTCCTAGCGCCTTGGAGACACCGTTATGGGGAAAACAGGATCGATTAGACTTAGGTCATCTTTCGTTATATATATCATTTTTTTTAATTCCTAACCATCTTAGCAAAACTGTATCTTTACCTTGGAGAACTGAAGTTCGAGCCCCGTGGAGTCAACTTCAATTCTCCAAACTCTCATTCATTTTTTTTATTTGTGTAATAGGCAGATGAGTTGTCGCTCATCAATACCATTCACTTTTCAAGTACAAGGTCAGGTATTCATTTCTCTGATGCATATTAGGCTCATCCGTGAGTGCCTTAATTATTCATTCTAGTTCAGATTAAATATGCAAATTAGAGATAAGGAATCGAATTCCGAAAACAATACGTTTCATATTCTTCGTCGCCCAAATACGTAAGATCTGCTTATTCATAATATCACGCAGTAATTCTATTTGGCAGCCCGAGCAGAAATTTTCCTTTAATTATTAGTAATTTTCTATCGTTGCAAAACTTAGCGCCCGAGACAATAGCATTATCATTACCAAACTTGGCTTCCAATACCGGAACCCCCAGTGTAACAAGAAATGGCGCAACCGAACTAGGACCAAAGTACAATGTTACAAGAAATGGCGCCCGAACAGGAACCCGAATGCGTAGTTAATCTTATTTGAGGGACCCGAATGCGTAGTTAATTTTATTTAAAGGACCCGAATGCGTAGTTAATCTTATTTGAAGGACCAACATGCGTAGTTAATTTTATTTCAGGACCGAAAAGCGTAGTAAGCGTTAAAAAAAAAAAGTAGGAAATTTAGTTTGGAGAAGCATACATAGTAAATTTCGAACAGCGAACGAAAACAGTAATCAAGTCTATTACGTAATACTAAAATTAAGAATGGGAAGCGTGATAGGAAATTAGGTAACTTTGTATTCAAAGAATCATTATTTCGAGATTACCCGTAGGGAACGATTAAGCGTTCTACTCCCCCTCGCAACCAATTTTATTTCATGTCAGCACATGCGTAAAAAAAAAAAAATAATAATAATAATAATAATTGTTCTTACCTCATGTTTGTTTGTTGGTTTGTGTGATTGGAAGAGAAAAGAGATACACCATTTTCTTTGTTAAAAAAAAGAAGAAGAAAAGAAGGAAAGAAGAAAACAAAAAGGTAATGCACCAGGTAAGCGATTAATATAAGTGAACATGCAAATTTTTGGCATATTGATGCATAAATTTAGCTAAGTTTGTTTCTAGTGAATAACATTAGTATTAACATAATTATATATTCATATATAGATATAGGTTTAGAATAGGTCAGATTTAATACTTTTATTTACACATGCATTTTATTACTTACATATTATTGTGTTTTAGACATGTTATCTGTTAATTAATACACTATTTGTATATACACATAAATATCCATATGAATATAGTAAAAAAAAAAAAAAAACAAGAATGAACTAAGTTGTTGTGGAAAACGTGTGGTGATAAAGTAGCTTGGCATGCTACATTGATGAAATAGTAATATTTTTGCGTATTAAGGTGAACTTAGAGTACGAAATTTAGAGTGATTGACAGCATAGGTCAGACAATTAGAATTCATTTTAGACAAATTTTAATAAGAATCATTCTGACAATCCAGTTATTTAAGTCTACTTGCAGATGCCACAGTTGAGGCCATCTACCTTGAGGCAACGACCAAGAAACAGGATGTCTGCAATGGAAGAAGCACGTTGTCGCACGTGTGGACGTGACCTATGGGAACAGGATTTGGATCCCACTGATGAGGCTCGAAATTGTCCTGAATGTGGTGACCAGAGGGATACAAGTCCAGTTATGGAAAATGATGTCACTCAAGGAAGTAGAGACAACATTCAACAGCATCACAGGCCGAACAGCACTAATGGCGATTTTCAGGAATCTTTTCTATCAGCGTTACAATCAGCGTTACATGAGTTAATGAGACAACAAAAAGAAGAAAACAAGAAAAACGAAGAATTTAGAGAAAAACAAAATAGAAAACTTGACAAGCTCATGGAAAAACAAGACCATTTGGCAGAATACCTCTCGAGGAAACGACAGGAGCAAGCCAGGAGGCTGGACGAACACGAGAAGTCGAACACGGAAGTACTGGAGGAACTTCCATCAGAAGCAATTGTGCAGGATACACACCAGGAAGCCAAACAAACCCCCGCACCTGTAAAGATAAGCACAAGTGTTTCCAACGCTGTGAACGCTCCAAAATTCAAGAGCAAACGTAAACTGCGTGGAAGAATGATCCCTGGGAGGACAAGAATACAACCAAGACGAAACAAAAATACAAGAATGAAAGGTTTCCACGACAAACGTGCTGGATGGCAACGCAGCCATAACTATGTCAGGAGGAATAATCACCCGAAGACACGGAGAAAATGGGCAGAAGACTCCAGAAATGCAGAAGGAAAAGGAGTACTTGAGTTCGAGGACCCAGATTCATGGAGAACTTACAACGGCCAGAGAAGTCCATGTGACCGGCAAGATATACACAGTCAGGCCAGAGCAGTAGAGACACAGGAGATAAGTGACGATAACTGGCAGAACGAAGCAAATCCGCCAAGAAGCAATTTTCATGATGAAGGCACCAGAGAAGACCGCAAGTCAGAAGCAGAATGTAAAAATGGCCAACAGGATACATTGATTGCCAATAGGAAGGTGGTGAGCACTCAGGAAATGAGCAATGACAATTGGCATTACTCACAATGTACCAAGGAAAGCCTGGAAAATGACAAGAATGGTATCGGCATTGTCACCATTCACCCGGCCATGACAGTTGCATACTAAAAATTGACTTGCAACGGTCCAGGTTCGAGTCGAGGTTACGTGACAGCTTGCTGGAAAACAGACTAAGACACACAATGGCATGAAAACTAATGGAAGCACAGAAATAGAATGATTGTAGGCAAGAAGTAAAGAAAAATTGCAAGAAGATACTGCAAGAAAAGTATAAGTCAAGGATAAAGTACTAGCGCGAAGAAAGAAAACTTAGCAGGAAACTGATGAAAGAAATATAAGAGAATTTTGTTTATGGCATAGCTCAGTTGAATGTACTGCATCTCTTATCCAAGCGGCTAACCCTAGAAGATAAATACAAATAATAAGAAGATGAACTATAATGCCCAGAAATGAATTTGTTTACCAGCATTTGTTTTAACTTTATTTCAGATATCGGATGTGAGGCAATCAAAGTTACAGAGGAAGATTGGAAAAAGATGTTCACCAATGTGCGCAACCCAGCATTGAAACCGGCCCAGGAGATATAATTTTTGTTATGCACGAAGAAGTGCCTGTATACGGAGCAATCGGTAGAGATGGATTCCCGATTTGAGCTCTCTGAAGTGGAGTTTTGCGTTTAGAGCAGAGACTCAACGCACCCCTTCGCCTTGGTGATGATACCTGCGAAAACGCGCCGAGCCAAAGAATAGTGAGCTACGAGCTGCGAGCAGATGACAATTCCACCAAGATGTTTGCAAGTTCCCACAATTGGATGTTCGCGACATGGAACTTTGCCTTTATCATTTTACTCTCCTTATATTTTCAAGTTATGTTACTGAAGATGAATCATGGCCGAAGAATAAAAGCAAAAGTGCGAGCAGTGGCTCTGCCCTCGCACATGGAGGAATTGAAGCTCCATGCCACCCTCTGTAACCAATGCTCTCTTTCCCGATGATACAAGACGCTGAAGATTATTTAATATTGTTGTTTTGTTGTTTTGTTACCTAGGGCAGCCAGAACTTTGGAAGAAATAGAAGAAGTTGTATCCCGCGCAGAGAAATTAAAGAAGAACTCCAAGAGACGATTAAGAACAAGGTCATATTATTTAAAACATGCCTGATAAGCTTGTGTCCAGCAGCTTGAACTGACCAACAACTCAATACCTGAGACCTCTCATCTAGATTGAGATTATCTCTCTCAGCTTGCACGAAATTTTAACATTAGGGTTCGGATTTATGGTGAATTTATAAATTTTCTTCTTCAACATAGATTAGGGTTAGGACTTTCATGTATTTGTACTTTTTGTCAGAATTTGAACTTTTATATTTATCAAATGTTACTTCTCCTTAGATGCAGCCGTGCCTCATTCTGTTGCAGCACTTGCTACATCTTGGGAGGGGGGTATTGTGACAATTACGCTCAGACACTCAATTAATTGTTCATATATTCAAATTAAAACATCTTTATATGTAAATTCAATTTATTTTAAAAAGTCAAGGAAAATTTTATTTTGTTTCATTTAGCAACCGAGCAACCTCTTTCATTTGTCCCAGGTAAAGAAGTTTCTCTGCTTTTCAGAAAGAAAAAAAACATAAGACGGTAACCGCACTAATAGACCACCCACCATTCTACCTCGCCAGTCGATGGTATTGTTACTCCAGCCATACTGTCGCACTACCTAAGTACCTCGATATCGCAAATATCACGTCACAGACACACAGGAACCAAAATTTTTTATCTACAATCTTCGCAAGTGCTTATGAAACTCTTTAACATCACGTACGAGCCCAGAACAGACGCTAGAAACCCAAGCCAAATTATCAACCGATTTTTGGGAAATGGTGTCACGAACTTAAAGCGGCGAATCAGAATCCGAAATTCAAAATTCACAAAGAGAAGAATGAAGCGTCTATTTTTTTAAAAAAATAAAGAAAGCTGGGAGAACGCCTACACGGAAGAGAGTTTACTCTAAGTCGACACTTCATCGTGAAAACATCACCAACACGCGATTCATAAGCGTACGTCAACTCATATGTACATATATATATATATATTTAAGTGTTTAAATTTCAGAAAAATGGCTAGCTAGACACCCGTTAGCAGCCAGTTACTTAAATCACGCGTTATCCACAGCAACTTCGTCGTTACAAGATTATTTATACAAATATTTAAAACATCGACAGATAATTCTTATCATCTTACGGTAACGCTACATAAATGGTGATGTTGAAGTGAGTCTGTGATTCTATATACGTTGATTTCCCGCATAAAGTGCAAAGACAGGAAAAGTAGTGCGATGTATGGCGGATATATATATAAACTGTGCGAGTGAAATTTAAGTGCAGATGGATTTGATAAGTGACGCATCGTTGCATTTCAACAACATGGAGATGAAGGACGGAGACACGGGTTCGATCCCCAATACTCGAGACAGATGCCTTGCCACAGGAAGACCCAGACGCTTCAGACAAACGAGGACCTCTTCTCCGGGAGTTGAATCCAGAGGACAGCGGGGTCTGAGAAGGGACATTAGGAAGCATTGTGACGGTCAGTTAAGTACAGTGCAGTTTTCTTCTGAAGTGTGGAAATATAAGCGGAAGGACTTATTAAGGTAGGACAAAGTATTCTGCTATTTTCTTTATTGAAGAAGGACTATGGCCAATATTTCCGTGATTCGTGATCTCCATACTCACCTTTTCCTAGAAACTTCGGGACATTGTTTATTCATACGGAACTGTCCGTAAACATTTAGAGCATTTTTTTTTCTTTCTTTTTAAAAGAAGTAAACAAATAGCCTAATGCCTTGGTTGCATTTCCAAAATTAATTCACTGATATAGGAACTGTTAATTTCATTCTTGAATAAGTACCATAAAATTTTTGATTATTTTACTAGTGAAATTTGTATACATTGATTTGATCTTCAATCATGCATTTATTTGTAATCGTAATGTGTCAATATTTAGATCCTTGAAGCCGTCATTATAATCATTTATATGCAATCCAGTATTTATTCATATCAAGTATGAATTATTTCTCTTTTAAACATAAATCGCGTTTAAGATGTGTGAATGTAATGTAATTTCTGTTTTGAGTAAACTATGATTTAGCGTCAAAGTCTAGTTTTTCAAATTTTAACATTTGTATAGGTTGTGTTAGGGAAATATGTGTCAGAGCGGTAAACAGGCTTAATATGATTTTATTGTAACTTGTCAATTTTTATTATACTCATTCTTAAAAGAAACAATCAATATAAAGGTTCCAAAGACGTGCTATGTTGAGTAAGTTTCAGACAAATAAGTGTAAACACTCTTATCCCGTAATATCGTTAGAGTCTCGTAAATAAGGTAAACAAATTTAAGATACTCGAGTAAATCCCTTCGGAGGTACCTATCTGAGCAACGAACGCAGATAGGGTCCATAGCTATGGAGAAACGTTTATTCGCAAAATAAGGAATCAGTGAGAAAATCAGAAAGCGTCGACAATGTAATTATTTTGATCAATTGGCCAAATTATAATAATAGTAGTACTATATATATATATATATATTTCTGTGTAGTGTATTTGAATATGAAATATTTGTGTAGTTAGTGTTGTGTAACGATTTTTATTGTGAATTGTATTATTTACCAACTGATATAGTATGTGTACAAAGCTATGTTTTGTTTATGCAAATCTTTTAATATTGAAAATTCATTAGCGTTCATTAGAAACAGTACACTAAATTTTCTCAAAAGCATACTATCGCTTCTAAACTATTTCTCCAGTAAGTCTTGCAAGCAACCTAAATCATTAATTCTTTCATTCCGCAATCCGATTCTTAAACTTATTTCCATTTCTTTTATTAATAAAAAGAGGTAGTAACTGTGGGCGAATTACTTAATAGTCGTTTATGTCTATGGGGAAAACAATAAATCATTTTGCTAATTAATATTCAGTTTAATAGAAATTTTTGTTTGTATAACTACGTCATAGTAATTATAAAGAATCGAATATTGTCAGTTTAGTTGAGTAGAAATAGATTGTTGCTAAATTTTACAGTCAAGATTGAATAATTTGAATATTACGTTGTACAGTGAAGAATGTGTTAAGAGAAATCATATTATTTGGTCAAAACAGTCAAAAGTCTGATTCATTTTCAGTAAAGTCAATTAATTCATTTTTTTTTGTAAATCCAAATTAACTTTCTTGTTGATTTTTGTAGATATCACCTTATTTCTCGTTAAATTTATTAAAAGTCTATTTGACGTTAGAACCAAAGCATTTATGTGGTTATTATTTCAAAGATATGCCTATTTCTTTAACCGGTATTAGCATACCTAGAAGAACTGAAAAAGTTGAAATACGGTTACATTGACCATCAGAAATTTTTTATCTAAATTAACTCATTTTTTTTTTAACTTTAAATTAAACTTTCCTTATTTGTTGCTTTTTTTAAACTATTTTTGCTATCTCCACACACTTCGGTGACAGAGTGATAGTCAGTGTAGCCAACTGAACAAGCCATTAGCGAAAAATCTTTCTTTCAGCTTTGCAGCTTGTGAGATTTTTGCTCCGCATGTTTAAATCACTTAACTATTAACTACGCACCTGTTTTCCTAGCGCCTTGGAGACACCGTTATGGGGAAAACAGGATCGATTAGACTTAGGTCATCTTTCGTTATATATATCATTTTTTTTAATTCCTAACCATCTTAGCAAAACTGTATCTTTACCTTGGAGAACTGAAGTTCGAGCCCCGTGGAGTCAACTTCAATTCTCCAAACTCTCATTCATTTTTTTTATTTGTGTAATAGGCAGATGAGTTGTCGCTCATCAATACCATTCACTTTTCAAGTACAAGGTCAGGTATTCATTTCTCTGATGCATATTAGGCTCATCCGTGAGTGCCTTAATTATTCATTCTAGTTCAGATTAAATATGCAAATTAGAGATAAGGAATCGAATTCCGAAAACAATACGTTTCATATTCTTCGTCGCCCAAATACGTAAGATCTGCTTATTCATAATATCACGCAGTAATTCTATTTGGCAGCCCGAGCAGAAATTTTCCTTTAATTATTAGTAATTTTCTATCGTTGCAAAACTTAGCGCCCGAGACAATAGCATTATCATTACCAAACTTGGCTTCCAATACCGGAACCCCCAGTGTAACAAGAAATGGCGCAACCGAACTAGGACCAAAGTACAATGTTACAACTTGCACCGTCTCTTTGGGCCAAATGAAGTTTTCTTTGAAGCTCTTGGATGCTGAATACGATAAGAAACGCTCCGCTGGAGTACATCCGAGAGCATCACACCAAGAGTGATTGCACAAATCTTGGGCGGCTTTTAGAAAATTATTCCATTTGGACTGGTTGTCACTGCAATATAGGCGGAGAATGCGATGAAGGTCACGATGTCTGCGTTCGATAATGCCATGAGAAGCCGGATGGTATGGCGTGGTAAGTATATGTTTTATCCGGTGTTTTTGACAAAACTCTTTCCAGACGCCCGATAAGAACTGCGGACCTTGGTCACTCACCAAATACTTCGGGTATGGTAGCTGATAATAATATCTCTTTTCCAGGACCGCCACAATCTCTCTTGTGTGTGCCGTCCGAAGAGGGAAGAAACACACAAAACGACTGTAGACGTCCAAGATGGACAAGATATATTTATATCCCTGGCTCTTAGGAAGAGGCCCGACCAGGTCGAGGCATTGCTTCTCAAAGGAAGAAGACGCCTCAACATGACAGGGCTCCTTTCTAATCACCCTGTAGGAGTATTTGGTTCGTGCACAAAGAAGGCACTCTTGAATATACTTTGTAAAAGTCTCACGCATACCTCTCCAATGGAACATGGCCTTAGCGAACGACAAACATCGCTTCACTCCAAAATGGCCTTTGTTGTGGATTGCCGAAACAATATTTTTCACTGAGCTGGCTGGAATGACCAGCAACCAAACAGAATTTTGAGAATTTCTGACATAAACCAAATTATTCTCCACACGTACCCTAGTATTGTTTTGACAACCCTTCCAAATGGTATGTAATTTTCTACAATACGGATCTTTCCGCTGTTCTCGCCTCAGTTCCGTGACATTCAAGAAGTCAGTGTCTTCCGCGGTCAAGAAATTTACAAAATGATCCTCTTCTGCCTGAGGAATTTCTGGAGGATAGCGACTCAATAGGTCTGCGATTTCATTGTCCGAGCCTTTGATGTGAATGAACTGAAGATCGAAGCGTTGCAGTTTAAGCAGAAGACGAGTAGTTCGAGCATCTAGGTTTTTTAAACTGAAAGCATATGTGACTGCTGCATTGTCACAATGGACCGTAGTCCGTCGACCTAATATGAAGTATGAAAATTTTTCGCAGAGGAAAAGAACTGCAGCTAATTCCAACTGGAACACTGACAACGAGGCCTCGTGCGGTTTTATTCGCCGACTCGCATACGCAATAACCTCCGGATCATCCTGTCCCGGGGGATATTGCGCCACATAGCCGGCCAAAGACTCCGCAGATGCATCGCTGTACAAATGAAAGTCAAGATTGAAATCCGTTTGCGCAAGTGCGGGAGGACTACTTAAAAGTTCTCTCAACTGATCAAATTTTTCCAGTAACTCCGGAGAGTATTCAATCTTTCGATCCTTTTTCAGAAGATAATAAAATGGAGCTGTTAACCCCGCAAAGTCAGGGAAATGTCGCTTTCGCCATCCCACGAGACCAAGAAATCTTCGTAAAGCTTTCTTAGTCCGCGGCAGAGGAAAGTGACGGATGGCCTCGTTACTTTTTGGATTAATTTTGACTGATGATCCTGAAATAACGTGGCCAAGAAAAGGAATTTGTACTTGAAGAAAATTACACTTTTGGAAATTGAGCGAAAGATTTGCCGAACGAAGAGTTTCAAAGACCTTTTCCAAATGCTGAAAATGTTCGTCAATAGATGATGAAAAACAAAGGACGTCATCAAGATACACAATGAGAAAATTTTTGAAAGGTTCTAAGCCGAAAAAAGTATGCATGATTGATTGGAAAACTGCTGGAGATGACTTCAAACCCATGGTTAGACGTGTCATTTGATATTGACGACCTCTGTAAATGAAACTGACATATTTGTAAGAGTCTGGATGGATCGGGACACTGTGATATGATTGCGTACAGTCCAACGAGGTGAAAATGGTTGCACCACTGACTCGCGCGATTAGATCGGAGATCGGTTCGACCTGAATCTTTGGTGCAATCACACGCTCATTGATACCACGCAAATCAACTACAGGCCTTAGCTCTCCAGACGCCTTACGCACAATATGTACAGGGCATCTGTAAGGTGAAGGACCTTCTATGATGATTCCAAGTTTCAACCATTTGTCCAGCACTTGCTCGAATTCCTTCTGGAGGTGAACAGGTACAGGATACAACTTTCCTACCACGGGAACGTCGTCTGAAAGTTGTATTCTATACGGCTCAACCTTCACGACTCTGGGATTCTCTGTAAAAAGACAACGAAACCTGATTAACAAAGAAAATAAACGATTCCTAGAATCTGAATCTAAATCAGTTCTCTGAGAAACAAAATTTTGAATGTCTTCTTTCGAAATAGCTGGTTGGTATAAAGAGTCTTCCTCTTTATCCGATGATACTTCCGCAACTGTGACTCGACAACAATGCTGCTGTTCCATGCTGATGGAGATGGTCTGTCCAGAATCAGTCTCAAGAGAGACTTCTTTCGATTTGCAATTTAGAAGAACATGATACCGAATGAAAAAGGGGAAACCTAGAATACAATCTGTTTTTAATTTCTGAATCACATATACTGGAACCTCGAAAACGTAACCTTGAATCGTAAAATTTAGAATCTGAAAACCCTTGACTTGAAAAGATTCGTCTCCTGCGAAACCTCGTAATGAAATGTTGGATTTTGGACGAAGTTTAGCTGACGGATAAATCTCCTTGATCCTCCTCCAAACGTCTCCAGACAACAAATTCGTATCCGCTCCAGAATCCAGGATGCAAACTAAAGTTAAACTCCCAACTGAACAACTTAACGTAGGTGAAGGATAAGTTAACAGAATACCTTTCTCCGCACTGGAGTCACACTCCTTCTCGTCGATCACGAAACGAATCGAGAACAGAGGCGTGCCCAATTTTGTTTCCCGATTTTCGGAATCTGCCAAAACATTGAATTTTGAATTTGGAGGGTTGGTATTAAAATCGAACGAGTTTGTTACCAAATTGGAATTTTGACTACTCGCTAACCGATCTTGTTCTTTCTGGGGAGTTGAGGAATCCACATCGCAGTCCACACTCTCCCCTAATGAGGGCTGCGGTATGCATTTCCCAAACTATTCCCGTTCGTTTCCGGTGGCTGAGCCATCGTAGGTACGAATGTCGTATATTGCGGAGGCCATCCAGTGGACATCGCCATGTTCACTCCTGGGGAAGAAGTGGACGTGGGAGCCGCCACTCCCCCTCCCGGAAGTAAATTCGGCGCGTATCCCGGATAGGCTTGCGCTCCTGCTGAGTTCATCGCGTTTGGCGCGCATGTCTGAGATGTACCCCGCGGATACCCGTAACTCATCGCTGCTGGATAGTAGCGTTGGTTGTACCCATACGGAGCATTCCGATTTCCATTACCATCTCTTACCCAATTCGGTCTTCCTTGATTGGGCCAGGGTCTTCGAGACTGAAAGTTCTTTCTTCGACCCCTGTTTCCGGAAAATCGGTCATCTCCTTTGCCATTGGAATTTCCTTCCTTCCTCTTGCCTTCGTCTTCCTCCGTCTGAGACGAAGTATCTTTGGTGGTTTGTTTTCCTGACTTTTCGGCCTTTCTGACGACTTTCGCCTGACGCACCTGAAAGCGTCTAAACTTCTTGTCAGTGACCGGTTCACTCGGCTCCGGATGTCCCTCTATCTCGGCTATTTTGACCATAAGGTGTTGAATGTTTTTCGGCTCAACAGCCCTCAACAACTTGGCATCACCAGCTGGTAAACAATCCAAGACTATCTCAATAAGTTCGGTTTCATCCGGGTGTTGTGCCACCGCATAATATTCCGCTACAATTTTCCATGCAAAGTCCGTTAATCGGTTGTACTTCGCTCGATCATACTTCATTCCCTGAATGAACTTCTTTTGCAACCTTTCCATCCTTGCCGAAAAATAGTGTTCCCGGAACAGACGCACAAAATCGGCATAACTATTAATGTCTTGACACACAGTCTGAAACCATGTCTTGGCCCCAGCTGTTAAACAACAAGGTACCAAGGTTAGACGTTCGTGTTCTGATGCCGAAATTACCTTAAACGTTTGTTCCAAATTTTCTAAAAATGATCTAGCCAAACCGTATTCACCAGAAAATGTAGGTAAGTGATTTAATTCAGAAAGTCTTAAATTTAGAGTTCGCTTACCAAAGCCTTCCTCGCTTCTACTGGGGTTCACGGGAGAATTGTGGCCAACGACGGGGCTCTTTGCACCCGAGTGATTTTGACCGAAAATAGAATAGTGTTGGTAATTTTGTCCAGAAGTTAAGTTGTCTGGCATTGATACCACCGCGTGACCACACATTCCCTCCTGAACTCCAGCACACGAAGGAGTCATGTCTGCTACATTACTAGAGGACACCACATGGTTCAACCGACAACTAGTATTGGAAAATCCTGACACCTGAGATGAAACTAACAATGGATTCGACCTCCTGGACAACGCCTGACAACCTATTGTCTCAACACAGGATGTATGTGACTTGTTTAAGTTCAACGTATGTGAGGATAATTCAAAGGGAAGGACATTTGTGCCGTGAATGTTGGTCGGCTGACAGACAGAGACAGTCACCGTGGGAATAGTACGAGTCTCCCCAACTGAAGAGACCGGTACATCCACTTGGATGTCTGACTCGGTCCCGTCAGACTCGATTCCATCGCCGACAACAAAGTCTCGCGATCGTTTACGTCCACACCGTTTGTCTTTTCTTTGGTTTTGTTTCTCCTCCAACGTCTGAATCTTGGCTTCAAGTGCCTGACACGACCTTTGGGTACTTAGTTCGAGATGTGAGAACTCCTTAGTCAAGTCATCACATCGTCGATTCTGCGCCTCAACCGATAACCGGAGACCTTCCTCAACGGCATCTACCCGCGCGTCTATTTTAGTCTGATAGTTCCCAACAGAGGTATATAGATCGCGAACTTCCGACCTAACAGCCTCTACGTCTTCGTTTACACGAGCCACTTTCTCATTAATCATTTGTAACATTTCGAATTTGACATTATCGAATTTTTCATTCATATCCTGAAACTTACGGTCAACCTGATTACTCATCGCCTGAAAGTTACTATTAATATCCTGAAATTTATTGTCCACCTTTTCAAATTTTTCGTTTAACGTCAAAGTTAAAGTTTGACTAAATCGTTCCATCATGGCTGCAAAGTCAGTTAATTGCACCTTTGAACCGGAAGCTACGTTTCCTCAACTTCCTTCCTCCTTGTCAGAATCGTTCGGGCTACCCCGCGTTACACGTTCACTTTCCTCACTCTCGGTTTCCGATGATTTCGGAAGTGGCAACACTGTCACCTGTTTCGCCAGGCAAGGCTTACATAGCCACGGCTCACTACTCTTGTCTAATTCCTGCACTTGTTCCTCTGACAAACCATAACATTGGGCATGTACCCATCTAAAGCAACTGTCACAATAAACGCTGAACCCTGCAATTTCGTCACTACAGCATATATATTCGTTCGGATGACGAGATTCGTTACTCGATCTGCTACCCACAGACATTTTCACTTTCATTAAGTTTGTTTCCCACAACATCACGCACATACAGATCCAGAAGTGACCATGATTCATTCAATGCAGCGATTGTCATAATGATCCCCATTACAAATACTCTGCTGTGATTGTTTCTTTTCCTTAGCGCTCGCGAAGGATTGAAACAACAGAAATCCTGGATAAGGGTCGCCATTTTTACTTTAAAAAAAGTATTACAAATAAATAAACTGAATGTTGTAATTGACTGTTTGTGTTTTGTATGATGTTCCCTTTCCTTGAGATTACATGCTATGCTGAATGTATCACTGACTAGTGACACCGAACCTACTGGGCCCGTATGGGCTCGTCATCAACAGTCACTGATACACTCACCAAGCCAATCATCTACGGAAAATAGAACTCAAATCTGGCCCGAAATATAAAGCTTCCAAACTCTCTTCCATCTCGACTCACAGTCCGATATCCAGGCCTGCAGTTCATCATCCACATCCCATCCGGAAATAGGTTGTGAACCACGACTAGAGACACAGGACACCGACCTACGAGTGGAGCCGGCAATGAGCACAATGAAGATCTTAATGTTGTCTGTGAAAGCCCTATCTGAATCTTTAAGAAAAAAAATCTCGAAACAGAATTTTGTAACTTAAAAAAAATCCAAACTGAGATTTTGATTGAAACTGATAAAATGAGAAATTTTCTACAGATTCGGTTGTTTTAACTCGGTCACACTAAGGAAAGTCTCTTCCCTGAATTTCACAGCTATTTCATTTCCCCCGTAAACTTATTCTGTACGTACTGCTCTTTGCTTTGATCATGCTTCGCATGCATACCAAAAACATCAACTCCATATTTCTACTACTTCTTAAAACTACAAGATAATTAGATTCTGTATTCGAAAAGAAAGATGTTTTCACGGCCAGTAAGTTTATTCGAAAAATATTCATGGAAGTATCGTTGGACAAAATATTTGATAACAGAAAAATCTTTACATTAAACTGACATACCCATCTAAAAAAAATAAATAATATGATCGATTTCTATATCTTTCAGAGCCAAAACATTCTTTATTCTTGCACATATTCCCAAAATATTCATATTCTTTTAATATTCATTTAATATTCTTGACTTTCAGAACATTTACATTGAATCGACACGCAAACAAATGAAAGGACACAATATAAATACACTACACTATTGAAAATAATACTTCACTGCCTACTGTTGTGGTTAGCTACTTTCACTTTTATTTATTCTTTGGTGCTTAAACTTCTCTGTGCATAGAGATTGTGGCCGGCATAGAGGATTTACGCTCTTCGCGACCTCTCTTACAGCTCGGACCCACTGAACAATCTAGCACAGGTAAACATTCACTTACATATTGACATACTTAAACCTAAATCCCTATTCTAACTACACTAACTTAACCTAAACAAGAATATATATATATATAAAAATCACAACCAACATATTTCATGAAGCACCATCCTTATTTTGTATTTATATTTTGGTTTTTTGTTTCGCTACCACATTCATACCGAAGACGCAGTGGTTACTTGCATTAGTGTCGCTCTGAATATTTTGAGTTTCTTAAAAAAAGAAGAAAAAGGTATTTACTAGTAATTATAAAAAAACTGAAATTTCTAAACTTGATGGGTATCAGATTTAAAATATTACGAAGGTTTAGCCTATTGCCGAAAGTTTTCAGTTACCGGTACGCAAAATTCATGTACCCTTGCACTTAACTGTAGCCGTGAATCTGACACTTATTTACAAAAATCAACGTTTAGAATCATTTTGTTTCAAAACCAAAGAAAACATGCCAAAATAAATAAAACTTAATTTCGAGCAGTGTTACCGAAAATGAATACTTTCAAGATTTCAGGGAATCTAAACATCTTTTCCTCACTGGGGGAAAATGTGTGTGGTACACACATTTTCTTGAGATTACAACAATCGCTCTGTGCTGAGATTCTAGCTTTCTTTTCCCCCCCATCGAACGAAATCACGATGTCACATTGCCCGAGTCTGCATGTGTGCGGCGTTGAGGGAAACTTTCGCACTTAACACTTCATGTTTTGGATTTCACACATACAAGAGAAAATATAATCACACATATCGGTTTTCTCGAGACATTTAATTTTGAAATGCCAAATACCTGGAGTGAGGTTTCACTTTCACTGGTTCCTACTTACGTGAATCTGCTTCTTAAACAGCGACTGAACGGATATATTATAAAAAAAAGTTTCCTGACGAATTACTCCACTTGAGTCTTCTGGGAGACTCTTAAATCGTGGTCCCAAAATAATTTCGGATACTAACTACTGTAGCACCGATCTGGAAAAAGCCATCGAGCATCACTTAACTTCTTCTTCTTCGATGCCTGCACAACGACTCAATGTTTACTCTCCGTCACCGTCTCCTCCGGCTTCTCCTACGTTCTCTCGCTGACCGAGAACGTAAAATTTGCCAATGAGCTCATTCCGTAACAATAGACGCCTTCATGCTAGTATCCCTTATGCAAGACGAAATCACTTCACAATTAGAATATTACTGGTTTAATAATTTTGTTGAAAACACCAAACACAGCACGTTTATCTCTGCTGACAACTTCTAACACTAGCCAAAACGAAGAATTTACCACAGTTTTAACGTAACAACAAATTATTCCACAATTTCTGCAGACGCTGAACACTGCACGTCTGTCTCCTGAAATGGCTGACGCCGTAAGACAAAGAATTACATGAAGATGATCCCTAATTGGAAGATAATCGTGACGTAACTATCGGATGATAGGCTTCTGTGCGAAGATCAAAGAAAACCGAAATCTCAGCCGCAGCTGTGATTGTGGATTATCCAATCAAATAATTTACTTCGAAACAAAGACATGCACCAAGAAGAAATTATGGCTGACTTTCTTAATTTGGAATTTTGAAGAAGATTTTACGAAATAAAATTTTTAGCTTTCTTGTGAAGATTCCCTATGCCGAAATATGAATAAAAATAAACTGAAAATCATTGAAAAGGCTGGAATATACACTTATTTGTCTAAAATAATGATATATTCATGGATAAATACGTAAAATATACAAAATATAATTAATAATCATGTAATCTTCATATAATATCCATTGAAACGATTTATTTCACTAAAATTACACAAAATTTTCGACCTACGGTTTTCCTACTATAAAATAAAATTTCTCTTACATTCTAAATAAAATTTTAAAATTTCCCTTCCAATATACAAGGTGTTCAAAAGCACCGGGCCATGTTACGTTATGCTGAGCATAAGGTAACAAACTGGATAACCAACGCGAAGAGTTGCAAAAACAAAACGAAAAGCTTGATAAAAAGCTTGATAGGCAGCATGATGAAATTTTGATCTTAGCTGAGAAAATTAACGAAGTCAAATTAGAAGTACACAAAGAAATAGTCGAGGAATCGAACAAACTACGCGAACAAATAAATGTGATAACTGGATCCCAGTTGGAACAAGAGGCTCGACTGCAAATTGTCGAGAGTGACCTCTTGAAAGTAAATCAGAAAGCGGAAGAATTGCAAGGTGAATTGCGAAATTTGCCTGAATTAGTTGATACTAATAGCAAGGAGATAACTTCGATTAAAGAAGGATATGAAACTACTGCCACTATTCTCGAATCGGTTTGTGATGAACAGAGAAGCTTAACCAAAAGAGTCTCTGTTTTGCAACAAAAACTTGAGCTTCGTTATGAGCAGCTTCAGAAGGAAATTAAGGAAGTTAGAGCGAAGTTTTCGGTTTCGAAAGAAATAAATAGTAAGACTGAAGGGGGAGACGAAAGTGTTGCTCCTAAGAGAGTTTGTTTCACAGATGTCAGAAAGGATAGGACGTCTACTGAAAAGAGTAGGTTTGATTATAGTGATCGGCCGATTCCACATTCGGATGGAATGTTATTTAATGGTGCTACTACAGCAACTAATACTTCCTGGTTTTCTAAACCTATCCCTAGTGTTCCGACGATGAAGTCCCCGTTTAATTTAGATACGTTTCCAAGTACTGGTAGAAATACCGTGCCTATCTTTGGCAATAGTAGTTCTCCGGTCTATACTATGTCCAATTGGAATTCGAGTCACTCGACTCCGAAATACTCATCATTCAGTCAACCCAGTTGGGGTAGTTCCATTAGTAATCCAATCAACCCTTTGAGTCAGTGTTCTACACCTTTCTATAATGTGTCCAACTTAAGTCCTTTTGACAATGGTCCTATATGGTCTAGGATTCCTGGTCAGCAATATAATTATGAATCTAAACAGATCTCACTAAAGGATCTTACTTATTTTCCTACTTTTGGTGGAAAAATTCGTCCTGGAGCATCTAGAGCTTTCCTCAGAAATTTCAAACGTTGTATAGACAGATATTCCGTTTCGGATTTTGAAAAGATTAGAGCTTTTCAAAGTTGCTTGCGAGATGGAGCTGAAGTTTGGATTCAGTCTGTTCTACATGAAATCCGTTCTTTTGATGACTGTATCCGGCTATTTAAAAGTCAGTATTGTAATGAGAAAACCGAGCTGATGCAGAAAAGATATCTCCAATCTTTAAAATATGATAAAAATAAATATTCCTCGTTGCTAGAATTTTCTTGGTTCTTGGTTGAAATGTACTATAACATTACCGAAAATCCTAACTTTCAGGAACTTTCAGGATTAATTTTGGGAAGCTTACCTTACGATGATGTAAGATTATTATCTGTTAATCCAAGTCAGAACTTAGTCGATCTGATGATTCAGATTGGGAATTTGTCTTCGATTACCGGTCCGCGTACCGAGTTTGAACCTCCTTCTAGGAAGAGATCATTTATTAAACAGGCGAAGGTTATCAAAACTAACCAAAACTTTAATCAGAATAAAACGGTTGATAGCAGTTGTCAAACTGAAAAGAGGAACCCGGAGTATTCTCATAACTTTAATAATTATAATAATAATAATTACAATCAGAACTCGTTTCGAGGTAATAATCGCAATCGACGATTTAGAGGAAGAGGAAATCGGTATCGAAATAATGGAAATCGATACTACAATAACAATAATAGTTATAATAACGATCGAGTAGAAGAAAATGATGGATCTAGACAGATGTCTAACAGCAACAGTGAAGGGTCTCCGAATTCGAGAGAACAGGTAACCAGTTCGGAAAACATGACTCGCAGCTGCCAATGAGAAAGGGGCAGGCAAGCTGCGAAGGACAAGACCCCTTTCGAAGTATTTGCACAGTGACCTCGTCAAACTCTTCTGATTCTACAAATCCGTTTTTAGAATTTCATGTTAATTTTGTAGTCGAAGACGGTTATGTCTGTTCCTCGTCTGAGTACTATTTTTCCCCTTCACCCATGATAAAAGGGAACATTGCGGGCATAGATCTGCGGTGTACGGTGGATAGCGGCGCTGAGCTGAATTTAATGGATTGGGAAGTATGGAAACGTTTAAAATTAACTTTCCCAGCGGCCAAGCTACATCCGTATACTAGACTCACTCTAGGAGCCTTTGCGGGAAAAGAAAAATTCCATGTACAGGGATTACAAACTTTTAATTTAAATTTTCAAGGTCACCTTTTTGAAACTCCTATATTTGTAATGAAATACTTACGAACTGATATCATCTTAGGATGTCCCTTCCTGGATAAATTCAATGGTATTATTGATCGAGGTAAAAATGAAGTTAGACTCCAAACTTCGTCTGGGACTCAGATTTCCTTACAGACCATAAGGCCTGAAGTATTATTTGTTGGAATTTCGTCGAATCGTGTGGAAGTTTCTTCACCCACATGGCCAGTTCGAGCTATTGAACGGACGGATAAGAACACTTCTTTAGTGACTTCAACCATTGAGGAACCTCAACAGTCAGTGAAGCAGTCTACGAAATTTCCGATGAATCCTGTTGAACATTATTCATCAGAGGATCCAGAGCCTAATGTTTCTGAGGTTGAAATTCAGGATTACGTTAAGTCGAGAATCGACTTAGATGAAAATTCGAAACAACGTTTAGCCAGTATTCTTTTGAAGTACCGATATTTATTTTCGGAGTATCCTAGACGGGTGCGTGCACCACTCTATAAAATTCAATTAATAGATGAGAAACCGATAGTAGGACCGTACTATCCTGTTCCCCAAGCACTTCAACCTGCTTTTGAGAAAGAACTTCAAACCTGGATCAAGCTTGGGTTAGCCAGGGAACAACCTTCACCGTATCGTAATCCGATACACTGCGTACGTAAAGCGTCAGGAGGAGTACGTCCAGTTTTGGACCTCCGAGCTCTAAATCAGAAGGTTTTGGCGCCGAAAATTCAGGTGGAACCCATAGGCGAAATTTTGAACCGTGTAACCAAGGCGAAATATTTTAGTTCTTTCGACTGTTCTTCTGGATACTATGGAATTGGGTTAGATCCCACATCATATCCATGTACTAGTTTTGTATACGCAGGTCATCAGTATGTAATGTGTGTATTACCGATGGGTATTAAGAGTGCACCTTCAATTTTCCAGAATATCATGTATTCTTTCTTTGATCAGACTACTAAATCTTTTGCCACGGTCTACCTAGACGACATTTTAATTTCTAGTTTTTCCCTCGAAGACCACTTCGAACATTTAGAAAAGGCCTTTGAAATTTTTGCTCGTGCCAATTTCTCATTAAATTTTCGAAAGTGTCAGTTCATCCAACCCGAAATACATTTTCTATGACACATTATCAGTGGAAACAATATCAAGGTTGATCCTCGACATAATGAGCCCATTCGTTGTTTCCCAATTCCGAAAACCAAACGGCAATTAAGAGCATTTTTGGGTTTAGTAAATTGGAGAAGAAAATTCATAGCTAATTTCTCTGCTTTAACATCTCCTCTATATGATTTGTTGAAAAAGGATAGGAAGTTTGTGTTCACTCCTGATTTATTAGAGTTATTTCACAAACTAAGAGAACTGGTAAGTCAACCACCGGCTCTTAGCCAGCCTGACTTTTCACTTCCATTCCATATTTTCTCAGATGCCAGTGGAGAAAATTTAGGAGGATTTCTTGCGCAATATCTTGAAGGTGAATCGTCCCCAGTCATTATTGCTTATGCTAGTAGAAGGGTAAAGCCACATGAGCTGTCCTTGTCCATTTTCCAACTAGAAGTATTAGCTATTCTCTTTCTTTGCGACCATTTCTCGCAATATATTCTAGGTCGTCCGACGGTTGTACATTGCGATAACGCAGCAGCTACGCATGCGTTTACCATGAAAAGTTTAGATCCTAGGACTACTCGTATTCTTCTAAAACTTCAAAGATACGATCTACAATTCCAACATGTGTCATCAGAAGACAATTTCATTGCTGATATTCTTAGTAGATATCCTCCGGAACTTCCTGGAGATAGTACGCATCTCTCGGTTAATTTGTTGTCTAATCTTGACTTTTCCTTTCTTAATCGTGAGGAATTTCTTCAAGGTCAATCTGACGATCCATTTTGTCATAAAGTTCGGGAATCTCTCGTTAATCCATCTGAAGTCTCTGACTTCGTAGAACATAAAGGTCTTCTTTATCGTAAGAATGTTCGTACAAATCAATGGGTTCTCATTGTGCCACAATGTCTGGTTGATAACATTGTTGAAGCAGTTCATCTGCGAGGCCATTTTGGAGTGTACAAATGTTTGTCAGTATGTCGTAAACTTTTCTATTGGCGTAACCAGCGAAATTCTATAAAGAAATATGTGAAAGATTGCACTCGTTGAGCTGAGACTAAGTTCGCTAATCGGATCATTGCTAAGGAAGCATGTCAAATAGAAGCTCACGCTCCTCATGATAAATTAGGAATAGATTTGGTCGGAAAATTACCCTGTAGTAATGGATATTACTATCTTTTGTCAATTATTGACATTTATTCTAGATTTGTTGTCTACCTACCTCTTCGCACAGCACATGTTAAAGAAATTATTTCTGTCCTCAAACAAAAATACTTCTATTCTTTTCCATACCCTCGGGTAATTATATCGGATAAAGGTTCACAATTTACCTCACGACTCTGGAATTCTTTTTGTCATCAACATAATATAAAGCATCTTCAAACGTCTAGCTATTCGCCAAATGCGAATGGAGTAACTGAAAGGTCTCATAAGGAAATTAATCGAATTCTTCGGTTGGAGTGTAATACTCAACAAACCAATTGGAGTAAGGTCATCAAAGTGGCTCAAGATCTTCTGAACCATTCCATTTGCAGTAGTACTGGGAAAACTCCTGCGGAGTTATTCCTCTCATATTCTGCTACAGAAGCATTTAAAAGATCATTCCCGTGGCCTCCTGAACTACAAAAGGAATCAGAAGCCCGGAAGCATATAGTAACTTCTATATGTAACCCTAAGAAAAAATGTCAGAAAATAAAGAGGACTGGAAGAGAAGTAAAATTAAAAGAAGGAGATTTAGTGATGGTTAAAACACACTATCTTTCTTCAGCTATTAAGAAAGAAACTTCTAAGTATCTTAATTGTTTTATTGGACCCTTTTTGGTTCATAAACTTTTAAAAAATTGTGCAGTTTTGCATAACTTGTCTGGTGAGTCAGTAGGTACTCAAAATTTTCAAAACTTAAAGATATTTGATTGTTCTCCGGATAAGCGGAGGGAATTATTATCTAACTATCCTAATTAAGATTTAGTTTAAATAAATATTGTTTATTATTATGTGCGTATCGTTTGTTCAGTCTTGATTTCTTCAAGGGTCGAATCACAAATTGAAAAAGAAAAAAAAAGATTTTTTTTCTTTTCCAAGGCTCGGTGAGAACTGTAACATACCTTGTTTGTTACAGACAAGTTAATAGGCTCAATGTGAATATTAGATTATATTACTCTTATTAATATCGTAATTTTATAATAGGGCAATTTAAAATATCCTTATGTTTATTATTCTTTCGCAAACATTGCGTTGAAATGCAGATTTTGTTGTGTTTAGACGTTGGTTCTCTTAGTGAACTGCTCTTGAGTTTGTTATTAATGTTCTTCTTCTTCTTCTATTGAGTCGTCCATAGTAGGAGAATAGACAGGCATAGGAGCGTTACGGAATGAGGCCAGTCTTTAATGTTGATTTATAGTTCAAATTAAGGTTGTAGTATTCTTTCTTACTATATATTTTGTTCATGAATATCTATATTCTATGCGAATTATCTTTATTTTGTTTAATAAAGCTGTAATAAAAGTTTCACCAAAATTTCCAACAGTGGGAATGAGAGAGAAGCGAAACGGTGAAACGACTGTCTTTATATATACTGTGTACTTCACCAAAAGCCGAACAAGAGTGGCGTCGTAATTTTCTTTCTTCTGTTAGAAGAAATTTTATTTTGTGATGGACGGAGAGCGAGTTCGTCGTTTTACTCTGCATAATAATAATCTCCAAGGAGTGAAATTATAGTGAGAACGTTATTCTCCCTAGGGTTTGGATGGAAGGGAGATAATTCTAACAGATAAAGGTGGAAGTTGATCGCGCACATGGTGATTCTTGTGTAAGGTGAACAATGGCGTAAAAACTAATTACTTCTTCTAGTAGCAGCCCTTCAGGTAACGTGACTAACTTTAAGTCTATCTACAATGACTATTCTGCATGTGAGCCTTGAAGTAAAATGAACTTAATCTTGTTTTCTGGGAAACTTCAGTAGTAAAACTCGAACTGCCAAAGGTCAACGGATATATCTATATTTAGTTCAGTTGAATTATTTTGGAACACGAACCTACTGAATAAAACTATTCTTTCTTCGTATTAGCTATAGTGGTTTATCAGAGTTAGAATAAAATCTACAGTTGTTTATTAGAGTTAAGATAACGAAAGCACTGGTGTTCTTCAGAAGTATAAATTAATATTTGTGAGTACGAAAATGTATAGTTCACGAGTGTATCTTATACACGGCACAATGTCCGAGTAAAGAGTTCCTATGGGGGAAACCTTCTCCCAAAGGGGCCCAGCCTGTGCGCGGCCTCGAATAGTCTTAGCCAGCCCTCTCATTATGTAAGTCGTAAGTAGCGTAAATCTCTCTCTCTGTTGCGAAGTTCATTAAGTATTGAGTTAACCGTATTAGAAATGTATCTGAATATTTTCTATTAAAGCTTCAGTCCACGTGAAATTTCATATAATATATATATATTGATGGTATTTATCAGTGTTTCTTGCTATACGTGTTTAAAGTTCAAGTGATTTCATGGGTAAGGTTGCCATTTTACGAAGATTGTCTGAATAGCATCTATAGTTCTCCAAAGTTTGTCCACCTTCGGTTATCATATGTTACAGTAATAAGTTGAACGTTGTCCCTCTGCTTAGATTGCTGGTGTTTCTAACTACGTTATCGAATTGCTGTTTGTTCAGTAACTGTCTGTCTATATATATAAAAAAAATATATGTATATCTCGTCCATTCGTCCAATGTTGTCTAGTTAATATATGTATACAAAGTCTCATCCAATTGTCCTTTATGAAGTGTGTTATATACTATCTTGTCCATTATCTATCTACCGTCTACTGTCCATACTATCCGTCCACCTTGTCCGTCCGTAAGGGAACATTATTACTAAACGTCCGAGTCATTAGTTGCTGTGTCTGCCCAGTGGATGTTCGGCTGTACACATTACTATTTGAGTGGCTACGGCATATTGAGTTATGCGAAATGTGTGAACGGAAACTCTATTATGCTGAAGTGGTGATTAAGACGTCAAGTGTACTATATTTGACTTCGTATAAATTGCATTACATTATAATCGATAGTAGAATGCGCCCATGGTTGGAGCTGCCGAACGGGGATGTCAGTAAATATTACCTCCGTTCCTTTATTGATTGTGTTTGGCACTTGAACTGAACCGGAAGCGGTAACACTTCTTTCACCTGACGCTCGCTCAAGCGAGAATCACTTTGTTCTGTTATTATGTCGTACCTATGACGAGTGATGTGAAACTCTTAACTTTATTTAGTTGTCTGCGACTGCAATATGGTTGTTCCTTTTAAGTGGTGTGACGAAGTGTCAGGTAATAGTTTCTAACAGTTACAATACAATCTACTTCGACTATTGGTCTATGGACAGTTCTCTGGTAAGAAAAAAAGAAGTTAACAATAAAATCTGATAATGGTTGATATTGTAAACAAATTGGATATGAGATTGACAGACAGAATTCTAAATGTGTTCTCTTAATTTTTTTTCGCAATGTTATGATACTATAATGAATATACTGGCACCTTACGTTAATTGTAGTAGTGTGGTTAACTACCACACCAGTCTGAGTTGAAGCATTGTTAATAAATCGTATCTGAAATGAATTTTTTTTTTCCAAAGTACTTAATATAACTAAGGTAAAATATTCATATATACGTACATGTTTAAGCTGAGCTTTATTAAAGGAGTTGAGTGGAGCTATTACTCTCCCTTCTAATCTGCATCCACCGGAGGTAAGTTTCTGGTTCTTCATTCTTTTTGTTTCCGTTTTCGTTTATTATTATTTTTCCGTTGCGCGATAGATTCCCTTCTCGATTCCTTTCGAGGTTGCTAGGACTTCGAATTAGGGATCAAGAAGTGAGTTCGAGGGAGGTGGTCGTTACGTATTGGAAAGAATCAAAACTTCCCTTGAACTAGGCTTTTAGATTGTAACAGTCGTTATACATTAATTCTAAAATACTTGATTTAATTTCCAAATATGACCCCGTTTTGAAGGAACATGTTACTAAAAATTGTAGTTTCTTAAGCTCACAAATTCAGAATGATATAATCCGCAGTTCGAAAAATGTACTTGTAAGGAAGTTGAGAATATCATTACTCGATTCAAACGTGATGAAACGAGTGATTGTGGTCATCATAAACAAATCTCTATAGTTTTTCGACTTTTTATGCCAATAAACAGTCACTTGTTGAGCATTTAGTGACTCTTAAGTTATCTTTTGTAGACGCACAATTTTTAATCGTTAGCAATAGTAGTTTCAGAGTTCGTGTTGATTGGGAAAATTTTCTTTCTGTTTGTTTCGATGGAGCCTCAACAATGTCTGGAACACTATCTGGGGTACAACTGAAGTGCAAAGAATAGAACGTACATTATAGTGAATAATAATAATGTACGTTCACTGCTATGCTCATTGTTTGAACTTTGTACTTGTTAACTCATGTAGCACGCGACCCGAAAATAGAAAGCAGTGCCCGAGAATTATCCTGGCAGTGACGTAGACTTCGCTCTTGCTCAAATGCCATCCCACTGGTTATAGCAGACGCCTCGTTCAATTCAACGTCGAATCCCAGGAAAGAGAAAATGCGCGAACACAAATACCAACTTAAAAGCACGCTCCGTTCTCTACAACAGGAAAGCGAAAGGAAATGAACCGAAATGGGAGATTCGTTTTTGATAAATATACCTGTCCTCTTTGTATAACGATAACTGGAGTTCGAGGAGACATAAATTCTACATTTTTTTGCTTTTATATTTATATAACTTTCATGAAGAATATGATTTATTTTATATTTGAATTTTATATTATAAGTATGTGGAAAATAATTTTAAATGATAGCCATTTATGTTTATTCTGTTCTAACAACAGTCAGATTTCAACATGCAACAAACTTTCGTTCTATTGAAGATAGACACAAATATACAGTGGACGAAATGGGAAGGGAAGTCCAAAGTTTATTTTAAAGAAACCCCCATGTCTTTACCTATCACGGCCCTTGAGTTAGAGGATGATATGTGAACGTGTTTTCTGGTCGCGGAAACAGAGCGTGGGGGTTAGTGAATGTAGCTTCGAAAAATATAACATTTACCAATAGGACATAAGAACAGCACTTCCAGGAAAAACAAACAAATTAAAAAACAAAAGCGAAATGAAATGAACTGAAAAGCGCGTATTTTCTTTCTGTAGGGCTGTACAGTCTGTGCTGACTGGTGAAAGTTGTCAATCCTTTGTTTTATTCTCGTTCTCGAAATTTTGTGTATATGAATGGGTGATATTACCTTAAAGAAAGGAAAGCCGTTGCATTGTGATGCAGGAGACGTTGTTTTTAATGTTTACAACTTTTCTTGCAGCAAACAATAATAAATCTGACAGTGTTCATGAAACCTCCCGAGCAACATGTGTCAGTGAGAGATCCGTGTGACGAATTGTAAAATAGAAGGAGTAAAGTCTGGACAACCCGTCGTAACACCCTGTAAAGCAAGGCCAAATACACAGAAAAGACAAACAAATTTAGATTCTTTCGATGAAGTAGTAGTTCGTAGAACAATTCACAATCTCTATGCTGAAGGCATTGTCGCCACCTTAAATAAATTATTGTGCGAACTTAAAAAAAGCACTGACTTCAAAGGTTCTGAGTGGGCATTATAACATATACTGCACAAGTTGGGATTTAGTTTTAAAAAAAATCTATTGGAAATAGAAAACTGCTTTTTGAAAGGAAATATATTGTCTTTTGACGACATAAATATAGGGTCTAATCTTATTTTTTCTTTCTTTGTCGTAACAATGCACATATATATGCTAGTATTATTCAAATACATTGTTATCTAAATTCTCTCTAGTTCGCTACCAGCATTATTTTAAACTGTAGTTACGAACGTGACGTGCGAAGCGTTCAGTGTGTCATCTAAGCACTATTTGTGAATAGCGTAAGTTGGTAGCCTTGCAACTGAGAGCGTTGACGTCACTGCCAAGATAGTTCTCGTCGACTGTAGTTTCAGATTCTTTTGGAACAATTCAATTCCTTTACTCTTTCGTGGAAGGTAGTTCATCAAGGCATGCAGTATTTGAAAGTGTAGGAAAAAATATGCCAGGAAACTGGTCTAAATTTGAGAACATTGAAGTCTTTGTTAACGAGATGGGCGAACCGTACTGAAGCTGTTTCTTCAGTGAAAATAAAATACTCTGCAATTATGTTGGCTTTGGAAGACATCACTCCAAATAGTCATCAGGATGATGTGAGAGCTAAAGGGAATGGACTAAAACAACAAGTTAGATCGTTTGAGTTCGTCTTTTGTCTCACAATGCTACATCCAGTCCGAAAAAAGATCATGAAGGTTAGCAAGTCCAGACCTAAATCCAGTCCAGATGTAAATCTACTTTCGGCTCCATATAATGTCGGATCGCTTCGCAATGCTGTGCAATTCGTTGAACTCATGAGAAACTAATCTAAATTCGTTGAACTTTACAACGAAGTTACTTAGATCTGTGATAGTCTACAGATTTCAATTGTTCCAACGAAGAGGCGCAAAATTGCAGAGTCTTGACAAATCAGTCAGCTCGCAGTATATGTACGAAAGAAAGGAAGAGGATATGTAAATTTCTTGTTATTATCCTCTTACAGACTTGGTTGTTTGGGTATTGACGAAGGGTTTAGTCAAGAAACTATTGTGGTTAACTAGAAGGTAAAGGATGAAGAAATAACCCTCTTAAGTAGAACATTCAAATTGTCAGGTGACGAGTTGGCAGCAGAAGTAAGACTTCTGACAGGAAAATCGTCTGTACCTAAGCAAAGTTCTCCTGTTAAGCTGCAGAAGTGGTTTCATTGGATGAAGTAAGAATATAGAAGAAGATATTTACTGCATTCTAATCTGTAATACAGCGCTTCTCTCCTATACCTGTCAGAAGCTGCATATGTATGAGGGCTTTTTCCAAGCTTATTCAAGTTAAAAGTAAATTAAGAGCAACTCAGAAGCAGGATAGATCGGAAGCCCTGCTCTTGTTTGTGGAACAGGAAAGAGCCTTGTCTATTGATGTAGATGAAGTTATTGGTGAATTTAAGAACATAGTGCCTCTTGACAGATGTATTTGTTTGTAACATTTATAAACCTTTTGCGTGTGTGTTGTAATTTCTGTGCTATTTGAGAAATTTCCAGCACTGTTATTTAGAAAATTTAAATTCATTTAAAAACATTAATGAAGTTAAAGAGGCAAGTAATTATATTGCAAAGCTACAAAGGTATTAAAAAGGCACAATAACTAATTTGTTTCATTTGTTCACACCCAAATATAAAGTTCTAGCTACGCCTATGGTAGCAATTGAGTTCAGTATCTGAACGAGTAAGATGTGTTTCTGATACCGTCCACAGCATGGAATTTTCGGTTGAAGAGAAACTGATAATTGTGAAATTCATCAATTACCGGATGTTGTTCAGCCGATATTCATCGCCAATCGGAGGATGTATATAGTAATAGTGCTCTTGGAGTAAACACTGTTAGGAAATGGATGCGTGAGTTTAAAGCAGGACGAACGACTGTGAAAGGTGAGCAGAAGTCTGAACATCCAAAAACAGAATCAGCTGACGCCAACAATGCTCGTGTTGAAAATGTCATCAAGGAAAACAGGCGTGTTACCATGCAGGAGATTTGTGATAATCTTGAGGATATCAATAGGATGAGAACAGTAAAACGAATGGTTACAAACGAACTGGGTCTAAGGGAATTTCCTTCTGTTTTAGTTCAACGAATGCTTAATGACAATCAGAAAGAAGCAAGGATTTAATCAAGTGTTGCAAATTTGACATGGTTCAGACGCAATTTCTTTGAAAGTGCTGTGACAATGGATGAATCATAGATTCTATTATTAAACCCAGAAACCACAAAAACAGTCGATGCAGTGGAAACACAGATTCACAGGCCATCCCCCTAAAAAAAAATTAGTCAGATGATATTAAATGAGAAATATATTTGTGTTAGAATTTCGACTATATGTAACATAGCCTTCCTCAAATACATTATGAGAGAAATATCCAATTCTGAGAAAGGCTATGTTACATAGCCAAACTGTAACACACACACACACACACACACACACATATATATATATATATATATATATATATATATATATATATATATATATATATATATATATATATATATATATATATATACTGCTTTGGTCAGTTGCAGTGAATAATTTTCAATGAGAAAGTGATATACGCTATCTTCTGGGATTCCTAGGGAGTTATATTAGTAGTAGAAAATGGATCGATCTGGAACAACCTGGAACAGTATTGGCCAACTCAGGAGCCCCTGGGAAATTGAGCACCTTACACCGTGAACCCACGGTCTTTTACGACCTCCATTTTAGGGGTGAATTTGTTCCCTTTTATGATCACTCTTTAGGGGGTGTACTTGTTCTCTTTTATGAGCATATTTTTAGGGGTGAACTCGTTCTCTTTTATGATTACTTTTCCAACCCCTATTTTAATTACGAACACACAGAAGAGCAGATAACACATAAGACTACGTAACACACAGCAGAGCAGATAACACATAAGAGTACGTAACATAACAAGGGTGTACTCGTTTTCTTTTATGAGCACATTTTAAGGGTGAACTCGTTCCCTTTTATGATCACTTTTTCAACCCCTATTGGAACATAGCAGATAACACATAAGATTACGAACACATAGAAGAGCAGATAACACATAAGACTACGTAACACACAGCAGAGCAGATAACACATAACATAGCAAGGGTATACTCGTTCTTTTTTATGAGCATATTTTCCAACCCTTATTTTAACATAGCAGAAATTACGAACACATAGAAGAGCAGATAACACATAACATTTTCCAACCCCTATTTTAACATAGCAGAAACTACGAACACATAGAAGAGCAGATAACACAAGGGCGTATTCGTTCTCTTTTATGATCACTTTTTCAACCCCTATTTAAACATAGCAGACCTAATACAAGAGTATGGCTTATTTTCCAACCCCTATTTTAAGATAGCAGAAATTACATAAGATTACGAACACATAGAAGAGCAGATAACACATAAGACTACGTAACACATAGCAGAACAGATAACACATAAGAGTCCGTAACATAACAAGGGTGTATTCATTCCCTTTTATGAGCACATTTTCCAACCCTTATTTGAACATGAGACTATCAACACATAACAAGGGTGAACACGTTCCCTTTTATGAGCATATTTTCCAACCCCTACGAACACATAGCAGAACCGATAATACATAAAGCAGGGCGGAGACTACATAAGACTCGTTCCACCCCTATTTGAACCTCATTCTCTTTTATGATCATATTTAGGGGTGTACTCGTTCTCTTTTATGACCACTTTTTCCAACCCCTATTTGAACATAGCAGAAATTACAATGAGACTATGAACACACAGCAGAGCAGATAATACATAGCAAAGCTAATAAAACAGTATGGCTCATTTTTCAACCCTTATTTTACCATAGCAGAGAATACATGGAGACTACGAGCACATAGCATAGCAGATAATCTTTTATGAGTACACCACCCCTATTTTAACATAGTAGAAATAGCAGGCAATGAGCAAAGATTACATTCGAACACCCATGGTCTACAGATAGTCATTTTAAGGGTGAATTTGTTCCCTTTTATGACCACTTTTTCCAACACCTATTTTAACATAGCAGAAATTACATAAGATTCATTTCCTTTTTTCAACCCCTATTTTAACAGACAATGAATACCTATGTAACATAGCAAAAGGGGTGTGAACATACAACTGTATTCGTTTTTACCCCTATTTTAACATAGCAGATAATACATAAGACTACGTACTTTTTCCAATCCCTATTTTACCATAACAGAAATCACACAGAGACTACGAAACATAGCGAAGTCCACCTCTATTTAAACATAGTCCATTTTAGGGGTGGACTTATTCTCTTTTATGATCATATTTTCCAACCCTTATTTTAACACAGTAAAGAATACATAGCAGTTGGCCTATTTTTCCACCCCTAATTGAACATAGTCCATTTTTAAGGGTGTATTTATTCTCTTTTACGAGCATCGTTTCCAACCCCTATTCAAACACAGCAACAAACTAAAGAATAATGGGGATGTACTTTTTCCCTTTTTTAACCCCTATTTTCCACAGAGGCTACGGACATAGGAGATTGCATAGCAAAGAATTCTTTTTACCTGGGTCTTATAGTTTATGTGGGATACGCCCTTTGTATGACACTTAAAACCCAATCACTCGTAAACGAAGCAACATATTAAGGTGGTGTTTCCACATTTAGCAATAGGTCATCAGGTACTACATGTTTCAAAATTAGTGGTCATCGAGGTCAAAGGTTAAAATACTTAAAACCTAATAGTTCGCAAACGGATCCACATATTGAGATGCTCTTTCCACATTTAGTAATTGGTCATCAGGTACTACAAGTTCCAAAATAATGACCATCGAGGTCAAAGGTCAAAATACTTAAAACCTAATAACTCGAAAATGGATCCACATACTGAGGTGGTGTTTCCACATTTAGCAAGATGTCATCAACTACTACAAGTTCCAAAATAATGACCATCGAGGTCAAAGGTCAAATATTTAAACGTAAATAACTCTTAAACAGAGCACCATATTGAGGTGCTGTTTCCACATTTAGTAATACGTCATCAACTATTACATGTTCCAAAAGTACTGACTATCGAGGTCAATGGTCAAATATTTAAGCCTTAACTTTAAACAAAGCCTGTGTGACCTATTCAGTTTTGTACCAAGCAGAGAGAAGTGAAGAATGAATAAATATGACTGGCTTACTTCGAGAAAGAAAGCAAAGATATTTCATTTTAACTATTTAAACAAACGAAAGGATAAATTTTATACCAACGAGAAATGCCATTTTATACCATTTCGTATTACTCCAATAAACGAAGGAATACCAGAAAAAAGAAGTGAAGAATGAATAAAATTTAGGTGGATTATTTTCTTTTCTACCAACTGGAAAAGAGAAGAAGAGCTACTTTAACTAGCTCATTATGTACTGTTTAAACAAACGAAAATTGACCATTATGTAACTTTTGAACTACTGATATGTACTAGTTTTGTATCAATCAGAAAAAAACGAAGAAGGATCATTTTAACAAGTTCATAGTTTCTGTAATGAAAGAATAATTTCGATACACTACTTTTATACCAACGAGAAAAAATGAACTAGCTGAATACACGAAATAATAAATTTAAGTGACCTATTCAATTTTGTACCAATGAGAAATGGCATTTTAACTGGCTTAGAATTTTACTAGTCAAATAAATAATGGAGTATTTTGTTTTGTACCACCGAGAAAACAAAAGAAATTGCATCATTTTGGAGTATTCAAATAAACAAAGGAATTATAATTTGTGTCAACTCTAAAATCAATTGAACGAAGTAATGCATTTGAGTGAGGTATTTAATTTGAAACACCGAAGTTGAGTATTTTATACCATTTTGTATTATTTCAACAAACAAAGGAATAAGCAAAAATGATCATTTTATATCATTTTAAACTAGTCCAATAGTGAGCTATTTAATTTTGTAGCTGAGTAGTTTCACGAAAGAACAAAATTGTACTAATCAGAAAAAGCGAAGAAGACCCATTTTAACTAACTGAGAATTTCCGTACCTTTTTGTACTATTTAAACAAACGATGAGATAAATTTGAGTGGCCTGTTTTTTTTGTACTAACCAGAAAATTTGAGGAAGGTCCAATTTAACTAACTCAGAATTTATGTACCTTTGTACTAGCCCAATGAACGAAAGAACAAATTTGAGTGTTCTACTTTTTATACCAAACAAAGAAGAACCATTTTGTACTACTCAAATAAACGAAAGAAAAAGCGAAAAATACCAATTTAACTAGCTCAGAATTTATATACGTTTTGTTTAGGTGTCCTACTTTTTGTACCAGCGTGAAATGCCATTTTAACCAGCTCAGTAGTATTCAAATAAACAAAAAACCGAAGAAGGATCATTTTAACTAGCTCAGAATTTCTGTTGGACGGAGTATTATTTTTTGTGCCAAGCAGAAAAAGGAAAGAATTTGTACTGACCAGAAAAGGCGAAGAAGGATCATTTTATAACTTTTTGTGCTATTTAAATAAACGAAGGAATAAATTTGAGTGATCTATTCAATTTGGTACCAATCAGAAGAAAAGCAAAGAAGGGCCATTTTAACTAGCTGAGTATTTTTGTGCTATACAAATCAACAAATGAATAAATTTGTACTACTAAAGCGAATTCAATTTTGTACCAACCACGAAGGTCCATTTTAACTAGCTCAATATTTTTTGTGCTACTCAAATAAACGAAAGAATAAATTTGAGTGACTATTCAATTTGGTATCAACGAGAAATACCATTTTAAATAACTCAGCATTTTATACCTTTTTGTGCTATTTAAATAAACGAAGAAAGCGAAGGAGGACCATTTTAACTAACTTAGAATTTTATACCATTTTGTACTAATCAAATAAACGAAGGAATAAATTTTTGTGACCTATTCAGTTTTGAAAACAAGCAGGAAAAGAAAAGAATTAACATTTTGTACTAATCAAATAAACCAAGGAATAAATTTAGGTGGCCTATTTAGTTTTGTACCAACCACCAAAAAAAGCGAAGAAGTTCCATTTTAACTAGCTCAATATTTCTGTACCATATTAACTAACTCAAACAAACGAAAGAATAAAGAATCAATTTATACCTTTTTGTGCTATTAAATTGAGTGACCTATTTAATTTTTACCAAGTAGAAAAAATTTTGTTTGCAATTAAAAAAGCGGAGAAGGTCTACTTTCTGTACCAACCAGAGAAAATCAGAAATACCATATTCTGCTACTCAAACAAACGACGGAATAAGCTCAGAATTTCTATACCTTTTTGTGTTATTCAAATAAACGAAGGAATAAATTTGGATGTCTCATTTATTTTTGTAACAATCAGAAGAAACCAGCTCAGAATTTTATATCTTTGTGGTGTTACATTTTGTATATTTTTGTGTCATCCAGAGAACAATTTAAATTGACTCTCACTGACAATTCAGTTGCCAGAGTCCAATGTTTGTAATATTACAATACTACAAATTGATCCATTTATAAAATAATATAGTTAACAGTTCAATTCTCTGTAACCCTTTGTAATTTTAGCCCTAATATGTTCTTCTATTCATACACAATCAAATGCATATGCTACAGTGTCTCAGTGTTCATTTAGAGTATTAAATAATTGTTTATCTTTCTTTAAAAACATTTCTACTATTTCTTTGATATAATAATCACACTCTGTAATGTATTCATACACCAGATTAAATTTTTTCTCCAAAGTATAAATGTTCTTAATATTACAAACTTTAAAATGCTTCTTTAAATAAAGTTTATAGATTTTCTCTCTAATTTCACGTTTAATTAAGATCGTCCACACCTTTTGTAATAATTCGTAATCATACTGCAGCAAACAGTTGTGATCTTTTTCATTTTATTATGTTGAGAACATGCTTCACATAATAATACTGAATTTGTTGTGTACTCATTAAATAATTTTATAACACATGTATCACTAATACTTTCACTAGTACACCCGCACTCATTAGCTTCCACTTCAAAACAGTTAATATTTGAAACACTGTCATCATCACTTTCCGGGAGTATTTCATCATTATATCTATTATAGCGTCTAAAATAATACACTTCTTCTATTTCTTGTGTTGGATATATGATTCTCAGTTTATCACGTAATTCATCTGGCAAATCGGGGTCAGACGGGTGAATTAACAGTATAGGTTTTTCGTTTTCACGCTGAATTTCTTTTTCTCTAGGTGAAACAAAATTTCCATGCTAGTCATTTTTTCTGCTCTTCAGCAAAAACGAATCAAATAAATATTTTTTCAAGTGTTCTATGTATTCTCCGTGTTTAATAATATGTTTCAAGGCAATACAAAATAATTCGTTAATATAACATCATGATGTATGTTCTATTATTTTCCAAATATACTCCATAAACTTATATTCCATTATAATAAAATACATAAATGCAAAAATATATATATTTGAAGTTTCAGGAAAGAAAGTTTAAAAATAATTGAATCGTTCAGCAATAGGTAGTACCTTAGGAGCCTCACTATACTAGCAATACAAATGTTAGGTAACGCATTCGTAACGTTGCTTAAATATCTGCAGCACTCTTTATAGATGGTATGGAACATGGAACGTCATAATTTTTCATCCTTCATCAGTTTTCTTTAGTACGCTAATTGCTATGGAGTCTGCACTACAGAATTAAGTTAAAATTCAATGTATAACACAAGTCTGGTTGGTAAATCTTACGTTCAAATATGAAGTTAATGACCGGAAAAGATTGAGACTTCAGTGTAACACAACAAAGGTATAAAATTCTGAGCTGGTTTCTTCTGATTGTTACAAAAATAAATGAGACATCCAAATTTATTCCTTCGTTTATTTGAATAACACAAAAAGGTATAGAAATTCTGAGCTTATTCCGTCGTTTGTTTGAGCAGCAGAATATGGTATTTCTTTGTTTTTCTCTGGTTGGTACAGAAAGTAGACCTTCTCCGCTTTTTTAATTGCAAACAAAATTTTTTCTACTTGGTAAAAATTGAATAGGTCACTCAAATTTAATAGCACAAAAAGGTATAAATTGATTCTTTTGAGTTAGTTAAATGGTACAGAAATATTGAGCTAGTTAAAATGGAACTTCTTCGCTTTTTTTTGGTGGTTGGTACAAAACTAAATAGGCCACCTAAATTTATTCCTTGGTTTATTTGATTAGTACAAAATGGTATAAAATTCTAAGTTAGTTAAAATGGTCCTCCTTTGCTTTCTTCGTTTATTTAAATAGCACAAAAAGGTATAAAATGCTGTTATTTAAAATGGTATTTCTCGTTGATACCAAATTGAATAGCTCACTCAAATTTATTCTTTCGTTTATTTGAGTAGCACAAAAAATATTGAGCTAGTTAAAATGGACCTTCGTGGTTGGTACAAAATTGAATTCGCTTTAGTAGTACAAATTTATTCATTTGTTGATTTGTATAGCACAAAAATACTCAGCTAGTTAAAATGGCCCTTCTTTGCTTTTCTTCTGATTGGTACCAAATTGAACAGATCACTCAAATTTATTCCTTCGTTTATTTAAATAGCACAAAAAGGTTTAAAATGATCCTTCTTCGCCTTTTCTGGTCAGTACAAATTCTTTCCTTTTTCTGCTTGGCACAAAAAATAATACTCCGTCCAACAGAAATTCTGAGCTAGTTAAAATGATCCTTCTTCGGTTTTTTGTTTATTTGAATACTACTGAGCTGGTTAAAATGGCATTTCACGCTGGTACAAAAAGTAGGACACCTAAACAAAACGTATATAAATTCTGAGCTAGTTAAATTGGTATTTTTCGCTTTTTCTTTCGTTTATTTGAGTAGTACAAAATGGTTCTTCTTTGTTTGGTATAAAAAGTAGAACACTCAAATTTGTTCTTTCGTTCATTGGGCTAGTACAAAGGTACATAAATTCTGAGTTAGCTAAATTGGACCTTCCTCAATTTTTCTGGTTAGTACAAAAAAAAACAGGCCACTCAAATTTATCTCATCGTTTGTTTAAATAGTACAAAAAGGTACGGAAATTCTCAGTTAGTTAAAATGGGTCTTCTTCGCTTTTTCTGATTAGTACAATTTTGTTCTTTCGTGAAAATACTCAGCTACAAAATTAAATAGCTCACTATTAGACTAGTTTAAAATGATATAAAATGATTATTTTTGCTTATTCCTTTGTTTGTTGAAATAATTCAAAATGGTATAAAATACTCAACTTCGGTTTTTCAAATTAAATACCTCACTCAAATGCATTACTTCGTTCAATTGATTTTAGAGTTGACACAAATTATAATTCCTTTGTTTATTTGAATACTCCAAAATGATGCAATTTCTTTTGTTTTCTCGGTGGTACAAAACAAAATACTCCATTATTTATTTGACTAGTAAAATTCTAAGCCAATTAAAATGCCATTTCTCATTGGTACAAAATTGAATAGGTCACTTAAATTTATTATTTCGTATATTCAGCTAGTTCATTTTTTCTCGTTGGTATAAAAGTAGTACATCAAAATTATTCTTTCGTTACAGAAATTATGAACTTGTTAAAATGATCCTTCGTTTTTTTCTGATTGATACAAAACTAGTACATATCAGTAGTTCAAAAGTTACATAATGGTCAATTTTCGTTTGTTTAAACAGTACATAATGAGCTAGTTAAAGTAGCTCTTCCTCTCTTTTCCAGTTGGTAGAAAAGAAAATAATCCACCTAAATTTTATTCACTTTTCACTTCTTTTTTCTGGTATTCCTTCGTTTATTGGAGTAATACGAAATGGTATAAAATGACATTTCTCGTTGGTATAAAATTTATCCTTTCGTTTGTTTAAATAGTTAAAATGAAATATCTTTGCTTTCTTTCTCGAAGTAAGCCAGTCATATTTATTCATTCTTCACTTCTCTCTGCTTGGTACAAAACTGAATAGGTCACACAGGCTTTCTTTAAAGTTATTAAGGCTTAAATATTTGACCATTGACCTCGATAGTCAGTACTTTTGGAACATGTAATAGTTGATGACGTATTACTAAATGTGGAAACAGCACCTCAATATGGTGCTCTGTTTAAGAGGTATTTACGTTTAAATATTTGACCTTTGACCTCGATGGTCATTATTTTGGAACTTGTAGTAGTTGATGACCTCTTGCTAAATGTGGAAACACCACCTCAGTATGTGGATCCATTTTCGAGTTATTAGGTTTTAAGTATTTTGACCTTTGACCTCGATGGTCATTATTTTGGAACTTGTAGTATTTGATGACCAATTACTAAATGTGGAAACACCATCTCAATATGTGGCTCGGTTTTCGAGTGATTGGGTTTTAAGTATTTTGACCTTTGACCTCGATGGTCATTATTTTGGAATTTGTAGTACCTGATGACCAATTACTTAATGGGGAAAGAGCATCTCAATATGTGGATCCGTTTGCGAACTATTAGGTTTTAAATATTTTAACCTTTGACCTCGATGACCACTAATTTTGGAACATGTAGTACCTGATGACCTATTGCTAAATGTGGAAACACCACCTCAGTATGTTGCTTCGTTTACGAGTGATTGGGTTTTAAGTGTCATACAAAGGACGTATCCCACATAAACTATAAGACCCAGGTAAAAATAGAAATGGTATTCGTAATCAGCATGTCCGAAAACCCCCATGTACCGAGTTTCATCCAAATCGGTTAAAATTGTCATACAAAGGGCGTATCCCACATAAACTATAAGACCCAGGTAAAAAGAATTCTTTGCTATGCAATCTCCTATGTCCGTAGCCTCTGTGGAAAATAGGGGTTAAAAAGGGAAAAAGTACATCCCCATTATTCTTTAGTTTGTTGCTGTGTTTGAATAGGGGTTGGAAGATGCTCGTAAAAGAGAATAAATACACCCTTAAAAATGGACTATGTTCAATTAGGGGTGGAAAAATAGGCCAACTGCTATGTATTCTTTACTATGTTAAAATAGGGGTTGGAAAATGTTATGTGTTATCTGCTCTTCTATGTGTTCGTAATTTCTGCTATGTTAAAATAAGGGTTGGAAAATATGCTCATAAAAGAGAACGAGTATACCCTTGCTATGTTATGTGTTATCTGCTCTGCTGTGTGTTACGTAGTCTTATGTGTTATCTGCTCTTCTATGTGTTCGTAATCTTATGTGTTATCTGCTATGTTCCAATAGGGGTTGAAAAAGTGATCATAAAAGGGAACGAGTTCACCCTTAAAATGTGCTCATAAAAGAAAACGAGTACACCCTTGTTATGTTACGTACTCTTATGTGTTATCTGCTCTGCTGTGTGTTACGTAGTCTTATGTGTTATCTGCTCTTCTGTGTGTTCGTAATTAAAATAGGGGTTGGAAAAGTAATCATAAAAGGGAACGAGTTCACCCCTAAAAATATGCTCATAAAAGAGAACGAATACACCCCCTAAAAAGTGCTCATAAAATGGAACAAATTCACCTCTAAAATGGAGGTCGTAAAAGACCGTGGGTTCACGGTGTAAGGTGCTCAATTTCCCAGGGGCTCCTGAGTTGGCCAATACTGTTCCAGGTTGTTCCAGATCGATCCATTTTCTACTACTTATATTGTCTCACCATGTTCCCAAAAGCCATACGATTACGGGAGAGTATTTTTGTACACGTTTGGATCATGGGCGTAAATAAGGACCCCGCAGACCCCGCATTGCGGGGGGACCCAAAGCCATCACGGGGCCCCAAATCATTATGTAGGACGTGGAGAAGGGGCCCCATTTCACGTTGTCTGCCGGGTGGCCCCCAAGCCCTTAGTTACGCCACTGGTTTGGATACATAATTTATGCAAAAATTGACTGAGAAACGACCACAAATTGCAAGTGAAAATCTCATCTTCAACATGAACATTGCATCGCCGTACTGTGGTAATGTTGTGACCTATTTCTTGGCTGATCATAGTATTGAACCTTTGGCACACCGACCCTACTCACCAAATTCAGCCCCGAATGACTTCTGGTTGTTCCCAAATCTTAAATTTTCTTTTCGTAGAAGCCGTTTTGTCAGTAGATCATCCCTGGGAAGTTCTATTTTCCAGTATCTGAAACATACCTCGAAAGATGATTATGCCACGACATGCTACACGAAACGGACGGAGCGATGACAACTGTGTATTATTGAAGAGGGAAATTTTGTTAAGAAATAGACACGGATTAGTTCCCTATATTTCCTTATTCTTGGCACGGCACTACTTTTGGTGTGCAGCACCTCGTACTTTAGACAATCTTGACAAATTAAAACTGTAAATAATTTCTTTTACAGGTCAGAGAATATTTAATTACTTCATTTATTGTTTTTTCTTTATAGAAGAGAAACACTCTCGCACCTTGAGAAAGAAAAATGCATGAATGAACGTAAAAGTAAACATGGAAGAACAAACGGTTTTAATATAGTGAACTAAAGCATATACAATGTAGTTTAAACTTTAAGCATTTTTCAAAATTTCAAGGTCCAATAGTTTCGGAGATATTGCGAACAGAAAAAATCATACAAGTTCCATTATTCCCTCTTTGGAGCAGCATTTCGCAAAATTTCGTCTTATCTACAGCTTGAAATGCTAGAAGAATATTTATACAAAATTTCAAGGTTGTATGCCTAATAGGGTGAATAACCAGGTGCAGTAGCGTACGCAGGAATTTATTTCGGGGGAGAGTCCAAACTCAATATGAGGGTATTTTATATTAAAATTCCTAAAATTGCCCCTAAAATTAGGCTAAATTTACACAAAAGTCGAAATTTGAACTTTGCTTGTCCAAAATTTCAAGTTCATATGTCTAATACTTTCCAAGATGTGGTGAACAACAAAAGATCATTTAAGTCTTGTAATCCTCCTTAAATGCAAAAAAAATCCCATCTTATCTACTGCTTAAACTGCAAGGAAAACATTTATACAAAATGCTAAGGCTGTACGCCTAAAAGTTTAGATCTGGAGAACGAAAAAGAATTCATTCAAGCCACATTATCCCACCTTAGTGGTTATAGTTCGCAAAATTTCGCCTCAGGTACAGTCTAGAGTGCAAGGAGAGAATTTATCCAAAACTTCCCGCCTAGTAATTTCGAAAATGCGGCGAACAAAGCCCCGTTATTCTCCTAGACGGAATACTTTGCAAAATTGTTTCTTATCTTAAACTAGAAGTACTAGAAGATTATTTATATAAAGTTTCTAACATAGGTTCTATGCCTAGTAGTTTTGGGGATGTGACGAACGACAGACAATCATTCAAACCTCATAATGCGCCTTAGAGTCTGCATTTCAAAAAATCCCGTCTTACCTACAGCCTGAAATGCAAGTACATTTTTTGCAAAATTTCAAGGTTCTATGCATAATAGTTTCGAAAATCTGGCGAACAGCAATAAAAATCATTAAAGTTCCGTTATCCTGTCTTAAGGCTCGCATTAAAAACGTCTCGTCTTACCTACAGCTTAAACTGCAAGAGAAACATTTATACAAAACTCCAATGTTCTACGCGCCAAAGCCGGTCCCAGGGCAGTGTTGACAAAGGAGGAGCAGCCCAATTGTTACTCGTTATTCCGTCTTATTGTACAGATCTGCGTGGATATAAAAAATGGCATCCGTATCCGCAATATCCCTATCGGAGTCCGGATCATTTAGATCCGCAACCGCATCCTCAGATAATGAAATAACTAATACATATTAAATTTGATTGCTGTAATAATTACGATTTCAAAAATATTTTCTACTATAATAAACAAGTACCTACACTATAATCTCGCGAACCCTATGGTATAGTATCAATAAAATTCAAGCTAAATATTCAATACTATCTCATTCTATTGTAATTCAACTACTCTAAATAAAAAGTAATAAAATTCATGCAAACAAAAATATGAAATTAATAAAAAGAAAACATGTCTATTGGGTTAAAATTAAGATTCTCTTAAAAGTAAATTTCTGACAAGTCAATTGTGAAACTGATAATACTTATCTGTCGTTTAATTTTAGAGCAAATCATTTTCCTTTATTCTTCATAACTCATAAGACATGCCTTTGTTCAGAAGGCAAAGATAAGATGGAGATAAAAAGATCTTCCAGAGGAAACAATCATCCATGACGCCCGAATTGTCATAAAATCTAATTAGCACATAATATTTATTATAGAGTTTTAAAGCAGAGAAAAAGAAAAACATATAATTAACAAAAATCATTTTTTTTCTGGCGGTTATTTGTTTCGAAAGGGTAATCCCAATTTATTACAAAATGTAAATAATTAAATGTGTTTAGAAGAATGATCACGTAAATTCTTGTCTTTTCAAAAATATCCGCATTTTCATATGCACAAAAGCTAAAAATATATCCGCAAAAGGCTATAATAATGTGAATAATTACGGATATCCGCATTCATGTAGATCTCTTCTTATGGGCAATGTAGAATAAAACTTTCCTGCCAAAAAGCCCTACAATTTTCAGTACGTAGGGTTATCGTATGTAAAGAACATATTATCCCTACCGATGGAGAAGGAACTTACCATATCTCCGAAATCAGCAACTAACACGTGCCACACGTGACATTGGGCCCGGTAGTGTCTGTCGCAGCTCAGAACGTAAAATCGAGCTAGGCAGGTCTGGGATCAGCAAATCACCTCTGGAATTTCTGGGGATCCCAGAAGAGGATTCTTCTCTGCAGTGTTGTGGTCATAACGTGAAATTCGGTCCAGGAAGACTCCTGGCACGAGAATGGAATGTGAACTCGTTTTAACACTTCGGTGACTGTACACTCCTACTCACGTGTAAAGCTTCCTCCATTTAGTATATATAGGCCTGAGACCAGGTAAGGGGTTATATTTCGGGACATTACTGGCATCCATGGTCTATCTAAGCCCATCACATACGAGGGATGACGTCTCTCGGTTATCAGACTACTCGGGGAATAGGATAAAATAGATATAGGAAACCCAAGACCGCTCTTAACAAAGGTGAGAGCGTTAGCGACTACACTAACACTAGGCAGAACCACCTGAAGGTATACCGTAATGGGCGTGTACCAGATTTGGCGTGGATCAATAAAAACTTGATCCAAGACCCACTGACCCACCACTCATCGTGACCCACGACCCACTGACCCACCACCCACCGTGATCCACCACTCACCGTGATCCACTCTAATCCACCACCCACCATGATCCACTCTGACTCAGCAAAACACATCGTCATCAACTCTGACACATGATCCACGTCCTCTTCTCTACTGACTAAAGAGTTTACACTTCTAATAAAACCAGGTTGTGAAATTCTAATTAATCGGAGTTTGAATTTCTAGGGTCAATCGCTCAAGCACAGCTGTTACAATAACGGTGGATCTGACCTTTACGATATAAAATGGTAAAGTGTTTGTCATGAGCCAAATTAGGATGAATTTTAATTAAATTATCATGTTATAATTATTACCTTGTTGAATTATCGATACTTTTCAGTGGAAAAAGGGATGAAATTTGAAAGTAACAAATCAAAGTAAGTAAACCAACAAAGGAAAAAAGGGTAAAATTTTCCATATAATTATGCGTATAGTACAAACTTAAAATTTCCGTGTAATTAAGCTTACAATATAAATTTTATGTCTATTTTTCTCACAATTTTATTGGTTGATTGCCCTCTGCCCTAAGCGCTCCATATAATAAACATAAACTTCAGCAATTATTATAGCTGAAGGCAGTGGATATATGAAGCGAAGCATTATATTTTTTGTTTCTCAATTAATAATTGTTTCTGAATTTGTTTCTCAACTAATATCAATCGTTTTCGATTATTTTTACGAACCAACCCACTACCATTTTTCCTTTTATAGAAAGCGCCCTTCCCCCATAAAGGAGAATTTTTAAAAAGAATGCTAGGACACGTTCTGTTTATTTTTAATAAAGAGTTAATTTACTGAATTTCGGCTCCGTAAGTGAAATGGCTTGCGAGATACTACGTTTTTTTCCGCAAAAATTCGGATCCCCACTATTCTCTTAGGATATGTATTATAACGAAAGCGATATGATAACATTCCAGTTTGGATTAAGGCATATAACTATAATATATACCAAAAGTAATTTCATTTGACTTTGCACTTTAGCCGTGATGATCAGGCACACATAGTTACATTCCTTTTTTTTAATATAATAATTTATATACAGTAGAGCGTCGATTATCCGAAGTAATTGGGGGACATGGGTGTTCGGAAAACTGGTTTGTTCGGATAATCGAACTGTACATGTTTATTTGCCAAAAAGAAGTACTGTACAGTAAATTTATTCATAAAAACAGGCATCTCTTTAAGTATTACAAAGTAACGTACAAAGGCAACTTTAGTAGGAATATATAGTGTGTGGTACAGTTTATTAAACAAAAATATGTACATTTTACATACGCATTTTGCATGAACAATACACACAGTACACAAAATTAACGTTTAAAAAAATCCTTTAAGCGAGCGAGTACACAGTTCGGTTAAGCGGTCGTTCGGTTGACCGACGTTCGGATAATCGACGCTCTACTGTATTACAGTGATTCAAAAAAATATTTTTTCCAGTAGTTAGTTCCTCTAAAAACTGGCAGGCTGTTTGTCTCGAAAGCCAAGTAGTGGATAAGTCCTATTACTATTATTACAATTACAAATATCAATATCCAAAAGTGCCTGAAGTTCTTTTTTCACATACAAGCAAGGTTTTCACATACAAGTACATACTTCGATCTGCTTGATACTCCTATAGGTATACAGCAGTGGTCGAAGTGAGACAGTATGCTGTGGTAGTCATACCGCCTCTGGTTTTTCAGTGATGATGGCATACCGCCTCTGGATTTTTAGTGATCAAGACATACCTTCACGAGAGAGTAGATGCTAAAAACCTTTAATAAATTCTTGACGAATAGCTCTGCGTGTAACATTTTATTGCTTATGTAGAAATAGTTTGTAAGTTACACCGACATTTTTGTTATCTTTTTCCTCCCTTTGTTTTTAAAATGAGCTGTCTTCAAAGAAGTTCATCTTGTTTATATTTTGATGTGCCATATTGAATTGTTTCTTTCATATATATGCATGTGTCTTCTTGTCTTAATTCATGTAAGTGTCGTATTTTGAGCAGAAGCGGACTTAGGGGTTGTCTGCTGTGGAGGCGATTCTTCCAGGAATATCTCTCAGTCGAGTGGGGGATCCAGGAGTTTTCCCGCAGGAAATTGTTAATATAAAAACTCGGTTTTCAGCATTTTCATGAAAAATTCTCTGTAATACAGCATAAGAGGAATTTTAAATTTATTTCCAGAAAGTTGTTGGCGAGGGATCAAAGTTTCTCCATGGTTCCCCCCGTAACTAAATAGAAGTTCTCTAGTGGTTTTCAGTGACTACGTAAATAGAAATGCATTATCTTAGGCAGCATACCTCCACTGTACTTCAAAATTTAGATAGCCGGTATGTCGAGTCAATATCCTAATAAAACATACCGCCTCTGCTTTCTTTCCACTTCGAACACTGTCCTACAGTGAATTAAGGAATCAAAACTAAGATATGCGTGTTTTTCTATATCGGCCAACGTGAGAGATGAAGGGGGATAAACACCCTCTAAACTTCGAATATAGGCAATATAACACCTTTTAGCAAGGCCATAACTAGCAATAGACAACGAAGATTTTGCTTGAAATATCTACACTGAATAAAGAAATAAAAGTAAGATATATGCATTTTTTTAATATCGGTCAACGTGGGGGATGAAGGGATCAAACACCCCTTTAAATTGTGAACATAAGGTAATATGACACCTTTTTAGCAAGGCCATGGCTAGCAACGCACAATGCAGATTTGCTTGAAACTCCTGAAGTGAATAAAGGAATCAAAAGTAAGAAATACGTGTTTTTTTTTTATATTGACCAACGTGAGGGATGAAGGGGGCAAATACCCCCTAAACTGCGCACATAGGGCAATACAACATCTTTTAGTAAGGTAATAACTAGCAACGCACAATGTGGTTTTTCTTGAAGCTCCTTCAGTGAATAAAAAAAATTAAAAATACGTCAAACGTGCCAACGTGCAGGTGAAGGGGCAAACACCCTTCTAAACTGCGAACATAAGCAATATGACACCTTTTAGCAAGACCATAACTAGAAACAGAAAATGCAGATTTCCTTGAAACTTGTGCAGTGAATAAAGTAAGTAAAAGTATAATATGTGATTTTTGTTTATATCGGTCAACGCGGGGGGTGAAGAGGTAAAAAAAAAAAAAAAAACTCATGCAGGAGTTTCAAACAAATTTGCATTGTGCGTTGCTAGTTATGGCATTACAAAAAAAAAAAAAGTGTTATATGGCCTATATGTTCGAAGTTTACGGGACATTTGCCTCCTTCATCCCCCATGATGACCATATAGGAAAAACACTATGTCATACTTTTACTTACTTTATTCACTGCAGAAGTTTCAAACCAATCTGCATTGTCTGTTGCTAGTTATGGCCTTGCTAAAATGTGTCATATTGCTCTATGCAGTGTCGGACTGGGTAGGGATGCGCTCGAGACAGGATTTTCCTGACAAAATTCGAGTCGAGACACGGCTCTTCCAATAGAGAAATATACATTTTTCGAGTCGAGACATCACTTTTACAGTACATTTTCGAAAGGAGACAGCCACAAATCTTGTCTCGTGCGCATCCCTAGGACTGGGGCTGTCAGAGCTAGGCGGAGATATAAACTTAGAGGAGCGCATCATGGACAAATTTATGTAAACATTTTTTGCTTTTAAAATGTATTTTTAATTTATTCACAGCGTTTTAAGCATACACAAAAAACTACTAGCATATTACATCCAACCAAAATATGAATGTAAGATAGATAAATTAGCAGTAGTCTACCGATTCCAGTACAAACACGAGGGAAAAAATCTTAGGTGCAATTTATGACTATATTAAATTTGACAGACCTTTAAGTAATCGTTTAAGATCTCTTGACCTTTCTGCTATTTCGCTTCCAATAGCATTGTAATGTACAAGAAAATCTGAACATATGCAGCATTACATTTTACAGTAATTTTGCCTCAAAAGTCAAATCAGTTTTGATTTAATGATTTTCACATTAGAAAATAAGAGTTCACATGTTACTTAGGTGGTTAGAAGAGCCATAACATATTTGTACACACAACACAAATTGCTATAAATGCTTTCATTGTTATAAATCAGCTTACACAAGAGTGTAAACGCACGATATATGCAAACCTCTCTACAACGGTGAGGATTCAGCTGATCCAGACTTTCCGTTTTTTTTTTCCATCCCATTCGTCTTCATTTCCAGAATCAGCTGGGCACGAACCACACTAATAGAACAGGATGTCTACTGATACTGGAAATACTGGAATTTAATTATGATACTGGAAATATACTGGAATTTTGATCCACATATTGGAAAAATCATGAAACTGGTAATTTGTCAATACTTTTTTGTAATTGTTTTAATAGTCTTAGAAACAATTTTGTATCCATTGAGATTGTAAATTTTTCCAAAGCAAGAGTTGTATACATTTTGTAATTAGATATTTAAAGCAATGGTTGGAGTAGAGGGCTGTGAGAGGAGTTAGGATGTCCATTAAAAATGTTAAAAAATCATTGTATTTTTTTAAAAAAAATCAAGGTTAACTAAATTTATTAAAACTAAAATATTCTTTTGATGGGAAAACAATTACAAACCTGAAATCATCAAGAGTGTGATTATTCCTAAAGAACTTCAAAAAGTCATTGTATTAGGTACAGGAATTTTGCTGTAGTTTTACTGAATATACTGGAAATATACTGGAATTTTGAAAATGAAACTTCGTAGCCATCCTGTAAATGGCCAGATGCGACAGTACATAAAGTCCAGAATGACTTCAACGTTTCAGCTGGATGATACAAACATCATCAGTGGATTGACCGCAAGCGGCGTTTGCCACTGATTTTCTGTTTGAATAAACTGAAATCCACTTTTACCAGGGCACAGCATGGTTGATGATTGGTTCTGAAAACCACATTCTGACATTTTTTTACTAATCACTGTTCCAACTCCTGGCTCTTGATCATTTGTAAAATATGTTTGTCCTCCTTTCTTTTCAACTGGTTTGAAACTTGCTTTACCTTTTATTCTTTTCTGGAAGTCGCTCTGGGAACTCCATATATATATCCTCGCTGCTTGTCTTTGACTCATGCCGTCTCTAACTTCCTGGAGTGTCGCCTGAACTTCTTCAGTCGATTTTACTTCAGTTTTTCTTTTGTATCTGGTCATCTGAAATTAAACAGTAACAAATAATTAATATTTTTCTTAAAGGCCTCTTAATATGTGAAGACATCTTCAAAACTACATTACTACAGGCATTTAAAGAAAAAAAATATATGTTACAAGTATGGTGGTTCTATCCGCCCCAAATAACTAGGCCCTATTCACCCAATTTACACATATTTTCATATTATTTAATGGCAACGCTACTTCCATGCACTGATTGACCTTGAACAAGTGACTATTTGTTGCCCCATAACTATCGCTCTTACATAAAGATATGTTTCATTGTTAGGAAAAATACATGCTATATTTAACACTGAATTTTAACTTGTAGTCAAATTCCAACACAACTTACCTTCAAGGAGGTAAATTCAATTCTTCACATAATGAAAACTGTATAACCAATACGCATCCACCTGTTCCACTAACACTCCTCACGTACTAAGTTCTCCCTCCATGAGAGGTTTTACATTCTGCATAGCTGTCTAGCGTTGCCAAATTGAATTTTCTTAGAGTGGCTCTATTCGAACGGTGGCCCTAAACACCCACTCTTACCATACATTTACTCAATACTCCTCTACATAAAAAGTAATCTCCAAAATTTACAACTCAGGCAAGACATCTATTCGTACAATACTAGAAGCAATAAACTCATAAATGTTCCATATCACCGACTGTCCAAGTCGTTAAATAGTTATGAGACACTTGGAATAAAACTGTATAATAAGTTGCCTGCAACACTAACAAGTGGACATATAGATAGATTTAAAAGTAAGTTATATAACTAGTTAGTTGCAACGCCCTTTTATTCTTTACAGGAGTATTTTAATTGTTCAATAGAAATGTAACGTATTTTCTAATCTCGTGCTGAACTAGTATTTAAAATGCGTATTGTTATTGTAATTTATTTTGTAATGTCATTTCGTCATTAATTTGCTTATATATTATTATTCATTTATACTTATGTCAGTGGTGTCCACCCCCCTTATGTCCATGACGCATCCCCCAATTGTCTATCCGTAGGTATTCTTCCATGAAAAAATCTTTTCGATTAATTTTTACACCCCCTCAAACATATTTATATAGATTTTACCCCCCAAATATTTCAATGACGCAGTTTGCGTCATAGCCTTCCTTTGTGGGCACCCGTGCTTATGTATCAATATTATATCTCATTTTGACGTTGTCTATTGCTATGTATAGCTTAATGACAATAAAATTCTTTATTATTATTATTATTATTATTATTATTATTATTATTATTATTATTATTATTATTATGACTGAGGTAGATATGCACCATTCCGTAAAATTATTGGGAATTCATCTAGATCCGAAAATAAACTGGGGTGAACATACTTAAAATTTATGCAGGAAATTATATAGAGTGCTATTTTTACTACGTAAACTGAAACCAACAGTCACAGAAACAATGTTTCTTGCAGCGTACTATGGCTCTTTTTATTCTCATCTACAGTATGGCATAATATTGTGGGGTAACTCACCTGGTGCCCAGACTATCTTTAAATAGCAGAAGAAAGCCATAAGAGCAATAAAAGGTTTAACTGATAGTGTCTCGTGTGGACAATATTAAGGATTTACAAATCATGACAATTCTCTCTCTCTCTCTCTCTCTCTCTCTCTATATATATATATATATATATATATATATATATATATATATATATATATATATATTTATAGTTGTCTTATGTATGTTAAAGAAAATTAGGACAGTTTGGGTTACCGTAACAATATCCATTCATATAATACTAGACATAAAGATGACTTAAATACTCCTCATATTAGGCTAAGCATAATACAAAGAAGTTATAAGTATACAGGTATGAAACCAGTGTGCGAATTAGATAATCTGTATTGGGGGGGATAAAATTAGGCCAAAGAACATAGTCTGAAGGTTCAAATTTCAAAATGAGACAATAAATGCCTTACCCCCCATATATATATATATATATATATATATATATATATATATATATATATATATATATATATATATATATATATATATATATATATATATATAATATGTGTGTGTGTGTGTGACCTGTAATAAATGAGAGATTTATTAATTTAATAAATCTACCGACAATAACTATGCACATATATATTGTCTGACATACACACACCCCACTAAATCTTTCTGAACGTGTTTTAATGTTGTACTCACTCTTGTCCCCGTAGCTCTCTAAGGTTTATTTAGTTAATAATTTGGCTCGAGCGATAGCCATGATCACAAGCATATGTTAATTTTTCCACTCATATTGAAAGCTTCCACTTTGCATTAATACATGCGAAAAGAAACCTACTTCAGTCTTGTGAAAACCACTAAAATTATCAGTTAAACCACTAAAATTATCAGTTACACCGGACATTTTTTTTAAAAAGAAAATCTAGATATTAGCCTATCAAATAAGAAATGGATTGTTGCTGGTCCCGATTTCTCACATCAAGGTCAAATCGAAGGCCAAATATTTAAAATCTCTCAATTCAAATTTCGAGCTTGTGCTTTTACTTCCCGCTAAAGCTGTGCTCATCACGACTTTTTTTCTCCAAATATATATTCCACGATGGGCACGGAAAGTCAACACTTAAAAATTACTTTACTTTTAGGTTGAAGATGAGTTGATTCACTATGGGCTACGTTATTCAAATAAAGTAAAACATTACACTGAAGTTTTTCAGACAACATTAATTGCGTGGACAGCAAACTGTACAGCGAAAAGATGGAAAAATGAAGGGTTAACTTTAAAAAAACCCGCTCCAGTTGAAATGCTTATACAGACACGGACAATGACACGGAGAACCAGCCGTATTAACAAATGCTGAAACAAATCTTGAATTATTCGCTTATTCACCTAAAAATCACCTTCATTAACATGTCTGCTCACTAGGAGCGTATCCCCCAGCGTGTACGTTAACATATACTTACGAGAGAATACCTATATCTCAGATTTTGAGTACAGTTTCAAAATTTCATTTCCGTAAACTGTAAAAGCAATGATTACTATGCTAATTATCACAAATTAAATGCAACTTTTGAGTTGCATACAGACAACCTACTAGGGAATGAAGACCATGTGCTAACAAAGAGTACACTGGAAAATGAAATAACATGTTATAACAAAAATTAAAATAAGATGATAATCGATACAAATATAGAGGATGAATAAGACATATCCGAACTTCGCCAAGTATGGTAGAAGAAGCTATTTGTTTACTTCTTCTTGGCCAACCGCTAAGAACATTTATAAATCTATATGTGGCTTTGTTATACGCAATTAGTACATTCAAATTCACAAACGATGACGAACTGAAGGGTACGAAGGTACAGTTGCAAGTAACAACCGTAGTCATAATAATATAGTTCTACTAAACAACGTTGAAAATAGTGGGTAATTAGGTGGTAAGTAGAAATGACCAAAACTGAACAGTTTACATCGATAATTTCGAAATACAGCTAGAAGATTAAAATTACAAGAAATAACAAAAATCAGTGAAATTTGGAGTTACATTAAGCATAGTTTGAGGGGGAAAGCGAGCATCCCCGGTGGGGATACTTCAGCTGACTTCTTTGGGGGGAACAAAATGTGATTGAGGGGGAAAATCCCCCTCACCCCCCCCCGGTAATTCGCACCCTGTATGAAACTATACAATACATTGGCAGTGAATATACGAATGATGTGTGTTACGATGTCAAAAAACATTGTAAATCTTTTCTTATAAATAATTCTACTTATAGTATCGACGACTTTGACGAAAGGCGTAAATTGTAACTTTTTGTTCTTTGTATGTATTTGTTTATATACTGACACTGTCTATTGCAACAAGTGTTTAAAGGTCACCATTTGGAACTGTGGCAACTAAAAGCTCCACATGGAGTTGAGAAGCGACTGTCATTTGTTTGAAATAAGGTTCTAGTTGGTAATTTGGTCTAGTTATCTGGAGTGTTGATCACAAGCTCCTTTTCCCTGCGATCAGATGACGACTTATTTAAGACACAAGCCAACAGATGTAGAAGGTGGCATTCTTTATATACAAACTGCACTTCGGTTGATGAAACAACATCTACGCATGTGTAGATGACTAACCATTTAATTTTGCCACTGTAAATCAAACGACAATCAAATAAGCTGTCAATACGAAACTCGTTTTCTAAGATTGCCGCACGATTTATTCGAGTTGTTTGAAATATATTATTATTATTATTATTATTATTATTATTATTATTATTATTATTATTATTATTATTATTATTATTATTATTATTATTATTATTATAGCTCCGTGGCTAAGGAGTTATAAGTTCGCGTCACCCGAATTGGCGTGTCATCAGCCAATAAGGTCACAGTGCGCTGTTACTAAACCTTCAAGGAGTAATCTAATCATTCATAACTGTCAACAAGTATGTATAAAATCATTTAGGAATGACTAGCAGCGTTCACCCCGCTTCGCTGCGGTCACCCCGGAACGCAATAAACTTTGTTACTTAGATAATTTTTACTTTTTCGCTTTCAAGTGATATGATAAAAACCATAGAAGATTGCAGTAAATGTTAACATTATATCGCCTGTCATTTATGTTAACCCGCCCCGCTTCGCTGCGGTCACCCCGGAACGCAATAAACTTTGTTACTTAGATAATTTTTACTTTTTCGCTTTCAAGTGATATGATAAAAACCATAGTAGATTCCAGTAAATGTTAACATTATATCGCCTGTCATTTATGTTAACCCGCCGAGTGACACGGTCATGCGGGTTGCATATAAATACGTTTATTTTTACCTATGATGAACTAACAAAGGATTTGTACGTTATGGACACTTGAATGGTCAATTATCTCAAGACACTGGTAATTAAAAATTAAAGTGATATGATAAAAACCATCTAGGGTCCAAATCCTAATAACCCCCAAAAATGAAAGAAATTGGTTCAGCCGTATTAGCGTGATGAGGGAACAAAGGATTTGTGCGTTCTCTTTTATATATAAGATAAGATTCCTCCCTTAAGGTTTAGTAACAGCGCACTGCGAGCTTATTGGCTAATGCCACATGCTAATTTGGGCGACGCGGACTATAGTGTGCGCGCCTTTGAAGTGGGAAATCCGGGTTTGATTCAAGGCTGGAGCTCATGTGGTTTGGATTGCACGTTAAGCTGTAGGTTCATATCCTATATAGGCTCGCTGTTGAAAGGTACGCTAAACTTAATAACACGTGAAAATCAAACTGTTATGCCAGTAGCCTAGCCAGGATGTGTGTTTGGGGGTGGCAAGTGCTGTTACAGGTACATATAGAAAAATTACAAACAAAAAATATATAAACAAAGATATATAAAACAATTACAAACATCAAAGTACCAAAGTACATTGTCGGACCTCTTTGGGGGGCCCGGCCCTTCTGCTCCCCCTTCCCTATGCCACTGTGTTATGCAGATTATCACCAAAAAAATTGCCAATTTTGCGTTCCGTTTACGCAAACCTTAACGAATAGTGCCCGGCAGTCATTGAAATTTTAGTAGATACGGAATGAGAGTATAGATCACAATATTTTAATGCTGTCTTTGAATCTTTGACTTGAATCTTCTAGAATGTTCCAGGGTTAATCGGAATGCTAGTAAAAACTAACACAGGAAGTGTGGAGGATACAAGAGAACATTGTTGCAAACGACTAGAAAAAGTAACTGATTTGATGTCACTTCGTATTCAATAATATTATGTGAGTATCCAGCCCTAAACAACGTGTCCACTTAGTTGTGAGCATATATAACTCAGTCTAAAATTTAAGATCACAAATACATGTTATGGCAACATGTTTTTCCTATGTTTCATTGTATACAAAAATGAAAACTTTAATGTCCAGGAATTCACGGAGGCTAGATGCCGGTTTTAATATTTAAACACCTGTTGGTGTATAATACATGGTAATTATTAAAAACATCATAATTTAAATCATTAAGTTAGGTGCTGTGACTTGTGTGCTTTTTATTATTTGGCATAATATTGATTTCCATGGTAATTTTCCGTACTTTCTGCAATTGCACCACAAAATGCTAGAGATAAACTCCTCAAATAAAAATGAGGATTAGCTTTACAACGCCGGCTCCAGCAGGTATATTCACTCAGAAACGAGAAATTACACACTAATAATAATAATATGAAAATGGATCAAAACTTACTTAACCTTAAGCTAACCCGTTCCTAACTCGTACCCTGCTTATTTATATCTTACTCTACTCTACTCTACTTTTTAAAGGCCCTACTTATCGATGCGCGGCTGGAGCGTGTCTTGTAAAGTTTACCCAAATATGATTTTCTTTCAGATCAGTGTTTCATGTAGTTATTCCCGCTTAGCATATGTTTAGTTTTCGGGGCTAGCCATTTATGTTAAAACTACGCTAATTTCAGGTTGTCTTCGGGTTAGGTTATGTAAGGTTTAATTAGTACTTGCATTATTGTATTCATACACCCTTACGTACATTTCCGGTAGCTACTAATAATCCCTACAGTCTTTCACATATTTCACTTCCATACATTGCATTTTTATTCGGGTTAACTGCTGTATCGTCGTACCAGTTTTAGGAAATTTACCGGGTCAATTGGAGAATTTATTTAAGTTTGTGAGGAAGAAAGTGGTTGTATTTGCTGATTGTTGTTTGATGATGTAAGCGGCACTGTATGTGGAGGCGGATGGACTACTTCGCGGAGAGGTACACTTGTTTTATTATACGGATCCGTAGACTAAAATGCACAGAAAAATTTGGGCAAGTCTTTAATTTGCCCATTTCATGTCGAGAACAGAACCCAACGAATCCCTGCGGGGCTTTTAACTCGTTCCTACTACTACTACTACTAGTTATATTATGGATCCGTATAGTAGAACTACATGTCTAATAATGTAATCTAACGTAACGTAATGTAATCCAACCAAATATAACCGAATGCAGTACATTTTGGTACTTCTTTTCAATTTTCAAGTTGGTCCGGCTATATAGCAGTAATGCCTTTAATTCCATTGACCTTTTAAATTACATAAGAATCACCCTGCATTTATTTTTGGACCCGTATCTAAATATAACTCGGTCACTCTCGCATACATTTACTATATGGATGTACAGTAATAGTGGCTACAAAATGACTTGTCCATAATATTTTTTCTGGCTTTTTTTTTTTTTTTTCCTATGTTATTCCAGCTTTTGGGGGTAAGGAGCATAGTGTTGTAAAATTTATGGAAGAAATATGAATTATGATTTCAAAAGAGGAATCTACAAAATCTAGGTGTAGATTCAGAATAGTCCGCCAAATTTAAAAAGTATTTTTCTCTCACTTTTCTTGCTTTAAATAATCTCGCAAGAAATTCTGAACCTTATTACCCAGGCGCATGCCCAAATAATTTCGTACGGATTGATAATATGCGTGAAAACTGTAATGCTATGGAAATGACTACGTGCTATCTTATTCTATCCAAGTATTTCATCAAGATATTCTCTCGCGGTTCGCAATGTTTGGGAAGTTGTTTCATAAGGTAGGAGTTGGATTCATGAGTGCAGATTCATTTTACGATGACGTCTTCGGTGCGAGCGGTCGCGCGTGGGGGCGATCGGTCGAAAAAGTAAAAAAAAAAAAAAAAAAAAAAAATCAAGCCAGCGATCCTGAGTAAGATTTTCCCTGGGTTTTCTTCATTCACAACTGGCAATTGCCGGGGTGGTCCCTAACTTATAGGTTCTAGGTCGCTTCCTTCGTTTCCTTTCCCCGGATAGTGTGCTCACCAAGGGACGTCATCTCTCATCCGTAACGGGCGAAATGGCCGTAGATGCCGAAAGTCCAGAAATCTAAATGCATTTTACGAGGACTTCCCCTTGTATAAATACGCGATCAAACATGCGTTATAAAAGCCGGTTGTGTAATAAGCACGAAGCACATTGCGCTAGGTGCCACTAAAAGTGAGAACGTTATTTAAATGTGTCAGGGCAGAGGAACTGTCGGAAGATGTCCGCAGGGAGGAGGCGCGTTAGCGACGGAGAGTATGCGCATAAACGAGGATAGTGCAAGAAACACTTGATATCACATAATTTCCCGGCAGGGGCTCATATGGTTTGGATTCCGCGTTAATCAGTAGGTTCCGCCTCATATAGCCTCGCTGCTGAAAGGGACGTTACGCTCAAGATCATCTCAAATTGATATCACATTTTATAAAATTACAAACCTAGATTAGAGCACTTGTAGTGGTTTCATACTTGATACTCTATACGTGTAAACATGAAATATGTTTTTTATACAGCGTGTGAAAATACTCTACTAGTGGAAAATAGTGTGTTACAGAGTTGTCTTTGATGCGCACTTATTCATTTTAACACTGGTATAGACCGAGTAATGGTTTCACACTTGTAACATTACGCTTATATACATAAAATACTGGTTTCCCACAACGTGAAAAATTTCTCCGCCACTGGAATTCAGTATTCTATACAATCCTCGTTCATATGCACTCATTGGTTGTAACCGTAAAATTACAATTTGTATTGAAAGATAAATCCTAACCACTTTATTATATTAAAATTTGAAGGTTGCCCCACCGGGAATCGATCCAGGGATGAGGTTGTGGAACACCTAGCCCAGTGGCTTTTATTGGTAAGGTTAGGCTTCATTAAAATTTTTACTACATTTGAAGCTATATTGCTACTATACCTAAAATACTATTTAGGCATTCATGTTCTGCTGTACACGTGAAACTAAGGAATTTGCCTGTGGGGCCGCGTGGTAAAACACTCATCTCTGGCGCGTGGGGTTCCTGGTTCGATCCTAGCTATCGTCAAATTGGCCTTGTGGTGGACAGACACCATGTACATGGGTTTTCTCGGGGTTTTCCCACTTTCAGCATGCCATCATCCGTCTTATCATCACCGCACCTTTAGCATCGGTGCACGATCGTGAGACATTGAACCAAACATAAAAGTAACAACGGAAAAATGTCGCACAAAGAGAATTCGTGAAGCCCTATTCAGTTTTCGTGCGACACACTTTTCACCATTGACATTTGCTTATACCGATTCCTAGAAAGAAGGAACTTGAGAATTTTGTAGAGTAACCAAGAGGTGAGTAATTCTAAATAATGTAGAATAGTAATAAAATCCCCTATTACACTCAGGATTCAAATCGCTGAGCCAGCTGTCGAGACTGATGATTCCTTTATTTTCCCAATAAAACATGCAAATACTATGATAGTACCTCAAGTTCAAGAGCCAAAGATGCTTTGTTAAATGCATGTTGTTTTTAATTTAAAAAATCGGCTTTTTTAAAAAGAAAAATTTTGGATTTGTTTAAAAATAATTTCCTGTTGCCTTTTTTTTTTATTTTTTACATTTTACGAATAAAGGATGTTTGTTATATACGACAATCGTACAATACGTAACATACTTCTCCAAATATGCAAGAAGAATTCGAGAGTTTCTCATCTAATTGCCGCTAGTATGGAGAAGATAGAGGTATAGCTTGACTTTAGTAATTTCTTCTCGTTAAGTGAAGCGTTTTCGATTTATAATTAATTGAGACATAAGAAAGACATTTTATTATTTCGAGTGTAAACTAAATTCGTTACGCATGATTCTCAAACTTTTTTTAATGTGTTCTCTGGCGATCGTCTCTTGATAAATAACATATTTTAAACCAGTTCTAAAGCTAGGCGTGCATTGAGAACCACGATTGAAGCGTATTTTGACATTAAGGTTATTATTTTTATCCAAGTTTTGAAGTATATTTTTGGAAGTGAGTTATTTGGATTTTATTGTGTGTTTCTTATATTTTGGGATGGAGAAGATTCCAACAATCCTGTCCAGGCACCATAAGAACCAAAAGCGCGCGCGCTAGCCACTAGATCAGCTGCGATTGCCCTCACTTGGAGCTGAATTGTCAGTTGAAAATTAAAGTGCTTTCAAAACTAGAAACAAATTGACGTTTGGAGAAGCACGTGGTACGCTGTTGCCACTTCGTGCGCATCCCGGTATAAGTCATCAGCTAGAACTGTTTTGTGAGTCTTAACGAAAAGGAAAATATCTAAATATTGGTTTGTTTGGAATGGATGAAAGGATATGTTGGTCGTCCCAATTTGTTCTTGTTGGAAAGGGGGGGAGGGCTGTGTGAAATCACTTCCACGCACAAAGAAACGAAAGGCTATAATAGCTTCTTTCCTTCTGAAAAGACGTGTTTACTAGCGGCAACATTGGAATGTTAAGGTCTGTTGCCAAGGAAACCCTCCACCTACTGTTTGCTAGAATGACATTTATGATTCGACCCTCGCTGAGTGACCGCAATAACTATTTGACGTAGTGTTCCTTCTTCAAAACAAATCTGCACGTGTTTTTTTTGTGAGCTGTCAATTTGTTTCTAGTTTTGAAAGCACTTTAATTTGCAAATTCACACCCGTTGCAAACAAAAATGTAGAATTAGCACTTAGAAGAAATCTCGAATTAGCTCTTAGGGACAATTATTAAGGACAATCGAAAATCGAAATTAAGTCACTGAATACTTTACGATAATTTTTCTTTGAAGCAAACGAAGAAAAATGGTTTTGACGACGTCCTGGAGGAAGGAAATGTTCAATTAAAATAAACACAGACGCTTAAGAGGCCTAATCACTGCGAAATTAAAATGCCGCCAATTTTACAATAATTATATGATATCCTCAAATAGATAAAATTAGTCACCTAATAGCTTTCCGTTTGCAGCCATTTATAAACGCAAAAATAAATGCCGATTTTCTAAATGGTTGAAAATCGAAAGCAGATAAGTGAGTCGTGATAACAGTATCTCATGTAAGATAATATTGTCTAGCGAGCTCTTGTTCCACTTTTCGATTATCTTTTATCTATTTGAAGGATATCATGTAATTACTGTAAAATTAGCGGTATTTTAATTTCGCCGTCATGGGGCCTCTAATGTTTTACAAGTCTCGAATTTCCAATACTTTCCTCGAGTATCCATCCTCAGAATTAAAATATATTATGCAATAAACTCATCAAATTCTTGTTATACCAATACCAGCAGAATTTTATAAATTATATATATATAAAATAATGTATCAATATGAAGCGATGAATTATAAACTCTCAATTGCAGAGACAAGGTTATTGCGTAGTATGATTTAAGCCTATTTCCAAGGATGGGTAGTCGATGAAAATATCTGGAATACCAGACGCGAAACAATATTGATCTGCGTAGGAATATTAAAAAAAAAAACAAGTCAATAAAATTCTCTGTTTTGCAATAAACAATAAGTTCCTTACTTTGTATTAGCAAGTATATAAGGATATGAACAAAACATACAATATTTTGTTTGTTTTGCAGATTACTATCTTCCAATCAGCATTTAGTCAGCGTGGGTGAAGAAAGAGTCGTATCAAGAATGTCCTTCACGAATTTAAATCCTGAGCTCAAGAAAGAAGTTTTGGAATTACTGAGGCGTCTTATTGTTGGAAATGCATGTCAGGAAACTCAGAATCAAGTTACTATATCTGAAAGAAAATCAAGCCTTCCGAACGATCATGTTAATGAGGCTGATTTAAGGGCCTATAATGACTTGGAACACTCTTTGAATAATGGCAATCCAGTTTCTTTGTCTAAACCCAGTTTCAAGTGTTCAAATACGGAGGCTTTGTCGAAAATTTCAGGACATGAATCGAAATTCTCGAATGGGTCGTCAAATTTACTAACTGAAGATGATGCGAACTCAGAGTGGTTTTCTGAAAAATTTGTAGAGAAATATCCAGAATTTAAGAAAATTACCAGTGCAAGGAGTATATTTACATGGGACCCAAAACCAAAGATGAATGTGTATGCACACAAGAATTTCATTGAAATGCTGATTCAAGAAGAACGAGGATTTGGACTTGAAGATGATGCTTTCCGCAAATTCGTTGTAAATATTGTTTTGGCATATGAACATACATTAGCAAAAAACTACGACACTGCTTTAGATAGTTTGAACAAAGCAAGGGAAATTTGCAAAGAATGTGCCTATCTTGGAAAATACTCCAAAGCATTGTCATATATATTAAATGTAAGTTACATACACGTTTTGTGTAGAAAAAACTGTATACTTGCTGCCAGAAATCTGTTACTGGGACTTTGGAGGTTTGAAGATCTTCAAGATGATGATAAAGCAATAGTACTTCTTCACCAAGCAGCGGTATACTTGGAATATGGAGAACCGTTCATCAAAGATACAGTTACGATCGCTCGTGACGCAATGGCTTTAAATCCTCGGTGTGCTGAGGTACATTACTGGTTGGGGAAGTGTCTGAAACGTAATCGAAAGATTGATTATTACGAGTGGTCGTACAAAGACGAAATACAAGCTTTTGAAAAAGCTGTTGAACTGTCCGACAGGGCTTTTTACAAAGCCCACCTGGCAGAGTGTTACTGGTCACTAAGTAAACAGTGTTTTGTGTATGGCTCTAAACCTAAAGACCTCCCTAATTATACCGTAAAAGAATTGAACAAGAAAGTTCGCGATCTTTGTATTGAAGCAGCGGAGAAAGACAGGGATTCTCCTTTTACTAATGCACGCTGTGCGAAACTTCTGTGGAGCGTGAGCGCTCCGTTTAAAGATAAAGTAAGAGCCAAACGTTATCTTCAGAGAGCTGTAGCTTTGGCTCCAGAAAACAGTATGATTAACCACATCCAAGGACTATTTTATGAATTTTGTGAAAGAAATCTGAATAAGGCATTAGCGTATTACAAGAAAGCAAACAATGAGCATGCTGATTTTAACTATATCTCTGTCCTAGGAAGAATTGGTGAATATGAAGAACTTGAAAAATTTCTAGAAGAAATGTACATCAAATACCCCAACGTGCACTCAAGGTCACACATTTTACTAACCAAAGGATTTTTCTACGACAATGTTCGCAATAGCCTTCCTGAAGCTGTCGTAGCATGGAGACAAGCTGTAGACCTTGATCCGGAGGCACCATTCTTAAAGGTTAGTTCTATTATTATAGGTCTTATTTTAGATTAGAATAAATAATATAACTGTGTGTGTGTGTGTGTACGTTTACTGGTGTAAATTTTAAAATGCCAATTTAAATAGTAGGAACTAAAACAGGGTTCCCACAGATCTATAAAATAAGGGAATTTGATTTTTATCAGCGAAAATATTGAAAAGTACTTTAAGGTCAAGGAAATAAAGTAGTCATTCTCGATAACGAAGATAACTTTGAAATAATAAGGTTATTTTTGCATTTAGAGACGTGTAATACAGCATTATAGAATAATAGGTTACAGATGCATTAAAATATATCAGGGTGTGTTGTATCATGATTTGTGTTTTTATTTTTTACTCTTGAAACAGTTGAGCTACAGCATTTTAAATCCCTTAATGTAGGCAGAAGGCGGTGTTTCTAAGCTTATATATATATACGTCTTTTTAAAAAAGTTTTCAATTAGACTCTTTTACATACAGGGTATTTCAAAACAACATCAACAACTTTTGGGAGATGATTCCTGACACCAAGATAAGACAAAAAGTATAGACCAACATGAGTGCACAAATGCTTCCTTTCGGAGTTATAGGCTGCCGAAAATATGAAAAAAATAAACTTTAAAGGTCCATAGCTCCAAAACTGTGGGACCTACCGTAGTCGGATCAAGACTTTTCTTGGGAACTAATATGTGCGCTATCCAGAAATATATGTTTCAGAATCCTAAGGTACTCACGCAGCAATTTTTATAGAGGGAGTTCAGGATTCTGAAACATGGATAGGGCACATACTAGTTCCTAAATAAAGTATTCACCCGACTACGGTAGGTTCCATAGTTTGGAGCTATGGACTTTTGAAATTCATTTTCTCATGTTTTCGGCAGCCTATAACTCCGAAAGGAAGCATCTATGCCCAGGTTGGTCTATACTTTTCGTCTTATCTTGGTGCCAGGAATTACTCCCAAACGTTGTCGGTGTTGTTTTGAAACACCTCTATATGTTGTGCAAATGTTCAAGCATAACTCTTCGACATAAGTGCACCGATTTTAATAATTCTTTTGTCCTTTTTTCTCTTTTGTTTGAAAGAGTATTCTTTTCCGGTGGTTCCAGGTAAATTTCATTAGGATCTAACAGTAATCTTCGGAAATAGACCATGAAACATTTCAGTGGCTGACAGTGTTCATAATAATTGTATGTATGATCACGCATAATTTCGACGTAACTGCACCAACTTTGATTGTTTGGAGAAGCATGTTCTCGTGATGGTTTCGTATAATTTCATTAGGATCTTATGATAGTCATCGAAGCTAGACCATAAAACTTCTCAACGGATGATAATGTTGATATCGTAATTAACCGACTTCGTATATGCATGTTCACTCATAACTTCAACACAGATGTACCGATTTTGATTATTATTTTTCAGTCTCAGAGAGTATATTCTCTTGCAGATTCCATATGAATTTTATCGGGATCTCACCGTCTTTGGAGTTTATCCGTAAAATTCCTCAACAGATGAATAGTCTTAATACTTTGTGTATGTTCACGTGTGATTCCATAACGCGCAGAACGATTAAATACTGAGCGGAAAGTAACTCCCTATTTTTAATATTTTTTCCCTCCTTAAATATTGTAGGTATAATCTCATTTTTTTTCACACATGTAGTTTATTATATACCATTATCTTTCCAAAAGTTAAAACTCTATGTGTGCTCCAATATTTTGTAGACACTGTCTTAAATGAACAGGTACGTTTGCTACGACCTTTCTCGAGACCTCAGCAGAAACGCCACTTATGGCCTCAAGGTTCTTATACTCAAGTTTCCAAGAGTTTGTGGTTTGCTGCGATACATTCCTTCCTTAGCCTCCCCCCCCCCCCATCCTCCAAAAATATATCGCTGACCCTGGCGACCTGTCCAGCGTCCTGCGAAGCGTTCATCAAGCCCTTGTCTTACAGGCAAGGCGTAATGAGAGGGAGCTCCATCTTGCATAAATGAAGAGTTCATGTGACCCGTCCTATTCAGAAATTGTAGGCCATACAAAATTTTCTAACACTTCCAGGTATCATTCAGTGCTCATATCGTCTCTCAACAGATAAGAATCCAATAATACGGAAAAAGATCATCTACACCACACTATCATCGGCTTGGCCCGCATTTTTTTCAGTGGTCTTTGGGATCACCTTCTGCCCAACAATGATTGTTATGTCGATTAACGAATCCTCCTACATGAAACACAGCTTCATCACTTCATTTATTATTATTATTATTATTATTATTATTATTATTATTACAGAGTGGATGATCTTCATGACATGTGAGTATCATTTGACAATTCAACACGCCTATCACAATCATCTGGATACAATTTTTGGATATAAGGAGGCTTCCATAGTCTGAAATGGAACTCTTTGTGAAGAATTGCACGCACAGAATAGCATGTAATGTCACTCTCTCTTGCATCTTGCCTCGTTGACTTTGAGGGGCTTCGCTCAAACATCTCCTCACTTTGGTCACCTTTTTCCTCTGGTACCGAAGTCGAGCTCCGCTTTTAGCTTGAAGAACATAACCATGGAATATTAAACTAAAATTTCATTTCTTTTTCTTTGTTCCGTAAACTTTCTTTCAGACGTTATTTCAATTGATATGTTAAATTTGTTTTGAGCAGTTGTTACAGCTTTAGAAGTTAATAGTGTATATTATATTTATCACATATATTACAGCTTATCGTGTTGCTTCACTTTAAGGTAAGTAGCAGGCCTTTTTAGGGTCCACATTAGTCCAGTGGTTGAAACGTTGGGCTCGCGTCTGTTTGATCCTGGGTTCGATTTCGGCCGGCGCTTTCCAATTTTCGGCATCCACCCAGCGTCGTGAAGCACACTGAGGAGTCACGGCCACTATATCTAGAAAGCTCCTGATATGTCTGTTAGACACAGGGCTACGCAGCACGCTGACCACGTGTTAAGTTGTAAGACGGTCGCTAACAGATTGCAGTAAAGTGGCTTCGGGCCCACAAAGGACTGTCACGCCAAGTGGTTTGGTGGGTGGTTAGAATGTCTTTTCAATGTAGGTTTTAATAGTCATTCTACAGATTTAAATAAAATATATTTTATAATTTAGTCTGAGAATTTGTGTATAGTCACATGATATCCGAAAAGAAGATTTGCCTTTACCGACAACTTTGCTGCAAAAACCTGCTTCACATCACTGCGGGAAGATGTATTTCTTCATCTACTGCAGCATCTGTTCATCTGTTGAGTGATGTAATCCGAAACTTTTCGACTGTTGCAAAGGTTCGAATTCTTTATGAGATCTTCTATCCGGTGGTGAATACGTGGGTGCTACTGCTGGACTCATTACTCTTTCATCTGTGCTGACTTTGCCATAGCCTCTTTATACAATATTATCCACTAATTTAGCATATAGATATAAAAGGGAGTCTGTTCACTTTGACATCTTGTAGCATTAACCAGGTTTCATGTGTATTGGAACGTAATTAATTTTGTAATAATCTGCCAGGTAAACATTCTGAGTGCTCTTTGATTAGCCCAATAAAATAAATAAATAATGCGTCCTGTTTGAAACTCTTTCAATTGTTTTAAAATCTAACGCCGCGCCGTTATAGCAAGGAATATTTGTCGATTGGCTTTACGAGTACGAGTCTGCAATTCAAATTACAACACTAGACTCAGATCAAAATAGAAACAAACTGACATTTTGGAGGAACATGTGTTGTCCTGATGCCGTGCGTGGGTATTCCGCTGAGGGTCCACTGTGCTCCCTCCACTTCAGTTGACAAGCATTTTTGATCATGTGTTAGAAGCCATCAAAATTGTAATGTTGTCCCTTTCTACAGAAACCCTCCACATGCAACATTTATGGTTAGCCCCTCTTTTTGTGAGTTGAATAACCCCGTAACGGAGCTTCTCTAATTAGACAAATTTCCACGTTGTTTTGAGCTGTTAGTTCGTTTCTAATTTTGATCCGAGTATAGTGTTGCTCAACGAACCAACGAAACCGTGAAAATTTACAAAAAAAAAAAAAAAAAAAAAAAAAAAAACGACAATTCTATATTATTATTGTTATTGCTCAAATCTAAATATGGCTGTGGCCCTTGTTTTATTTCGAAATAGATTGAAGCAATGTAGCAATTGCAATTAAATCGTTACAATAGTATTAAATCATTAAATTACCTGCACAGCTAATAATAAAGTCATATTCTTACCGATAATGAGGGTTTATATATATATATATATATATATATATATATATATATATATATATATATAAACCCTCATTATCAGTAAGAATATGACTTTATGTACTGTCATATATATATGTACTGTTAATGCAGACAGTTAGTAAGCAAATTAGGGGACTGTTATAAAGGTATGAGTTGTACTGGGAAGAAAATTAACACATAATCATTATCTTTTGCAGTACATGTACATGTAAACATATTCCTCAGCGATAAATATGTTTCTTTACAGGGAGATCTTCTCCAGTAATTTTCACCTTGATAGTATTTCGATACTAGCCTATATTTACATTTATAACTAACGTATTTGTTGTATAATGAATACAATTACATTAGCTGCCAGTATTCTAAATTTGAAAGGTATTACAAATTCTGTAACAGACACGTCTCATTTACGGACAAATAATCAGGTCCCATCGGTGTTCGTTATTGAGAAGTTTCACAGTGTTAGAATACATACTAAAGTTTATTTATTTATGATATAGACTTTTCGGATATCCTGTAAACACTCAGACATCTTCCATAAAATTGGTAATTCTATATGACAATATTTTTTATATGTGTGTTTATAACAATATTTCCAGGTTTTCGTCATGAAGCGAAGTTAATTATAGTTTACGGGCATAAATAAGTTATATATGTGTTTGTTTGACGGGAAAATTGTAACTACTGTTAATATATATATGATCTTTTCTTTTTCAGCGCTGGATAAACTATTTTCAGAAAGGCAAAAAGGACCCCATAAATATTTTTGATTATGCCGTAAATAAACTGGTCGCTGCTTTAGCATCTGAAGAAGACGAATCGAGGAAAGTGATGTGGAGGGAGAACCTTGAATATTTCAGAGACTTTCTTTTGAAATTGGATTCTGCATCGTAAATTATAATTTTTGCGTATTTTTAAAGGTAGTTATGCGTTCATATACTCCCTTTTGTTTGTTTCGTAAAACTCTCCAAACGCTAGATTTTGTAGCTAAGCAACAGTGGCTCACAAAGTGTAGTGCAGCAGTAGCTCAGCTACAGTAGCTTAGAGAATGTAGTAGAGCATACTGTTGGTCATTTGGCCATTCTTTGCTGTATCAACGAAAAACCTTTCTCTTTACATGCATTTCTCTAAAATCTTTATTTCTCCTTGAATCTAGTCTGACGTATTTTGTTTTCATAATTGGGACCTTAATTCACATCTACCACTTTTTCACGCGTCTATACTGTAAATAAAGTCGTTAATTTGTTGGTCATATGGATTCACAATCAACAAACTTAGAAAATAAGCCTTGGTCGGAGTATCGGTTGAGTGGCAAGAATTGTTCTACAAATCGTAACTCAATCTCGCAACAGCATGGAAGCGTGTACCACATGCAGAATTGGCAAGAGTGTAGTTCAGAGGGAGGTACTCACCTATTCATTAAACTTGATATATTTGTAAAAATAAATACCAGTTAATTTTAGAAGTTACCATGTGTGTCTGTAGAAAAAAAAAAAAAAAAAAAGTGGTTTCATTTCACATTGTAAACTGCGTAAATCCAATCCTGAAACCGGAAATAGCACATCTAATAACTTTTAGTTGCAATAGAAGGATAAAGTCAAAGATGGAATCTGTTCTTCGGAAGCTAAATTCGTATTGAAAAGAGCTTCTCGCCATTTATATAAATAAAAATGAAAGTGACTATGTTTGTGACTTAATAACCCTTGAGGGGCCGCGGTGGCTCAGTGGTAGAGCGTTCACCTCTGGTGCTAGGGGTCTCGGGTTCAAACCCTGCTCCCGCCAAGTGAACTTTGTGGTGGACAAACACCGTGTGCGTGGGTTTTCTCGGGGTTCTCCCGTTTCCTCCCACTTTCTTCATTCCACCATTTCATTCATTACTCATTATCACCGTCTCCTTTAGCCTAACCGGCATAACCGTGGGACGTAAAACTCAAAATTTCATTTCATTTTCTTTTAATAACCCTTGAACCACTCCACAGATCTCGATCAAATGTTCAACATTAATGAGGTTTGGACCTGGAATGGATTTTATTTCACTGATGTGTAACTTAGGGGAGGAGAAGGGGGAAAATATATAAAAATGATCGATATTAGTGCGAATTCATAGTTTTCGGGGTCGCTGAGATGAGCAGTGATACTTGCAATGCTGTTTAAATCCAAATTTAACCCGCAACATGAGAGAGGGAAGGATATATATATATATATAGAGTGACCCATTTTAATCTTTCCACGGAAATATTTCGAAAACGGTTGAACATAAATAAATCAAACAAATACTCGGATAGGAAATGTCATGAGGCAAATCGAATGATGATGTCGCGGTGCCCCCCAAGGCCGCCTTTCATGGAGCCTAGGGCCCAACTTTAAAATTTTAAATGGAAACATGGGGCAAATGATGCCTTGTTCGATAGATCTTTAAAAACTAAAAAGCCTTGTGGCAAAAGTTTTTCATATGGGTCACCATTTTCAAAGTTGCCACCAAGATATGGTGCCTCTATCAGATAAAAAGTTCAGTATCACTAATATGAAAACGGTTGAACAGAAATGAACCGAACAAAAACTCAAATAGAAAATGCCATTGGGCACATCGAATGGCATTGTCGCGGTGCCCTTCAAGGTGGCCGAGGGCCCAACTTGGAAATTTAAAATTGAAACATGGGGCAAGTGATACCTTGTTCGATATATCTTTAAAAACTAAAGAGCCCTGTGGCAAAAGTTTGTTCATATGGGTCACCGTTTCCAAATGACCACCAAGACATGGTATCTGTATCAGATGAAACGTAAAGTACCCATAGAAGGAAAACAGTTCAAGATAAATGAACAGAAATAAAATTCGAATAAGAAATCACAAAAGGTATTTACTATTCCACGGCTCGAGAGTGTTGCAACGAGGAAAAGATGATTAGAGTGAAATCTAATTCCTAGGGTGAAGCGGAAAGGAACGGTGAAGTTGCAAATGAGAACCTTACAAGGAACCGACATGAACGTGTCATCCGGATATCCGAATCAAACCTTGTCCATTCGATAAATATAACAAAGCTGTTTAACAAAAAATTGGCTACCCCCCATGCGTCCATGTAATTATAATAACAAAGATATGTTTATGCACAAAAAATTAGGTGTCATGGACAACGGAGTAAGTCCCTGGCACCCATTACCCCTGTTAGTATAAAGAAAATGGTAGACACTCAGTGAAATAGCTATTGCATCAACACTGTTCATTGGAAAGTCATGATTTATAATTGATTCTCTTCAGCATGAAACAAACTTTCGAGAGGTGCTATGTACTGGTGCCCATAACGTACTTGAACAGGGAAAATTGGAAGAATGTCGGGAAATTTACCTCCAGAAATCCCTACCATCAATTTTGGACCCCTCTGGGGTGGCCCCGGGTAAAAGCATTTCTTATCCCCTATAGTATTTTTTCGAGATATATTTGGATTGTGTGCTTATACCCGGGGCAACTCCAGAGGGATCCAAAGTTGATGGGAGGGATTTCTGGAGGGACTTTTCCCGACATTCTCCCAATGTTCCCAAAACTGAAACCAGAAATTATATTTTACCACTTCAAGTTGCAAGAGAAAAATAAAGTCGTAAATAAACTTTACGCATACAGTACTGAATCCATGTATAAAGAAACTACTACTACTTTTTTTATTTTGTTTTTTATTACACACACCACTATGACGATCACTATTCTGGTTTGAATAGAAGGATGGAAGTCAAGACGAAACTTATTCTTGGAACGCAGAATCTATACCAAAAAGCCATTTCTCGCTATCTTTTGCGGTTTTTGCTCTGTGGAGATCAACATTAAAACCGGAAGTTGTAATGGAGATCTACCACTTCCTTTTTGAGTGGTCAGATATGAGTGAAGACTTTCCATTCTTGGGACACTGAATCAATTCGACGAAATAGTTTTTTGCTATTTGCTACCGTTTTGCTCTGTGGCAATTAGAATTGAAACCGGAAATGGTCTATTTGTACCACTTCCGGTTTCAATGGAAGGAAAGGATATGGAACCTATTTGTTGGGAACTGAATCGATTCTAATAGCTCCTTGTTATATCCTACCGTTTTTACTTTGATACAAGTCGACAGACAGACGGACGGGCATAGCCGTTTTATAAGACTCCCCATACTTATGCATAAGAAGTCGGAATGAAAGTCGAAAAAGAGAGATTTAACATCAAAAACATGAGAGTGAAAAAGGAAAGATGTATACAAAATAAGGAATATTAAGAACTGTATGTGATAGTAGTACACCAACTTTTGATAGTAATACACCAACTTTTGTAAATTACTGTACATTGTTCAAGTAAGCATCATTGTATTTTGTGTTAGCAATCATTCTGAAGATTATATATATAATCACTATTACGACTGTAGGCGTTTCCCTCATTGACTGAATATTGTGATTTTTGGTAATTATTTCGATATTGTAGTTAGCAACACTTCGCATTCTCAAAGTAAGAAACAGCTGCATGTTGAAACATGCTCAGTATGTACTTCTGCTTCTACAGACGCGAATGTGAGGTAACGTTATCATAGTTAGAGAATAATGGCACGCAAAAATAGGCAATCGCTTGTGACAGAAGCTTTTAAAAAGTCAAGACAACAATTGCAGAAACGAGCTCGACGTGGAGCTGCGTCACCATCAACTTCTGGTGAGTGAAAGATTAAAAAAATTATGTGAGATGGTGAAAAAATATACCTGAATAGATAATTAAATATTTATTAACTTTATATAATATATATCGAGAAAAATTATAAAATAATGCATGAATGAAATATAATTATTTTCTATAGGTAACAGGAGAAATTCTCACTTACGTGTTTTTTCGTAGTCTGTTTAAAGATAAATATTTCGAGTTTCACATTTCGTGATTCTGGCCTTTGGGGTAAAGTAAACGAAGAACTTGTCCTTTTCAACACCGATGCAATGATACGTGGACTTATAGTTTAAGGTGAAATCCGAGCCACCGTATAATGCATTCAAACTTTAATGTTCACATCGGGAATCGAACCCAGGATCCCGTGTATCAAAGATGTGCACGCTAGAGATGCAAAAAAGACGGCTTTTTTGAATCGATGGTTTTTTTTCACATAAAAAGCCGGCTTTTTTGGGAAAAAAAACGAGAATTTTGGAAATTTTGGCTTTTTTCATTTTCATGATTTTTCTATCCAAATAGCTTTCTTATAGTATATTCTATAGTTTGATAAGAATTCCATGACGTAAATGCCATATTTAGCTCTGTAATTCACCATCAAGATGGATGGAACACATGTTTTACGAATTAAAGCTAACATGAAGAATGTAGTATTTGAGGGCAATTTTACAGTTTATTTAACTTTATTTTAACTTTTGAGTTAGACATTTTTTTTCTTCTCTAGATCATTTTAGTTTGTCATCCATGTTTCATTTCTAAGAGCTTAGTACTGTAGTTTCTAGCACAAAAGTTAAACTTGCGTTTTTCTATATATCCGTCAAAGCATACGTTTTTCAGTATGTACGTCAAACCGTACTTCCACATTTCTGTTATACTGTAGTTGTGCAATGATTTAGCAGTAATTTTCCGGATACAACCTTGAATACAAATAATCAGTAGCGGATTTAGAAAAGTACTTTGGGAGGGGTTTCTCTGGTTGTTTCGTTTTCTAAAAAGTCCTAATTTTATTTGGGAGGTGCTTGAAGTTTATGAGTACAGGCATAACTAATATTTCGTTTCGTTTATATGTTTAGCAATAATCTTCCGGATACAACCTTGAAGATCATTTTATACTGAGAATCCGTGGCGAATTTAGAAAAGTATTTTGGGAGGGGTTTTCTTACTACTAATGTTTAGTTTTTCTAAACATTCGTAATTTTTATTTGACGGGAGCTTAAAGTTTATGAGTAAAGGCATAACTATTAGATATTTCGTTAGTTTTAGACATTCCGCAACTTTGGAGAACAGGCTTCAGTCCGAAAGACCGACCCCCTAACCTTCGCAAAACCGTCACTGCTGGTAATTAGTAATAATAACGATTTAAAAACAGTAAGAAAGGAAGTCGGCCAACTCCTACACTCCTAGTCGGCCAGTACACGCACTATTTCTACATTCACAGATGGAATGAATTAAAGCTTGGTCAGAATGGTCGAATGCTGGGTTGAATCCCGGACTTCCCGATAGAAGCGCAAAAGCCAACCACTCAGTCATGTTTGTTGTGCAGTTGTATTTAGCTTAACTTAAATATATTCCGTAGTCCTTTTTTTTTTGGGGGGGGGGAGTTCCGTAATGATATATTGAATCCCTCTTGTTAAAAGTTCAGAAAACTTGAGGACTGGGTAAACCGTGATGGTGGTCAAGGGCGCCCATGTTGTGGTTTCCAAAGTGGGGGCGCAAGTATAATCGACGTTTCAAAAATAGTTTCAAATTTTGCTGTAACTAATGTAAAAATTCTATTGGATTTTCGATATTCTGAAGTACATTTTCTTCTGGGGGGGCAAGCGCCCCCTTGCCCCCCCTGATGGGCACCCTCGATGGTGGTTATAAAAAACTTAACTGTAGAATTTCAAGACTATACAGAACCAAAAGTTCCAGATGTGCAACCTTTAATTGTATCATATAAATCTAAGTATTTTTCTTATGTTTTATTTTGTTTCAAAAAGAGGGTATGGAATATTTTGAAGTAAAAATACTACATACAATTTTGCTAGTTATTTGTATAGTTTTTTTAAAAAGAAGTTTTTACTTTTAGGATTGGCTCGTTTACACCAGCTGTTTATATATATATATATATATATATATATATATATATATATATATATAACTGGTTTAAACCAAAAAAATAAAAAGAATAAAAATGCGAATCGTGTGAACTTCATGGTGACGTTTCCACATGTCAAACCATCTGCATTAGTCGTATTTCCTTTTCACCTTTTACTCAAGGTGTCCCATTCAATTCTCGGTCGAACCACAACCCTTCTTTCATGTGTAAACCAAGTAGCGGTTCGGATGTCACTTTAAGCGAAAGTCTTCTCCTTGATAACCTCGGTATTATGTAAGGATGTAAAGCCTAAACATACGAAACGAAACCAAATTATATATTTCTGCATGCCTGTTGTTTTATAAAGAAGCCAAGGTTGCTTAAATATATTGATTGAAATTGGTAAAATTTATCGATTGCCTACGTAGCTTCCAACATTAGCTTGAATTGGATTTTCAATGATATCTACATACTAAATTTGTAATTTAATACCTCAATTTAGCGTACTGATTATAATACGTTGACCTTTAAATTTTACATGGAAAGCAATAACAGGATTTTCCCGTTATTGTTTTACATTTAAAATAATGACGGGATTTTCCCGATGGCTAGGGCGAAGTTTCTCAATTTAAGAAATTTACTGACCGGACTTCTTTAAGCTTATGGGACCTCCTCCAGCATAACCCCGTTGTTGCATAATAACACCAAGGCGAAACAAACTTATTTCTGTGAATATGTAATATAAATACATAAAGCAAAATATCTAAATCAAAAATCCTGGTTTAAAACCCAAAAAAGCCTGGTTTAAACTGCCCCCCAAAAAACAGGTTTTTGGCATTTTCAGAAACAACCATGGTTCTTGCCAACTCTGCTTACTTTTGTATATAGGAGGTTAATTTTTTTAATTATATACATTAGTTAATCCTTTGGAATTCATAATGTAGAAATGTTGAAGTAAAATTGTTTAAAATATCTTTTCGAAATTCGTGGTTTATTTTCGAGGTTTTATATTATTATCAGCATCAACCACTAATTAAATGACTTTTTGTGTTATAGAGAAGCGAAACAAAGTCTGCTTTATCAATTTAAAGCAGAATTTTGAAAAAAGCTCAAAATTTCCCAAGCAAAAAAGCGAAGCAGAAAAAAACGGTTTTTTTTTTCAAAAAAGCCGGTTTTTTTCCGAGCCCTTGCATCTCTAGTGCACGCTAGCCACTAGACCTGCGGAGAGGGCTAAAGCAAAAGATGACAAATTAATTATGATAGTGAACTATATGATGAAAATATATTAGGGTTACGTAACATGTCCAGAGCGGGACTCTTACCAGTGACTGACTTCATGGGCGCCCGAAGAAAATTTTCTAGGGGCCCATTTCCCTGGTTGCTATATTACGTTTTTTTTTTTTTTTTTTTTTTTTTTTGTATTAAGAAAATTTTAAGAGATTTAATACATTTTCGTGAGCCAGCGGGGGCAAACTCCCTGCCCTCTTCAGGCGCCCATGACTAATTGGTCCCGTTATTACCAGTAGAGTGCTCGACCGTGTCAGCTGACAATTGTTTAAGCTTGAGAACTTCATCACAAATATTTTACTATCACTGCTGTTATACTATCGTTTTACACTAATTTCTTCGTTTTGGTAAATAATATCGGTACCTTTCATATTATATCAATTGTGATCTTGTTTTGTAACATGCCCAATAAGACATCTTCTTTCTTACTAATCTTTAATGATCTCTGTGTATCTGTGTATCTGTCTGGCTGTCATCAGCTTGTCGGATAGAAAAGATTGACTTAGATCTACTAAATTTGGTACACAGATAGTTCTTCACCAGATCAAATCGCCTTCAAAGCCCTTTTTTCGATTTTTGTCTCAGGAGTATCTTCCGGGGGTGAAATATATCAATTTTTGACACCTGGCCTGTGCTTAACCAACATAGTGTTGCGAGCTTAAATAATAGTATAAGATAAATATCCGAGTATTGGAATGGTTATGGACATTTTTCTTCCTCTCATTTATTCAAGTTCTGAACGAAGATTGGGCAACGACGGGTGCTTACTCTTTTTTTTATCCAGGTTCTGAATTAAAGCCTGGCAAGGATTACAGCTAGTATCATGTTAAATGAAAAATCAATTGTTGCTAGTTCAGCGAGTTGTTCCCTAGGATCCTCACCATACCAAAAATATAGTGTTGTTGGAAAACGGATGCAAGATGATCTAGGTTCTCTCATATAACAAAGTCACGAAGAGCAGGCAAAAGATTGTCTGTCTTATCAGATTTTCGCATAGAAAGGAGTCATCTAGAGCCCCCAAATTTTGTACAGATACATCTTCACAAGATTTAATCACATATGAAGTCTTTTTCTTTTTCTTCTTCTTCCTATTATTATTATTATTATTATTATCGACTTGAGAAGAATTTGGGGAGTTAAAAATTTATAGTAAACTTCTGGACAAAGTTAAAGGTCTTCTTCCCCAACCACTATCATATTTACCCCCACAGTCCTCAGGAGCGTGTGAGTTGTCATTCTTTTATTCATACAGATCTTGTCACGAAAACTGACTTAAACCCAATATCTTTTGGAAAAAAATAGAAATAAACAGTTAGAAGGAAAGGAACTGAGCCAACATTGGTTTTCAGAAAACAGTGATCATAAATCTCTAGCACGTGTCGCGAAGTCTAGCAGGGAAAAGTTTCGAGGACTTCCAGAATTCCTAAGAAAAAAAACGCTCTATCCATATCCTGTACTATACGTATATATACAATGAACCACAGTGTCCTTGAGATTGGCAACCCAAACGTTTTTACTATGAGTCACGTTGCATACCTTCCAGATCTTTGAATTCTCTTGCATTAACCTTATTCTTCTCGTGCGAAGAATAGGCATGTCAGCTGGGCGAATGCATTGCTCGTCGTTATATACTTCACGCAATTCTTTATTTTCAAAAATTTTTACGTAGACATTATTCTTCTCGTGCGAAGAGCAGGTGCTTCTACTTGTCAAATAATATCGTGGTCTCCAGTTTTTTCTTTTCTTTTTAATAAAGTAATTGGATGCACTGAAATTGCTCAAACTTCCACTCAACTTTTGACAAGGATAAAGTCTTAATGAGCAGGTAACAAAATTGGAAATCGCGGGAAAAAGTTGCGCAACGTTGCCATCATTACCATAAGCATTTCGACTAATAAAAATAGTTACCAAAACGCAAGTTCTTCTAGGGAGAAAAAATTAATGGATGACAATAGCATTTTCAGTTATCGCTGGGGCCGCGGTGGCTCAGTGGTCGAGCGTTCACCTCTGGTGCTAGGGGTCCCGGGTTTGATCCCAGCCCCCGCCAAGTGAACTTTGTGGTGGACAAACATCGTGTGCGTGGGTTTTCTCGGGGTTCTCCCGTTTCCTCCCACTTTCTTCATTCCACCATTTCATTCATCTCTCATCATCACCGTCTCCTTTAGTCTAACCAGCATAACCGTGGGACGTAAAAATCAAAGATTTCATTTCATTTTATTTCAGTTATCGCTATTATATGTGTGCATGGGCGTCGTTAGAGAAAGAGACAGGGAACATGTCCCAGTCACTAATTTTCTGCATCATGTCTAAATGTAAGTTGCCTGAAAGATTAAAACTGTAAGAAAAGTTATTGGAAAACTAAGGAAAACAAACTTATATAAAATAAACAAAAAATATAAATATTTCTAGAAGTTTCCTTTAAATATGGTAGACAGACGTTCGACCAGTCAGAGATAAGGATTTGTTTACATTTTCCAGTTTTGACCAATCACAAACAAGAATTTGTTTGCATATTTCAGGTATGTCTACCACGTATTTTAGGAACTGTCCTTTCATCTTTATATAAATGATCCTTATATTTTCATTTGCCTCTTAATTACTGTTCTTAGGTGCTGTGAGGAAAATTTGTTATATAAATTGTTACAAGAATCAATGGTAACTGGTTGTCTGCTAGTTGCGGATATAATAAGGCAATAATATAACAAGCCAATGAGAAATGAGAATCACAACGAACCAATCAGGATCGAAAATTAATAGCAAATTTTAGTGAGGAGGGTAATATAAACAGGAGGCAATAAACTGGCTCTGCGTCGGACAACAAATCGACCAGAAGCTTTTCATAGACACTACAATAGTCAATTTTACTTCCCTGCTCTTGATGTTCATACGGTGATTTCTGTTTTGCTAGAGATCCAAACGGAAACTGCCATGAAAGTGACGTCGATAGTGAAAGGAATTTCAGAAGCCCAAAAACTAGCAGATTTCAAAAGGAGCGAGCTCTTCATTAGGAAATACGCTGAGTTTAGGAATTCATAGATAAACCATGAGCAGGCACGTGGGACATTTTTAAAAGCTGTAAGATTTTAATTCTAGGGATTCAAGCTGTAAACATGAAATGTTCTGTAAATATATATTTTGCTTTGTAAATATTAGAATGCAATACAAGTATATCTCAAATGAATGGCGTTTATACATTTTATTTCGGTGCAAAATATCACACAATTTCTTGAATCCTGTTGACAACGTCGCTGTGAAAATTTGCGCAATTTCATCAGTTTTTACTCCTCATTGATTACAAAGATTATCAACGATCTAATCCTTAGAAAAATTTGCGCAATGTTGTTGCACCGAAGTAATTCAAGTGTCATCCTCTCCAAGCATGTGATAGCTTTTCTTCATCCGTTCTTGTCCCACCGAGCAAAGTTTCTCCTATGTTCATTCATTTTCTTTGTAATTATTTCTCATCAGTGTGTCGTGTTCCCCACGTTTAAGCTCTGTGCAATTCAAGATGCATAAAATAAAATCCTTAAATTCAAATTTTATTACTTATAATTCTGTACCAACAAGCATAATGTTTGACAATATTTATTAACAATAATTACATGAATGCGGAAAATATCGAGGTTCAATCCTGGCAGAAGCATATAAGATTTGGTGTCTTGATTCTTTTAGTCTCGGTACGGTACTGAAAAGAAATCTAAAACTAAACAAATAAAAACACATCAGGCGCTCTGTCCCGACAAATTTTCGCAACTTGAAAACCTCCTGAATTTAAGATATAACTGCACGATTATTATTTGAGTTGAATTGACGATAATCCTATTGAAAGTCAGTGAATCAGATAATCTTTACATCACTAAAGATATCTTATGCTTGTTTTTACTCACTCACATTTCTATAACTTAAAGGAAATGAAAAAAAATCAGAAATTCATCCTCTTATCTCTTAACAGTAGTCGCATTTGTTGTTTGAGTTTCGTATCCCTTTTCAGGATTAAGGTTGTATGAGACGTGAACTTAGTACAGTAGCTTGTAACGAGAGTCAAACCAGGGTCTTCTTCACTGAAAGGGCGTATGCTAATCATTTAGCAACGAGGAAACTCTCTTAACATTTTCATAGGCTATGGGATGCTAGGTCTAATCCTGGTCGTGGAAGAAAGAAAGAAAGAAAATGAAAAAAAAAAAAAAAGTTGATGTGATTTATTTCCCTGACATTATCAAAATGCAGGCGACGTAGTTATTTATAGCAATGATTTTCACCTTAATAAAAGAGGGCCTTTTCTGTAAATCGCAAAAACCAAAGAAAAAAATCCAACTGTTTTTAAGTACTGTTTTTTTTTTTTTTTTTTTTTTTTTTTTTTTTTTTTTTTTTTTCAAAATTGTCTTCTACTTAAGATAGGTTTATACTTTAGAAGATGTATTGCTGGAACCCGGAGTTTCTCAACGTGGGGGATCGGGACCCGTAGGGGGTTGCAAGAGGTATATCTGAGGTTGAGAAGGGAGGTGAAAAAGATAAATGTAATTAGCAGAAATATATATATTTTAAAGATTATTTGGAATTTCTTATTTTGACAGACAGTTTAATTCCCATACTTATTATCAAATACAAGAAAGAGTAAGAAACAAATAAAGAATTGTTTTAAAAACAATTGGAATAAAAGAGGAGTGAAAGTATTGAAATACGAGAACAGTACAAATACAAATGAAACTACCAGATTTCACAAGCGATAAATTACAATAATCGAAAAGCTTATTACAAACCAGAAATTAAATATGACGGTCGCTGGCAAGAGGATGTGATTAAAGGGTAGGGGTAGACCGTGATTTGAAATAACTTGAAAAAATCTGCTGTATACCTGAGTACAGTCATGTAACGTAGTATTTAGTGGCGGCGATTGGACGTTAAAAGTAGGGGGCAAGACATGATCTGAATATTTGTATATAAATGTTAGTTTTCCTGGTTGTTTCTGACACTTTGTTTGACGAAAGGTTGTATAACTAATATGATACTATCTTTTTCAGTTAAAATACTGTATTTCATATTTTATTAAGTAAATTGACAAGAGCAGCACAAGTAGGTACAAGCCGTTTGTACTCTTAAAGAATGAAATTGTAAGAAGAGATCTGATTCCTTCCTCATGAACATCTTAAAATTCTGTCTGGAAAATTATGTGATCAAATTATTTAATAACAAATTTGCAAAACAGATAAATAGAAAGGATAATATTAACCGTAGCAATGAATAATGAGGCTTGTTTTGTAGAAGTTATATTGAAACTGGGGATTGATGAACAACTTATATATTTAATTCCATACATGCCATTAAATGTATGTTATTACTCTTAGAAAATGAAAGATAGTAAATACTATAAACATATGCTATGACATTTAAAGAAATACGTAATTGCAATTTCATTGCTTTGTATTGCAATTAAAACGCAATTCCTGTAGTTTTCTTAACTCCACGGGAAGACAACCAATACATACGCAACAGCAAATATTATATGGTACTATTTTTTTTCTATGAACCAGTAATACATAAAAAAAACTTTACATTCCAAAATAAAACTATGTACATTAAGGAGGCACTTTAAAAAAGTGGGAGGCAACTGCCCCCTCTTGCTCCCCTAATCGCCGCCCCTGGTAGTATCTAATGTATTTTAAAACTGTAAGATCTGTAATTATAGGTTAAAAACAAGGAAATATAATTAAATTGTACGAGCTTAATTTATTTCGGAGTATGTTCAATTGTTAGATTATCTGTTTCAATATTTGCAGGTACTTCTAGTGCAACAGTCACTAAAGAAGAAGAAGAATTGCAAAAACTGAGAGATTTCGATTTTAATTGGAAGTATGGTCCGTGCCTTGACATAACACGAATGCAGCGATGGGATCGTGCTTTGAAACTTGGTTTACAACCTCCTGTAGAAGTGCGGGATATTATTCTTTGTCATTCAAATAGTGATATTTATACGGAATGGTAAGTTCATTTTTTTTCTTTAAAAAAAAATGGGAACTCGAGTAATAATACTGCTGTTTTATTTATTTTAAAACTTTCTTTTTGGTCAAAGAATAAAAGTTTAATGCATGAGTTACGTACTTTGTTAATTGAAAAAAAAAAAAAAAAAAGGGGGGGTGGATTTCACTAATTGCAGATGGATCATTGTTCTGCCTAATGATTTCAACCAGGAAGCTGGTGATCACACGTTCAAATTAGATCCATTCAGCCCAATAGATTCCAATTTAGTAAAGTTTCTGTACAGAAATGAAAATGCTTTGCAAACTAAATGAGAAATGTAGAGAAAAAGATTTATAACTACGTATGCTAACTTCAGTCTCCTTTACTTGCGAATATTTGCCAAGTTTAATAGTTATTTCGCAAACATCAGTGTTGTCAAATCTTAGTGGTAATTGATTTTTTATTCTAGTTAGTTTGTAATAACAGTGATTTTTATTATATAGTTCAGTGAAATGAAGATGCAAGGGTCTTTTAAGACATGGATAAAATTGTTAATTATTTTGTCTAAATTCGCTGTTAGATTCTTTATCTTACTGTAAGGCCATATACTAAATACAAACTGTATAAATTATGCCGTATGTGATACAATTAACCTTGCAATATAAACTTCTTTTGGTCCATTTGAGTCCAAAAAGATGGCGATAGTGTTTTTTCAGAAGTTTTCATTTGACGTTGAGCAAAAATCATAACATTTATTTTTCCTGAAATTACTTTCAATATAACAAGAAATCAACTAATTTTTCGTTGACTCTTATGGCCTCTTGGACTGTTAGATAATTTTGTGATTGGTCAGTTTCTCAAAAATTTTGAGTAGTTTTCGGTTACTATTATTTTAATAAACATTTTCTGAAGACCTATATTTGGCCTATGATACTGTCTACATATATACAGGTGATTATCACAAAAATGGAAACACCTACAGTTCGCAACACATTAAGATGTGTAAAGGTGCTAACACTGAGAATGCATCTGCAGTACCTGGTCGTTGTTAGTGTTGTAGTGATGTATTAGGTCTGTAGTATGTCAGGCGGCGTAGAACGGAGGTGTGTGTGTGTTGAAGTGGGCAGATGGTTCTGGTGCAGGATGAGAGACTGAGCTTCAAAGAAATCAAATTGTGGATGGCCAGTTAATGAAATAGGCATGACGCGAGAAAAAAGTGTCCAGGTGATGAACTACAGAACTCGCGGCAAAACAAGATCGGCAAAAAGCAATAGTGGATTGAAGAGAAATCTCAGTCACAGAGAACGCCGATCATAGAAAAGGATTGTCACAAGGACCATAGAATGAATGTGGCAAAAGTAACTGCAAAACTCAATCAGCATCTGGAACAACCTATCACGAGTTGCATAACCTGAACGTCCGCGGTTGGGTTGAGTTTACAAACCACAGTATCACGATCAATTCTTTAGCACGAAGAAAATGGTGCCGAGAACATTTAAAGTAGATCTCCAATGATTAGAAACTTGTAGCGTGGTTTGATGAGTCCTCTTTAATCTTATTTCCAATAACAGGCTGTGTTTATATATGAAGGACACTCAAAAGAGGCGTATGCTTTCAACTGTGCCCCCCCTTCCCCATACGAAGAAACATGGTAGTGCCTCTGTGAGTTGACCGCAGTTCCCTGGTATCTCATGGGTCCAGTGATTATGTGGATAGTTTCTGTAACGACTTGCTTCCTGTTGTCGAGATGCTTTCGGTTAATGACGCAAGTTTTCAAGATGAAAATGTGACAATTCACATTGTTCGAGCTGTTGAGGCATGGTTTCGTGAGCTCCGGAATGAGGCACATTATCTGCCCTGCCCTGTCCCATCCAATTAACAGACTTGAGCATCATTGAACACCATCTACGGTCAGTTCTGGAGCCGAAATCTTGACTTTGCTCCAACGTCAAGCCATATCTAAACACGGTTGCTAAATTGCTGGATTTGGCTGTACTGTAAACGACCAATGAAATACACTCGGTAGCACTTCGTGTTATTTTTGCGTCTCTGTGAGAATATGTAAAGAACATGATATATGTTCTTCTTCTAACTCCGTGCAAATTGGAACAGGAGGTGGGGCAATGACAGAGGACTTGCTGCCATTTAAGGCCATATGAGACCATGCATAACATTTTCATAACAATCGAATGCTCATATTTAATGGAGAACACTAACATCACAGGAACAAGAAAACTGTTATAACGGTAAGCAAAATACTTATTTACTAAAGAAAAGCGGAAAAAAAAATATTTATTTTTCATTTATTGGGGAATTTCTTCATGTTCTGAACTAGTCTCTCAATGTTCCATGCTACACTGTATATTCCACTACGGATGATATTTTCCAGGGTGAGCATTAGTTATCCAGGAAATATTTTCAGTTCAGTTTAAGATTATGTAAGAAGTACATTTTCAGTAAGGGGTCATTGCCTGGGGACGCTGTTGCACGTGACTGTTCTAATTAATGTGATGGAACTTACGTGCAAATTGAACAAACGACAATCACAATTACAAAGAAGGCGTTGGGCATTGGATTGCTGGGTAAATATTTGTCGGGTTACACGATTTCCTCATTAAATGATGTGGAGAAAAAATAATAAACTGCGTTGCTTGCAAAATTTAGTGTAAATAATAGTAATAATTTTCATAAATGGTTCAGAATAAGTTCTTAAAGGTGTTACCAGACTATGTAACCCTATTATTATTATTATTATTATTTTAATTAAAATGTATGATAATACTGTATATATGAAAGTTGCCTATTTATTAATGTCATATAAATATGCTGTACTTCATGATTGATAATATTTTGCATAATGCGGTATTAGCTTTTAAAGGTAATACATCCGTTGGGGTCTACTTATTGGAAGATGAAAGTGAAGTTTGTTAATTATCATAAATTTCAGACAATATATTAACATTTTTAGGAATTCTTACAGTCATTTTACTTACAGATAACTGTAATCTCTGAGAACACACTGCATTATCTAGCTTTCGGCTCTCCCCTGGAGTCTTAGTCACGTAGGTAAAAAACAGAAGAAACAGTTTTATGAACATCAGGAAAGTAAAAGGAGAGGATTTAGTATGTAATATGTATTCCTGTAAGTGTAGTATCTAGGTAGTATGGATGAGTATCCAATGTCAATTTTATTAAGTTGGCATAATTCTGAAACCAAACCACTGACATCAAGTGAGTTGATTTACCTGTATACCGTAGGTTATCGATCGCATTAAGTAAGATTTTTACACAATATGGTTTCCATACCGCATTAAAACCTCCTAAAAACTTTGGAAATATACATCCTCAAGTTAAGAGCTACTGTACCGATCCCAACGAAAATTCAGATTTTGTTAAGTAAGATGCAGTTGCTAGGAAGAATATATAGGTAGGACAAAAATAAATCTCAAAATACGGGTTGAAGAATATAAGCCAGCCAAAGCAAAGCAACCGGTTTCTGGACTGTAGAAATATTTGGAAAAAAACACAGCACAATATTGATAATTCCAAGAATTTTATTCGGGGTTAATAATTAAATTAAGAGACTTGTTTTCGAAAACTTGTTTATTCGTTTAAGAAATTCGAACTTGAATGCAGGTAAGGATGGTTGAGTAAGGAATGAATGTAGTGATTGAAAAACACAAGCAACATTAGCATATAAATAAAAATACTAATATGAGCTGGCAATATTGTGATGTGTGCTCCACCATTAAATGAGTGAGCAGAAGGCTCAAAGGTGTCTTCTCGCACTGCTCAACACTGGCGAGTTTTTTTTTTTTTTTTAACTATCCTGATGTTTTTATTGTTTTTTTCTCCTGTTTTTAACCACTGTGACCAAGAGTCCAAGGGAAAGCCGAAAATTCTGTAGTGCAAGATGTTTTCAGGAATTAGTTACCTGTAAGTAAAATATCATAAATTTGTTTGTTCAAGTAACTAAAACTGATAAGTCATAGTTGTCAACTCTGAGATGTTTAATCCAAACGTTGACGTAAGTAAATAATTCTCTTTTAAAAAAAGTAAGGAATTTAAGTTTAAGCTAACAATGTAAACTTTATTTATTTATTCATTTAATTAATTAATTAATAGAATGTTTATCGTAGTGGCAGAGGAGGGTCATTTTGCCTAAATAATTATCAAGAGACACAAAAGCAAGAAATTCACATGTTAAGTATTAACAATAAAATACTTCCATATTTGACAAAAAAAATCCAAAGGTGAATGAAAAGTAGAAACAAGGCTATTCAATTTGCTTTGTTCATAGTGGATACAAAACTTTGTTAATGTTAGCGTGTATTTCATAATTTTGAGTTTCATGAAAAGAGAAGCAAATGATTGTTAGAAACACGGACACCTTTACTATAGTTTGTGTTGAAACCACTTGAAGAAGATGAGGTGTAGCCGAGAACTAGCGAGCGATGCTCATTTTTCTATGTCAATGGAAGTGTAGTCCTAAGAAATGAGGAATAGCAAATTTATTATTACGATGCATAATAACACAGAATAATACAGTATCACGTTACAATAAAACTTATTAAAGTGCTTAACATAACATTATCTTTGTGTGTGAAATTTCATAATTCAAATGCTCATTTTGTCATTCGACTTACCTTACCTATAGATCAGTGATCGCCAAACTGTCGGTCACGAGCTACTAGTAGCTCGCTGGGACATTTTCGGTAGATCGCGTTAACGCTTCGGTTGGCCAACCTTGATTCCTTTATAAACAAATGTAAGATTTGAAAAAAAAAAAGAAAAAAAAAAAACTTGATAGGTCGTTTGGTTGGTAGCTCACAGTAGGATTTAAAAACGTTACGATAGCTCAGAAGCTACGTAAGTTTGGTGACCACTGCTATAGATAATACTTATCTAGTCATGGCTTATTGCGTTAGCTATTCCGATAGAAATCTTCATAAAATTACTGTCTCTAGGTCGACTTATCCTTATGGCCAACCTATTCGTTATACATCTGGGATTGGTATATTAATAAATATGGGGCACACTTCAAAACTAGAATTAAATTTTGACACACAAGGAGACAAAGTTATAATGAGTAAAGAATCTTGATTTCTAATGTAATAATTATTTATCTTGTGGCATTTTTAACGTTGCCATGTTAATGCCAAAACATAAGAGAAGGATTTGTTCTGATGACTGAGTCTCTTATTTCTAGTTCTTCTATAGTGAGAAAATGTTTATGCTTCCATTTCCATACTTTATCTCTCTTATGCTGCGTGGAATGCTGAATTCAGGTCTTGTGAGTAGTGACTGTTCCGGAAGCAACCTTACCACTTTATTTGGAACGATAAAATAATTCTAAAGAGACGTGGACATTCTCTGACTTTTTTGAGAATCAGTCGGGTGTTTCTAAAGCCACCTCGCGGCTACCTTACGATAGTACCAATACTCCCATTACTGATGGGTTTTCTGTACTATTTGACAAAGATTAATTCGCTTCTCTCTCACGATTAGATTTTTCTAGATGTTCAACATTGACGTCATTCACTACTGTAGCGTTTAAGTCTTCTTTTCTATCATTTTGGTTCGTGCACACCATTCATACATTTGTGTATTCAAACTTTTTCTCGAAATTGTATTGCCAATCTTTGCGAAATTTCTGCAAATTTGATTCGCGGTTCCCAAGAAAACATACCACTATGCTTGAAATAGCTGCACTGCTGTTACTAGTGTAGATAAAAGTTAGTTGCTTTTCTTTATAACAGATAGCAATACTAATCAATGTTGCAACGTAGTTTCACTGTGTAACCGGCGGGAAAGAGAGAAGAAAACATTCAAAAAAGGTAATTTCATGCAGTAATCACCGAACATGGAATATTAATGTATATACCACATATTTAGTGTAAAGATACAGGCACTTACTGAATTAAATTTCCGGTTACATGTGAACATCTACCGCAAAATTTGCGTTAATTGATCATTGTAAATAATTGCAATATCTGCCTTGAATATATTGTCCATTTCCGTTTCTAATTACTTTTTATTTGTTTATTTATTTTCAGTGTATGGTATAAGTACAAGATTCTCAGGGCATGACGCATCGTTGAATTTAGAAGTAAAGGAAGAAAATTATTTGTGTGCATATCCATAAAATATACACTGAATAAGCAAAACTGTCCATATTCGGTACAAACAAATGCATAAACTTGAATATTTTAAGTGCAATTACATTTAATACTCATGTTTTATATGTACATACAGATATATATATATATATGATAATAGAATAGGTAATAAGTGATATTTATATATATCGGTTTTTGCAAATGTATATTTCTTTATTTGTTTTCTTTTAAAGTCAATGTTTATCAGTATTTTTACAGGCATATGTTTAATTTATTTTTAAGAAAAAAAAATATTAACAGCAATAGGTTAATACTTAAGTTTTATTAAGTTTTTTATTATTGTATTTTCATTTCAAGCTGTTAAGATGAAATTGTAAGTAGATATAGGATACTTATGAAAATGAAGAGAGACTGTTAGAAGTACTTTTATGTCTTAAACATATAGTGTTTAAGTGCGTTGAGGTTTGCGTTGTTCCAGTTTAACTTTTAGCTCCATGGAAGTTTTAAGTAAGTGTTTAGAGAAAAGGAGGCGAAAATATTTAGACCAAGTGAAAGATACTTAAAATTTGTTTTGTTATTTTTATTATTATTATTATTATTATTATTATTATTATTATTACAAATCTTGATATTTGTGTTTCCAGCATAGCAGTTTCACGTAACAAATTATAAAATAAAATTGTTCATTTATTAACTTCAGCTTATATTGTGAGATTGATTAATTAGCAGTTCTTTTTAAATGAATTGCATCATATAGTAATCCAATTATAGTCTATATTTTTGTGTTGAGTTTCTTTAAGTTCCAAATTAATATCAAGGAAAATAATTACAGGAATCATTGTGTTTCATGTCTTACAATTAAGAGACATTGACGACTAGGCTGGGAAAATACGTTTCATATTGTTTAGTTCTTATTTAGTTAAATACACAGTAACATTTCGTTTCCAAGTTTGTTGCATATTAAATTAACGAATATAGTGACGTTCTAGATGTTACTTCCTCGATTACAGTTCTGAAAATCAACTATATCAGTTAATTGTTTATTTTGCAAGTATACTAAACTATCTTAATAGTTTCTAATAGTTATAGTTAAATTTTTCTTTGGGTGATTATCTTTCGAAAAATGCTGTTTGTAATTTTGTCTTGTTACGCTTCTTCTGTTTTGTAATTTTTCGTATATGTATACACTTAAATGTCCAGAATTTTATTTTTTTAATGAAATAAAATAATTTTCCATAAATGTGAATTTTGAAAAGATGTTTTATTCAGTCATTTCTATAAGATAAATCTTAATCATGAACATACTAGAGAATGTTAATGAATTCCTATCCTAAAGTGAGGTTAAGGAAATTTTGGTGTCTTAACAGCTGAATAGAATACGTGGTGCGTTGGAGGTAGTTTCCAAAGTCTCTGCTATACTAGACACGGCATCTTTGCCCACAATTTTACTACGTGTGGCAAGTCATAATTCTATAAAATCGTAATAATATGACAGAATGGTTTGTGTCGTATGGTTCCCAACTACTTGAAATATTTGATTAAAGATTCAACATTGAGCTACCGGCAACAGCACTGTCAGTGATCTTAGTTGACTTGAAACAGTATGAAAGAATACTGGAGTGATTGATGAAGAATCTACCTTTCGTTATGTTTACAACACGTGCAGATTTTTTCCAGACTCTAGTTTTCCTTAACCACACATACTTTTAGGGGAGTTGAGATAGCTAGATGGAAGTACTAATTCATTGTCTGTGTAACTGTACTTTGGGATACTACATTTTCCAACCACTTAATCAGTTGTTAATACGGATAGAAAGTGTAAGATATTTGCAAATGGTCGCACTCAATGCCACAGTTATACAGAAACAAATAAATCCTTGTAGATTAAAGGCAATGCATTTCCTTCTATCCTTAGAATGCTGTTAAAAGCATTCTTCCGTGAAAATAATAATGGGAAAACATCTTAGTTTGCTCTGGTTTAAAACAGTGTCGCTAACAATTGTTGGGTTCACGTCTTCAACACGAAGTACCTAATTATGTGGCCTAGAGATGTGAAGTGCTTAATAAATAAACAAATAAATAAAAAGTTCTAGTTGAAGAAAAAATTACACTGAATCTCTAGCAAGATTATAATATACAACTTGTTTTCAGGCAGGTATCTCTGAAACACACAGGTTTTCTAGCATAAGACAGATACCTGTAGTTAGGATTGTGAAACTGTTTTATTGATGACAAAAATAGATGTCCGAGTGGACCGGGATTAAACTCGAGTCTCCTGCGTCCCATAGCTGTGTGTTAATCGTTACGCTACCCAGTTCTCGAGGCTATCCACACACGATTCATACTATGTACTTGGGGCTATACTAGGTGTACATTATGTATAGGGATAGACAAAAATATGGTACACTCGACAAAAGCACCCACCTGACACTAGTATGGCGTGGGACGATATCTGGCATGAAAAACTGCTTGCAGTCTTTCTTGGGACGGATAAATAGAAGTCCTGTATATTTTCTATCATTCTTCTTGAAAAACCTGTGCAAGTTCCTTTAGCGATGATGGTAGCGGATAGCGTGCTCGAACAGTTCTCTCTTAACATTGTCCACAACGGCTCAATAATATTGAGATCAGGAGGTTGTGATCACGGCAGGTGTGCAACTTCCTATTGGTGCTCAGAAAACCAGTTCTGCATGAAGTGAGCTGTCTGAACAGGGACGATGTCATCTTGAGGAACTGCATCACCATCATGGAACAGACATTGCGTATGAAATGGACCTGGCCGCTCAAAATTGTCAGCTAATCATTGGAAGTGGCGTGACCTTGCAGGATAACGATGGATCTAGCAGAATATGAAGATGTGGCGGCCCGTATCATAACGGAACCCATGTTTCTCGCGTGGTAGCAAATAATCTCGATCGTAAGCTTGGGATGGCGTTCTCCAGACGTAAATTCTGCCAGAAGTCGGAAATAGTGTAAATGTCGTCTCGTCTGTCCAAATGAGCTTTTGACAATGCTGTAACTTCCAGGTTTTATAACTTCGGCACCACTTTATCCTCTTCACAGACTTGTCTTGTGATAAGAATAAGTTTGGGAGTGGAGGCTCGTCCATAAATACTTTGTTTGTCGAATTTCCTTCGTTTTGTTTTGGTGCTGATAAAAGTTTTTAAGCACAATATTTACTTCAATTATCACTTTTGCTACTGTCGACTTGTTTTTCATTATAAAACTACCCAACGTTCATCGGTCTCTATCACTCACATGCTTGTGCTTACCAAATACGGTTTTTTCAGTCTAACTGTATGCCGACATAAGCAGGCATACATTTCACGGGAAGTTTTCATATTTTTGTATTTTGAAATACTATATGACTGTTTCTGTGCTATTTCTCGCTACATTTCAAACTGGCTACTAAATTTTCTGTGTGTCTGGGAATAAATTCTCATAATCCGATGAATTCAGAAGGTTTTGATAAAATGATTAGGTAGGCTAATGACTAACACTGGCACCGTACTGCAGACCCGGGTTCGATTCTTGACCGATTGTACACTTTCACACCGAAATTCAATGTATTTACATCTACAATAAAGAGAAATGCTCACAGAAATGGGTTATTACCTGCATTTTTTGTGTAAGAGCTTATATTCTACTTAGTTATGAGTGCTTCTAATACCCGTGATAACCACACTCAAAGCTCTTACAATTTTGTAGAAATGGAGTGTGCAATGTCACGATATATATATATATATATATATATATATATATATATATATATATATATATTGGTGTCCAAAAAGATAGCATAATTAAGAAAAATGGGAAAACGTGGGAACACAATGGGAACAGCGGGATACAGCCGTCATAGAACAGTGCGATCAGAACTGACCTTGCCAAACAGAAGAAAGCGCGCTGAAGGCCATACAAAGGCTACTGGAGGGAGGGAAGAGAAATGGCCGAAGAAGAGCTGATAACACCACACCACAGTCGATTGCTGAGTCGTGTGCAAAGCAGACGTGTTGGCAATAGTGTTAGTGCGTCGTGAAGGCTTCAACATGCCACGAGGACCCACATTAGACCCTGTTTTGCAGGGCAGGATAATCGGACAGCTGGAAGCTGTGAAAACACAAACGGAGGTGTCTAGAACACTGCATGTACCACAAAGTGTGATCTCACGGCTGTTGTACAGGTTTCAAACCACCGGCAACACCGCACGTGCACCAATTCCGGGTTGCCCAAGAGACACAACCCCTCGACAGAACCGGTATCTGTCGGTAAGAGCACATCGGACTCGGTCAATGTCAGCACAGCAATTATCATCAGAGCTTGCAGCTGCTACAGGAGCACATGTTTCAAGACAAACGGTGTACCGGTGACTGCATGAGATCGGTCTTTACGCAAGACACCTCGTCGTGTGGGTCCCTCTCTCTCGTGTGCAGCGCAGAGCCCGCTTGAGGTGGAGCCAAGAAAACAGGCACTGGACCATGGAACAGTGGGGTCACGTTCTGTTCTCGGATGAGTCGCGATACAGCTTGCAGTCAGATTCTCGACGGACACTGATATGGAGAGAACAGGGGACGCGCTACAACCCGCAGAACATCATTGAAAGGGACCAATTTGGTGGTGGAGTTGTGATGGTTTGGGCGGGCATCATGCTGAATGGCCGTACTGATCTACAAGTCTTTCAGGACGGTACTTTGACTGGCCAGAGGTAACGTGATGAGATGCTGGAACCGTATATGAGACTGTTTCGGGGTGGAGTTGGACCATCATTCATATACATGGATGACAACGCATGTTCTCATGGGGCAGGTATGGTGAATGATTTTTTGGAGGAGGAAGATATTCGATGCATGCCGTGGCCTGCACGGTCCCCAGACATGAATCCCAATAGAACATGTCTGGAATGCATTGGGAAGGCGGATTGCAGCCCGACAGCCCTCACCACAATTCCGGACCTGTGTACTGCCCTTCGGGCGGAGTGGCCAAGGATACCGATGCACCTGATCGGAAGCATGAAACGACGTTGTGTAGCCGCGCGGTGTACCGGCGACTGCATGAGATTGGTCTTTACGCAAGACACGTCGTCGTGTGGAGGTGGAGCGGGGTGACCACACGCCTTACTGATGCTCTTGATCCACCACAAACTCATTTGTCTTTTCGCCACACACATTGCGTCATTTTCAACTATGGTGAGTTTTGTCAAATAAAAGTGTTGGGACTGTGTATTTTCTTCTTCCCTTGCACACGATTGTCGCGCAGGATGCCTAGGATTAGTCAGGTATGTTTGGTCTATGTGGACTAGGATTCGGCTATATTTTTTGGCTGTGGACTAGGATTATGCTATCTTTTTGGACACCAGTGTATATATATATATATATAGTTAAGTCTCGATTATCCGAGCTAATGTGGAACGGTTCTAACTCGGATAACCAAGAACTCCGTTTATACGGATGAATACATAGAAAATTTTGTACAGTATTTATTATTCATTGATTATTTGTCTTTATTACATTATTCATTATTATTGCACTTGTTATATTTATTGGATATACAGTACAGTACATATAATTATACATACATACATAAGGAATTAGCCATCGGTTTGATATTGATACGTACATAAGTTAAACACAATACAAAACACAGCACAAACAAAATACTGTTTAGCATAAACATATACCCCTATTTTTTTTAAAACAAGTCTTTCATAGTCTTCTGTTTCATTAAGCTGCCTCGTTTTTGGCACTATATTGCACAGACGTAATATCATCATAATGTCAGATGGTGCCCTTGTCGTCTTACTGCTCGACTTAAAGCAGTGCCTTCTCAAACTGAAACTCAAGACGTGCTACAATTAAAGCTGGCTAGCTTAATTATGGCAATGTCGGGCAGAGTAGTCTTCTTTACACCAGCTTTATGTTGGCTTTGTTGCTGAAACAAAAGCCTGTAAACTCTTTATCGTTGTAACTGGATTAGTTTATAAAATTTTGTTTATTTGGATTAACTCTGATAAGGAACCTCGGATAATCGGTACTCCACTGTATATATATATATATATATATATATATATATATATAGATAGATAGATAGATAGATAGATAGATAGATAGATAGATAGATAGATAGATAGATATTTATATATATATATATTGTTAAGGTATTTTAGCTAATAGGTTTGAGTTTTCGGCCACCACCTAGTATCCGGCAGCGGATCAATTGTTATGGGTAGCTGTTTGTTGTGTGATTATGTTAGATTTTATTTTGATGTTCGATAAATTTCTTTGGAGGCTTCCACCATAAATTGAAACATGTGATAGAAATCACACAGTGTGAGTTAGTGGTACTATAAGGAGCCTCACACTATCCCACTTAAGCGGCTTTCGAATAGGAACTCTGTCTTATGTGGATTCTGAAATGATAGAACATGACTACTCTTTCTCTCTCTCTCTCTCTCTCTCTCTCCCTCTCTTTCTGCCAGACAAACGGAGTTGTGAAAGGGATATCCCGTATCTATCTTAGTATATTACTGTCGTTATCAGCTCGCTGGTATGGAAGTGATGCTGAAAGAGAAATCGTATAGAAATACGTAGCTCAGAAGTACCTGGTACCTTGAACCACCCAGTATCCATTACATTCATGTGAAGTTTGGAAATTTAGTGAAGAAGAAGAAATGCAAAATAACAGAGTTTATTACAAAAGTGAGAAAGAATATACACAGTAGTTACAAAAAGTAATGACTTTGTGTCGACATTACTATTTCTCATTATATTGTAATGTCCCACATGATGATGTGTGTAAACAGCTCTTCGCGCCAGTGTTTACAAACACCACCACGTGGTTTAGCAAGAGGATTCCACACACCAGATGGATCTACTATCACCTGCAGACGACGGGCTTCTGGCTTCTTCCATGGAGCAGACGATAACGACGGAGCAACAGCGCCACCGCCACCCAAGGAACCCTATAAATTGGCTGGACGACAGTAATTCTGTACCAGTCTTCTGGTGTCCCTCCTACTGTTTGCCACGGAACATTAGTAGGAGTAACCTAACCCAAGGCCTCTAGTCTGTTACGGGACTACGCCTATCCTATCTCCTGGCTTAGCCTGCTACAGGGCTCTGTTGGCCACTTAACCATCCCTCTGCTTGTCACGAAGCATTGGGTCCCTAACTCCACTCTGCTTAGCCTGCTATGGGGCTCTGTAGAGATCCTGTCTACGACCTTACGGTCAAAGACTACCTGTAACTAACCTTGCAAACATGGAGAGATTATTTGTACAGTATTTTGTAAAAATACTTCTTACAGTGGAAATTTTATAAAATCCGGTAGTGGGAGTCGATTCCGGACACACTTTTTATTAACGCTCTGCCTATACCTACATGGGACGAAGTTTTACAGTATACAAATCGCGTCAGTTAGTTATACAAGGATTCAATCTATAGACTGGTCCGGGAGCGGTTAAGTTGCAAATATGCCTCTATGATTTTTCTGTTCTAAAACAATCATTTGATAATTCTCCGCGAATAGGGAAAACTAATGGAACTCATGTGGTATGGATTCCACGTTAATCAGTAGGTCCACATCTCATAGTCTCGCTGCTGAACGGAACGTTAAACTCAAAATCTACTCACGGGAAGACTAGCGGAGCTGTGCGTTCCAGACATATGTCTCATCCGTCCGACTTAGTCGCGGATCTCTTCATCTGGCTAAAGGATTAGAGTGAAGCGTCCGAAGCTGCTGCCTGGTTGGAGTATTCAGGTTAACTATAAAAATTGCTACGCTCAATTAGGTACAGCTTGGTCATCTCTGCCCACGAACGGCCGGCTATCCTAACAGTACTCAATATTCGAATTGCTGGGGAAATAGGGAAGGGGATGGGGTCATCTGTAAAGAAATAAATATATTGTCGGTTGAGGTGTCTATATGAGCATGTACAGCAAAATGTTTGTGAGATAGTTTTCTAAAGTCATACCTCTATAAAAGTCCCCTAATTCACTTACAGACTGTATGAAAAATAAAAATAACCGAATGAGAACATGAAACGATATTATTAAAAACTGAGAATGTAGACAGAACCAACCAATTTTGACAATTTATGAATTTATTGAAAAAAGACTCCAATTGTTGTCTGCCGTATGATCCTGCGAGCACTAGTTTCTGATAGGAATTTGTTTGTAAGTGCTTGATCATTTAAAGGGATCAATTAAAGATTTATTTTTTTATTGCAGAAAGTATTTCCTGTGCTAAATACGTACGTATTAGCACAGGGTTCCTGCCCGGTATCCTGGTTATATGATCCGGGTTCCTGTCCGCTATGAAGAGGTTGGTATAATGTTGAAGGTAAAAGAGTCCGTGTCCGTAAAAGAGAAGATCCTCTCCTATAACAATACATATATTTTTGGCGGGACAAAAAAAGGTTGTCCGTATTATGGAGGTGTTCCTTAAGGAAAGTTATATCACTATATCATGAAATTATAATCCACATCAGTAGAGAGTCGACGCCATGTTTAATACTACCGCAGTGTTGTAGCAGTCTGGAGCATACGCCTCTTTGAATGTCCACTATTATAAACCCTACATGTTATTGGAAACAAGGAAATTGAACGTCATCTGACCATATTACTCTCTTCCTGGCTGTAGTGATCAGAGATTTCCAAATTACAGCTGTTGAAGCTTTGAGCTCTCATTGGACTGTTATTGTAGAAACACATCGTTCCAGATGCTGCATGAGTTCTGTAGCCAGCTGTACTTTACGCTTCATTGTGACAATCCTTGTCAATGTTCGACGATACCTCTCACCTAGATTTGGTTTCCGTGGTTTCGTTACTATTCCCCATCTTCCGTTATGCCTTGCCACTATTTCTGTACGCTAACATTACCTTGGACACCTGTAACACATTGGTAAGCAGTCTTAGCTATACGTGTTCCAACTAGCAGGTATACCCACAATTAACCCTCTGAGAATCGGAAACGACTTCCATTTCAGAATCGGAAACGACTTCCTTTTCGTATCACGAACGTCTGGTCTATTGTATATACACTACTTCCACCACCCAACCCAGCACTAATACAAGTTGTGTTACGTTTGTTAGAATTTAGGCTAAAGAAATTAATTTCTTCATTACCTTGTAAACCAATTGTTACCAAGAAATAAAACTAGATTTTTGAAAAATAAACATATCAGCCAAACGTGCATTGTTGTTTTCATTTTGGCGTTGCCTCGGAAATTATCTAGTTTAATTTACACTGTTTTTCAATAAGAAAGTTGATAGCATGCTATAAAGAAACAAACAAATAACAATGGAGAATCTACGAAGAGCTTCTACTTTTGTTCGAATTCTACCCACAGTTCATTTTGAGCAGGAGCACATTAAGCTCAGTGACGGTAAAAGGGTAAGAATAAGACTTCTACTTCGCGCTTCTCTTTGGCCATCACGTCCTTCAGACTTATGACAAATTGCTTTTGATTATTAGGATGCGCTTGAGGGTGATCTTTGTATTAAAATCTTCAAAATTATAAATGCCACATATCAAAATAGAACTCCCGAATAGACACATCGACACCACGCTCACTTTTGAAATGTGTGATCCTAGTTTCTCTTATGATACCAAGCCGGTCTCCATTATCCTAGACGATACAAAAAGTAAACTTAGATTAAATCTTAATAAACAGACATACTGGCATAATAATAATAATAATAATAATAATAATAATAATAATAATAATAATAATAATAATAATAATAATAATAATAATAATAATAATAATTTAATTACATACGCGTATTTAAAGTGCTAAGAACAGCGTTAGTCAAGTACTGTAATGTACAAGGTATACATTTGTGCTCAAAACCAGAATAAGGTATAAAATTAAATGTTAAAGAGAAACACAGCTTTCTTACAAGGCTGGCTAGAATATTTATTATAAAAAATAAACTAGAAAAGTAACGGTTTCGGAAATAAATAGTTTATTTTTTCTAGTTTATTTTTTATAATAAATATTCTAGCCAGTCTTGTAAGAAAGCTGTTTTTCTTTCTTCAAGATGGACATAAGGCCATATTGTCATAATATCCAAAATTAAATGTTAAGTTCCGAACATGATCATAACCATAGTACGGCTCAAGAAGCCCGTGGTTCAACGCCGTAAAAAAAAAAAAAAAAAAAAAAAAAAAAAAAAAAAAAAAATCCAAATAATAATAATAATAATAATAATAATAATAATAATAATAATAATAAAAATAATAATAGACTTAATTAAAAGTTAGTTTGGTTTGGTATATTGTGCCAATCTTTAACAAACTTGTGATATCAGAAAAAGGAAAAATAAATATAGATACTTATATTAAACATCAAATTAGATAATTTTAAAACAAACTTCATTGAAGGAAACAAAATCATAACTTACATATGACATGAATGATGTACGTATAGTTTTAATTCTCTCCTACGTGGAGAACCACATCAAAAAATTGCCCTTTTGCACGTAGAGATACGGTCAAATAATATATATAACTCAGTGTACTCAGTTCTTGGAAACTAGATTTCACTTAGTTATTTTTAATATTAATTTTTCCTCTTTGTTTATATTAAAAGTAAGACATATTTAATTTAATCCTTATCAAGATAATGCTTTCGCATCAGTTCCCTTTTCGGACATATCTTTACGGTCATAATTCTGGTATATGTGTGGGTTGAATGTTTTTGTGTAATTCTCTTAGTTAGATTAGGTTCGGTTTAGGGTATTATTTTATGTTTAATAAATATTCCCTTGTTCTCTTATATGTTATGTTTTAATATATATAATATTTTGCCTAATGCTATTGAAGCAGGTCGCTAAAGAAAACCCAGCAGCTAGGCAATAATGATGAAAAGAGTCTCAAGAAGTAATTCAGTATTTAACACTGCTGTACTCGTGTTATGATTATGTTACCCACCACACTAGAACTGAAATTATTTTGTACTGTTAAAAAATAAGCTACTTGTAAAGTTAAGACGGTCAAAGAAGTAGAAGAATTCTCATGTGACTGAATGGAAATTTTTGCTTTAAATGTTTTGAGTTTGTTTTCTTGGAAGTGCTTGCTGTGAATCAAATATTTGCATGTTGCTAGTTCATAAAGCTTAGACTGTTACTTAAAGAACATGAATTCTGAGAACTATCATATTTTTTTTTCTTTCTTTCAAAGGTTGTAAATTTTGTGTAATCTACAGTAATAGGCCAACGTTTTAAATATTTTATTTCTCTAAACAATTGAAAATCTAGTTGTACTCATATTATTTTCTTTATTTGGTCTTATTCAGAGAATCTAATATATTTATATATGTACGATAGTACAGTGCATAAAAGAGCAGAACATTGTATAGTGTATATAATGTTACAATCAAATTCCACGAATGCTACTACAGAGTTCAATCTAATTTTCTTTCTTAGTGTGACTGGGGATAGATATAACCGAAGAATTTTTCCAAATTCTAAATGCAGATATGATTCCGTGTCTTGTTTATATTAGTTCGTTGTGCAATTTTGTTCAGAATTTATTTTATTAAAATCTCCCGTGTCGAATTTGATTTTCATCTTAGAAATTTTAGTAGGCTATTCTATACCTTTCAGTTTTCAGGAATTATCAGTTCCATCTCAACTGAAAGGTCAATATCGTATTCCGGTAGTCTGGTGTTCTCAACCTTCTCCATGGATAGTTACAGATAACAAACTGCAAGCCTTGATTTTTGAGTGAATTGTTATGGAAGATGTCATGGAAACTTCCTTGGACTAAAATTTGAGTTCAGTTTTTCCGCGAACATATGGGTGCACAATAGTGATGTGAGGTGGAAAATTTTCCGCTACATTTTTCCGGAAAATTTTCCGTTCTGAAAAAAATATCAGTAATCACGTAACAATTCCTCAGTAATCATAAAATTGATTGAATTCATGTATAGAAATGTTAAAAAGTGAAATATCGTTTAAAGAATCTGAAAATTTTCATGGCTCAGACAATTTTCAGTACTATGTAGGAACAAGCGAAACAATTTTTCATGAATCGAAATATTTTCTGTCTTCTATGGAAAAATTAAAGAACTATTTATGAGTCGGAAAATTTTCATCATTTTGAAGCAAAAAGTAAAACAACTTATGTGAATGGGAAAGTTTTATTGCTCTGTAGAAACAAGTGAAAGGAATATTTATAGATCGGAAAATTTTCATTACGATCTAGAAACAAGTGGTAAAAACTTTTCATAAGCCGAGCAATTTTGGATATTATATATAGTGATGTTTGGTGGAAAATTTTTCACTATATTTACCTGCACATTGAGCTACAAATTTGTATTTCTGTAGAGGAAATTTAGTCAGCAACAAATTATAATTTTCTAATTAGCTTTCAGGAACCGGAAAATTTTCTAATATTTCAAGTTGGGAAGTAAAAATTTACATAGTGTTTCTCTCTCTCTCTCTCTCTCTCTCTCTCTCTCTGCGAGCTCCTTCGTTACTAAGCGGTTAGCATATGCGCCTTTGGCATTGGAGACCTGCTTCGATTTCCGATGGGAGCTCATGTAGTTCAGATTCCACGTTAATCAGTTGGTCCCGTCTCATGTAGCCTCGCTGCTGAAAGAGACGTTAAACTCAAAATCAACTCAATTCAACTCTCTCTCTCTCTCTCTCTCTTTGTGTGTGTGTGTGTGTGTGTATCTAAAGTACCGAAAATATACATCAAGTTCGTGGAGTTATTTAAAATTTAAATTTATTAAAAGTGATGAATATTTTCCGACTCATAAAAACATACTTCACTTATTCGTACATCGTTGGTTAGCCGTAAAATTTATTAGTAATAAATATTGTCTTAAAAAGTTTCATGAAGTGAAAATCTAACGATTCTTTATTTCTTCAAAAATGTTTCAAAAACTTCAGTGCGTTCTTCCCTCAGAATCCATCTTTGATCTCATAAAATTATATTTCGTCAGTTTAATACGCATAAGACGAAGTTTTCTCATAGCTTTACTACTATTCTAGATTTACATACTGCAACATTTATAAATAAAGTGCCTACTGTAAATTTTTGACTATCCAAAATTCGAATTTAAGTAACTCATGAAAACAGATATTGACCATTTTCTGGAAATAAACATTTATTTATTTATTCATATATTCATTCAAAAGAGGAAGTGAAATATAACTAATAAGGAAGCTGATTTGTGTAGTTGTTCTTCCAATAAAATAATAAAAGAAACGTTAAAAGCTGCACTATTAGCACTACGTTCTAAAAGCAGCAAGTGATTTCATTTTAATTTACAAAATAAAAAAACATATTTCTTTTTTATATATGTATGTATTTGTTCTATCAAATCGTCATTATTTCTAATACATTTTTATACATAATAATGGTAGTTTTACAATACAAATATCTGCTCTAAGATGTTGATTATACAAAATTCCAATATTGAAATATGATTTACGAGTGTTAAACACAATAAAATCAAAGCATTCCTTCTTATTTTCTGTTACAAAAATAATCTTCATAAGGAACTTTTATGTAGTTATTTCATTACATAGGCAGGCCTATATGTGAAGAAATAGTGGAATTTTCTGTTTTTCAAATAATTGATACATTAACAAAGGTTTGTTTTTGATTTCTTGTTAAATTTTAAATATTGGAATGGGATATTTGTTCTCTACGAACTCGATGTATGTTCCCTGCACTTCACACACACACACACACACACACAGAGAGAGAGAGAGAGAGAGAGAGAGAGAGAGAAACACTGTCTGAATTTTTACTTCCCAACTTCAAAATATTAGAAAATTTTCTGGTTCCCGAAAGCTAATTGAAAAATTATAATTTGTTGCTGTCTAATTTTCCTCTACAGGAATTGAATTTTATATCTCAAGGTGCAGTTAAATATAGTGGAAAATTTTCTACCCAACATCACTATACATAATATCCAAAACTGTCCGGCTTGTGAAAGTTTTTCCACTTGTTTCTACATCGCAATGAAAATTTTCCGATCTATGAAAATTCCTTTCACTTGTTTCTACAGAGCAATAAAACTTTCCGATTCACATATAGTTGTTTCAACTTTTGCTTCAAAATGATGAGTTTTTCGACTCATAAAAAGTTCTTCAATTTTTCCATAGAAGACAGAAAATATTTCGATTCATGAAAAATTGTTTCACGTGTTCCTACATAGTACTGAAAATTGTCTGAGCCATGAAAATTTTCAGATTCTTTAAACGATCTGTCACTTTTTAACAATTTGTTTAGAACGGAAAATTTTCCGGAAAAATATAGAAGAAAAATTTCCACCTCACATCACGGCTAAACAGCGATGTAGGAATAAGTGGAGTATGTTTTTATGAATTGGAAAATTTTCATCACTGGTGCACAAACCTGTCGCTGACTGTTAGATGTACGTCTGCTCTAGCCCAATGGACTATGTAGAAACCAACCAGTAGTATGTTTGATCAACTCATGGTCTAAAGGAATGCGATCATCATAAATCAGTTGGTAATTCATTACCCAGAACTTTTATTTATTTATTTTACACTTTTCTTTTATTTTTGAAAACAATAATGTAAATTTTATTTTATTTATTTTTTTATTTATTTATTTAAATTATCTAAAAAGAATATGTATTATAATGAATTGAGCTATAAAACTGAAATACATAGAAATTATAGGCCCTTGCGACAATTGCCTTACGTCATTTTAATTTGTTTATTTCCTGCATCTAATATTTAATAAACTATTAACTATACTGTTTCGGTGCTCCCAGACAACTTCTTCAGCAGGGATGGCCTACTCACGTGCAAGTCCCGTCACTTTTTACAATTTTATTTTAAACTATTTCTTGTACACGGTAAATATTAATGAGGTCAGAAAACTAGTTAATATGATATTGTAAATTCTTTGCACTAGAACTCTCGTTCATTATTATTATTATCATTATTGACAAGTATTAATTCGTATCATTAATTAATTATTTTCCCGCCTCTGTCATTTATACATCAAAAATGCAGAATACTAAAGTAAGATAATGAATTAACAATTTCACCATTCCTGAGTCACATTTTGAATCAGGAAAAAACAAATACAATACAATACAATACTGTGGACTTGTTGCATGATCAATGTGTAATCTTGGGCTGTGTTTAAGAAATTTCGCCACTCATGTACAGGAAAAACAGAAATGCGAGGTATTTAGACATTCTATCACTTTAGGAGTTATTCCTGCAATAAGCTCTCAGTGCTGAATCATGCAAAATTATAGTCAAGAAGGCGTTAAAGAAAATCTATGTACTTCTAAATTTAGCATTTTTTCATGTGTTGAATTACCACATAAATAGTAGTTAAATTACTTCGGAAATAGGGTAATTAATATTATTATTATTACCAAATAGTAACTTACTTGTTTTGTTAATGTAATTAAGGATATTTTGTGTCCGTGAGCTACGAGACTTTTTAATACTTTAGATTTATAAACACTAATCCAGTGGACAGTAAATCATATCCTATTAAGGAATGTATAATATAATTTATATACGAGGGCTATTTTTTTTTTAACCTTTGTTAAGCCATTAAAGGCGAAACGAGGATAAGAAAAAGCTGTTCATTAGACATCACCCATCCCTCATATTGATAAATAGATTGTCCCATTTAATTATTGTGTAGTAGCGAGCATGAAAACATAAGAAATGCAATCGAAAAGTCTGCCTACTGTGAACTACGTGATGTGAACTCGATTTCTCCAGGCGGCTGCTGATTTTTCTGAATTTCAAGATCAGACAGATCAGAAATCATAATCTACACTTTTCATAAACTGTATGATTCATGCGTTCATCAAATTCGTCTCCGCCAGAAATTTCCATCCTTGGCTTCCCTCGTCGTGTACGTCGGTAATTTCTTTAAACTCTCAGCAGCACTTGTGCACACAAACATCACTTATAAAAGTTTCTGCCGTATTCCTTACCTATTCGAGAATGAATTGCGATTGCATTGTGTCATTTCACCCGAACAAAAAGAATGATATGACGCAGTTCACACTTGGTGGGAGCTCTGATTGTACTTAATGTGTTTTCTCGCTTACTACTCAATAATGATTGAATGCTAGAATACGTCCATCAGGGGTGGGATCGGGGTGGATAAGTGACGTCCAATGAACAGTTTTGGATTATCCCCGTTTCTTCATGACGTCATGACACGTGGTTTTCCTCTGAGAGCTTAACGGAATTTTAAAAAAATAGCCCTCGTATTATACGTGGATAATTTTCTTTCAGTCCTTTTATTGGCATCTTTCAGAATGACAGTAGATTATATTTCAAGCACCTTGAAGGTACGAGTGATAGTAAAATTTGGCTGGTTAAAAAAAGTCCTAATAGATTCACTATAATCATAATTTAAGATACTCTACAGTTACATTATAACGTATCAAAATTTTTCAATTTCCATCTCTAAATGCGCAAAAATGCATTTTTTTTATTTAGTTAACGTCGTACGATTATGCTCCGAGGCTGAGGAGGACGGTGATGATAATGATAAATAAACTTATGGGATAAAGAAAGTGAGAGAAAACGGGAGAACCCCGATAAAACCCAAGCACACGGTGTTTGTTCATCATAAAGCCAACTTGGCGTGAGCTGGGATTGAACCAGGGGTCTCACGCACCAAAGGTGAGCGCTCTACCATTGAACTACCACAACCTGACACGACAATTTAAGATGTAATATAAGGATTAGCAAACTTAGTAAGGAAGTTATTAATTTTAGTTGATTGTTCATTCTATTATATGATTAGTTACAAATAATTTTTATTTATTTCAGGTTATTGAAGTTCGTCGGCTACAAGACCTGAAGTTTAACAAGGACGATCAGTCTACTAGTAATTTGGAGAAATACTGGGCTTTCAAGACAGATGGAATATTTTATAACAGCAGCCAAAGCGAAGTTTGCGAAGGCGTTATGGAAAACGTATTGAATAAGTGAGTGGAGTGCCTTTTCATGGTAGTAGAACTTTTATATATAAATTTATTCTAGTGATTTTGTATACTTTTAAATATTTAACGTTGGTGTCAAAACATACACTTTGAAGTGAAGTTCTAGCAGAGAGCAGTTGGTCGACTGCCATCGCCAAATACCTATGTATTTACTTTAAATTCTTCTGAATTTCAATCAATTAATTGGAATGATAATTTATGTAGAAAAGCAATGTTGATATTTGAATTGTATTTTCATAAACCAAGTCAGCATAATATCTATTAAAATAAAAAGTTACTGCGCAGTTCCAACATCACTCAAGTTGCAGTAGAGTTTCTTCGTTCTCTTCGTCATTAGGATATGATCTTCTAGACAATCAGTGAAAGGAAAGGAGCTGGCAAGACCTCCCTTTCCATGCCCAGAAGGAACAGAACAAGAATAATCTCTGCGAGTAATAGATCTTAATTAGTGCGTTGTTCTAAGTACTGGAAATAAAAATCAAACATTCCATCCTCATCATCTCACTGCAATCATAGCTATTAAACAAAACTCAAGTAAGTGCTGTTTTAGGTGATTAACAGATTCCTTAAGATTCCTGTGCTACAAGCTCACGATGTATGAAGGATTGTTGACTTTAATTAAAATCGAATCCTAACATAAAATAAGGTTTATTAAGAAAGTAAATAATCTTACTTTATAAAACGATCTAGGATATAACTCCATAATAATAATGAAAACAAGAAGAAAGATAAGAAAGCAAATAATCATAAAATTGCTTTTAAATTGAAGTTAGAATTATCAAATCTTATGAAACTCACTACTTTGTAAAATACTGTTTATTGCGGAGAAATATAGAGGACCTCTTTTAGGAAATATTAGAAACTTCTCAGAAATAAATATCAGTTTAAGAGAGTTAATTTCTTTGAAGGTGGACGATGGTATGCATTGATTTCTCGCTGAACGGTATGTCTGTAAGTCTATAAAGCATCATCGTGAGGTATCCCCTCTAAATAATAGACTTTATAACTGCAAGACTGGTATGGAGAGATCTTATTTTTAAAACGTGTGTTAAAGTAGACAGCTAACGTGTGCTTCTAAGCATACAACAAGGAGTATAAAACTAATCTATAAATGCTCTAAAATTAGTATCTTTGTAGGTTTAAAATAATTTTAAAACAAAATTAAAAATCCGCTTAAGTAGCGGGAAACTGTTCAGAATATTTTAAGATTCTTCTTTGTAAAGTGTTAGTCGAAATAGCTGAGTCTCCATTCAGTAAGAATCAATCAAAGGAATATTTTATCAAAGAGTATTAAGTTTTGCTATATCTAATACACAATACCTATCTCTAATACAGTATACATTATATCTAATACTTTCTAACATTTATTTTTCAATTTTAGATTTATTATCTTATTAAATTGAAAAATCCAGTTAAAGCTAAAATGAAATATAAAAAGGTATTAACAATACATCTTGTACAGATTTTTTTTTTTTTTAAATAGCTTAAACTTGTCTGTATTGGTCCAAATTGTAACCATGTACTGATGTAGCTGACCAAGAATAGTAATACTCTCTGGCATATAGATGACATGAGTTTGCGTATAAAATTAACCAGCTTGGAGTGTAATAATAACTTGAAAGCAATGATGACCAACTTGAAAAGATAAACAGAGATGTTGTTTATTTAAAGTTATTGATTTAATTGTACTAACGTTTATTCAAGATATATATATTATTATATCATTTCAGCTTGTTTGAAGGATATAACGCTACTATTGTTGTATACGGCCAAACAGGCACAGGAAAAACTTTCACCCTTTCAGGGATTAGGAATAAATTCGAGGTTAGTGTTAATACAAGTTTGTATATTGTTTCTGTCCTAATTTATATATAATACTTCTTCCAAGAATATACAAGAATACAAATATAGTTAATGCTTTAGCAAGAAATATTTAAATTTGAAAGGGCTTTACCTAGTTTCTCTCCCACCATTTTTACTTGATACATATGCAGGATCTGATATCCAGAATGCTCATCTCCACTTTTATAGGAATTCACGAATCTATAGTGGGGGGGGGGGCATATGTAATACCGTGGTATTTTGAAAGAAGCAATTATATGATTGATGGCGATGGATAGGTAATGAGCTATAGAATCGTGTACTACCAGGTGGTTTATCTCAAAGTGTGGCCGAGCCGATTTATGACGTCATACTTCTAAATGGCCGCTTACGCCGACATCGATGTCTTTTTAGCGCTATACAGGCTAAAGTTCCCAACCGATTTTCATGGGAGGTATCTCAATTTATTTCTTATGGCTGCCGCATGTGCCTTTTGCATATATATTTGCCAAATAAATAGTTTCACTACTTCAAAAATTAAGAAAACTATCAAAACAGGGATAAAATTAAATCGCTTTTTCGAACTTCAACGGGCATACAGACTAAACTAGCAAATGGGTTTTGATAAGTGTCTCATTTTCCTCCATGGCTGTTATTTATACATATTGCATTGATATTTGCCCAATAGATAATTTTATTTATTGACAAAGTTATAAAAAAAAAGTCGGTGAAATTGATTTAAAATTGAGTCGTTTTTGCAGTCAAATATCGAAAATAAAAATGGTGTGAGGTATAAAATGTTAACAAAACATTATGCCGATAAATATGTTAAATTAAACAAAAATTTCCGATTATAGAGTATTTATTTCCATATTGTAGTGGACTACTTCCTTATTACTGTTAAAAAAAAAAAAAAAAAGACATGCATCCTAATTAAACAATAATGAAAATTAGTAAATATGTTGGGTTGTAAAAGCAAAACAAATACTAAAATACTTCAAATACACAAACAAACATTTTAGAAAGGAATCTAGTATTAGAAATTTGATTTCTGAGTCGTCATCTGAGTCCGACAGTTACAGTTGCATTTGATCGTCATTTTCACCGTTGTCACAATGCTCTTCCTCTCTCTACATATGCATAGTTCTGTTAAGTGATTGAGCACAGCTTTGTAATTAATACAATTGACAGCACATCGTCCTTTGAAACAACCGCAATGTACAAATTTTAAAATAATTTCTGGACTTGTGACTTCTGGACATGTTACATGACTTGTGATAGGAAAATACTGATTTCCAATCTTTTCCTATGAAAACGTGGATGATCAGGGAGATCCTAGTGTGGAAGATTAGCCCGTTGCCACTCCATGACTTGGTAGTGAGTTCTTAAGGTGTGTTGGTATAAAACTGGCTTTGTTGACGGCAAATTTTCACTTTGGACGTCTTTTTTGGCAAGCAGCCACCACTGGAGGTTACTGTCTGAAAATTGAAAATTGTTTACCTTATAAATACACGCGACAAATGAACCTTTCTATTAAATTTTCATCTTCAGATGTAGAACTTTCTGGGCAGCATAATCTATCAAATGCTTCTAGATAATTTTCTTCAGAAGGTTCAAAAACGTTCCAGAAGGATTGTTTTCTTCTGTTCTTGAAGCAACCTACTGTGTCACAGCAAGGCAGAGAATTCAATCTTAATAACGCATTAACTTGCTTGGGATTTATGCAAGAGTAAGTACAATTAAGTTCTATTGATCTCTAATAGCTTCAGTTTCGGTCACAAACATGTTGTCTGGTGGGAGCAATTGAAACCACCACAATAACATACCAAACACATCTGTATCTATTGAATAGATGTGGAGGATAGAAGCACGGGCCGATACATGTAAACCGAGTAAAATAACTTTTGTTTCAGTTTCCTCATAACATTTCTAACCAGAGACTTTACTTCGTTCCTCCAACTAACAACTAAAGTTGGGTGTTCAACAAGATGAAATGTCCTTTTGTTTTTAGGAATAGATTAAGCTCTCGAACAAGAAACCAGAGCAATGAAAGTACTTGGAGGTGTGGTAAACATCACTAGACGAAAACCAGCTATAACAGTTTTTTTCTTACTTCTCCTATACTATCTAGGATACTAGGACATCGACAGAAGTTTAAAAAAAATGTTGGGTATCACGGATGAAAACAGTTAAAAACGCTATCATCTTGTAGCATGTAAAGCGTCTCGCCAATAGAAAGATGCTCAAATAATTTATGACTATCTTTTGAGAATGACAAATCCCGTACTTTTGAAGGAAAATAACTAATTAATATCTCAACAAAGCTAGAGTTTCCAGAATATATCCAGAACGACACAATAAGAATGTCTGAAAAAATACTTCAGATGTACGTTTGTAAACAAAAAAGAATTGAATCAGATAAATGTAGTCTATGGGCACCAATGAAAAAAGCAAATCTTCATTATGTACTAAACTCCACAAAGTTGTATTGACGAAATAGTCGGATCGAGTATTACAGTCAAAGGTAGATCGTTACTAATTGTCTCGAGCAGTCGATCCTACATCGATCTGTAGCAATGTCTCAGTGAGGATGAGTTTTTAGCTGTTCCTCGATCAATCTTTAATTTAGACGAATCAATGATTTTATCGTCCAACAAGAGCAATTGATGGAAATTGTTGAACACCTTATATTACCAATCTCTGACACTACAAATCAACAAGCTTCATCTACATACAATGAACCTGCAATTCACTCAAAACAAACCACTCTCATAAAACACTCTGTAACAGTCATTGATGGCATACCAGAGTACGTCGAATATTCACTGAAGAACATCATGAGAAAGAAAAGGGTTAGTTAAACAACCCCTGTTCAATATAAAATCTCAAAGTGACCTTCAGATCTTTACTGTTTCATCACAGGGCTAAGGATGAGTTGACAGCTTACTTCGCTCATAAAGTATTATTGCATGCACAGAAAATAAAGCAAAATTTAGTTGTTAGTTGGAGGAACGAGGTAAAGTCTTCGATGTTACACAAGTTGCAAATAGTCACGAAGAAGCTGATGCAAAAATTATTTAACACGGACAAAAATTATTTATGTCCAAACTCGTAATAAACACTATTAAATATTACGCTATAGAAATTTGTGTTAATTATATGAACTTCTAAATTAAGTGAATCTTAAGTGAACAAATTGAAATTACTTTTCACCATTGATCTGAAATCTTAAGTTTAAAGTTGCATCTTCCATTCCTTCATATGTAACTTATACATACACTTCAAATGTCATTGCATTTTATACAAAACCTGTGAAAGAATAAAGGAACTAAATATATAAAATGTATGTAAATAATATTACTTCATAGTATCTAACTAGATAGTTATGTGAACACAAGAACGAAAAGTATATAGAATGGGTTTCTACCAACTACAATTATATTCATCAGTGTTTTGAACTTTGTGTTCAATATTACCCAATATCATCAAGGAAGAAATTATTCGTCTCCTATGTGAAGTTCTGAAATCACTACAATACTTCAAAAACGAAGAAACTGAATGCAAGACATAATCAAGGCAGTTCTTCTGTAATATAATAATACATCGTTTCTTGAATATCCCACATGGTCTCTTATAATAAGAGATAGTTACCTGTCATTCTTATAATCATACCGTAATTTACTGGAATGACATTTGATACATTGTTGCTAAGTCTCCGGAACAATACAGATCAATAACATGCATTCAAATCGTTTCAGAGATAGTAGAGATGACCATACACAAGATGAAGAAATTTCGACAAGTGTTGAAAATAAATATAAATCCCAAATAGTAGGAGTTAGGGAATTCAAACAGGGAAATGCACAGCATCAAGGAAGAAACAATTTACAACGATCCTATACATGAATAAAAATGGTACATATACATGCAATGAATCTTAATTACAGGAAAATGAGTTTGAGGTACCTCAAGTCAGTTTCTTGTAACGTTTGATATTTGTTTTATATTTTAATTACCTTTCACCTACTATTCTACATGCTGAGGTAAATGTCTTTGTAGAAGATACAACAAAACCATTTCGAACATGAATAAAGGACATTTTGATAAACAAAACTAATAATGGAGAATTAGGAAACTGGTTCCAAAATAACAAACTTGCAGTAAAACTCGGAGAAACAAACATATCCTCTTTCACACATTACAAAACAAGGCTATTTAAGAAACAATAATTAGACTACAAAAATAAACTATCATATACTATTAAATGTATGGAAATATTTATAGATAAAAACTTGATCTATAAAAATCATATCCTGGAGATTACTAATAAGTTAAATTCATATTTCCATTTCTTCGGTGTCCTACGAAGACAAATCGATTTAAAACACTAAAAGCTGTATATCGAATAACACACACATACATAAACAAACACACATGAGAAACCATATTAGATAATATAATTTTTTAAAAAAAATACACAAAAAGTGGGTAAAAATGCCGAACTTGTAATATACTTAAAACATTAATATGCTTAGTATGTACTATGTACGTATAGCCTATATCAACTTTATATGATATTATTATATAATTATTCTGTTTATGGTATTACCTTGTGTGTATTGTGTAAACCTATCTACATTTACTGAGTATCTTTCTCTATATATTGGTATATTTTATATAATGCACTTATGCATATATTACTAGAATACAATAAATCTATCGAATCTTCCGCTAGTATCTTGCCCACCATACGTAGACGTTTGGGACTTCCGGGAAGTAGGACCTTCTAATATGTGCAACTGAGGATGTCCTTCGAAAAAGATACCAAAATAAATAGGCAACATTGATTTCGATTGCTAATGAAGACATTTCATTTTGTCATTCAATCCTTCATATACTACCATATTAAAAAAGTTTGTACGAATATACTGAAAAATTGTGCATATAAAATATATTACAAATTTTAAAAAGCGCTTCATTATGCTTAAATATTCAAACAGCCTTTCAGTTCTTATCTCTTTACATATTTCAGAATCGAGGCATTATTCCTCGTACATTAGGAGAGATCTTTAAAGAGGCAAAGGCAATGGAAATAGAGCGTGAATTTGGGATCAGTGTTAGCTTTCTTGAAGTTTACAATGATCAACTTCGGGATCTTCTGTCGGTATCGTCAAATTCCTACGTTTGTATGCTGTCTGACGGAGATCAAACTATCTACAAGGTAAGCAAAATTTTATATATATATATATATTAAACAATTCAAGCTTATTAGATATAAGATTAAAGTAGTGGTACTACTATTTACTACATTTATTTGCTATAATTAAATTATGTTAGGTATATAAAAAGGTACAACAATCCAATAAATCGGCTGACTCACTTATTACTGGAACTTTAGTTTGAGCCTAAAAACTTAAATAGGAACTTAATATGTGGTTGGTTTACAAAATATGAAAATCTTCATAAGGAGACGTACAAAATTTGGAAATATGTGTCTTTTTTTCCATACACAAAATATTAATATATATTCTATCGCATAGGTAAAATCACGAAAGCCTATCTATATTTACATGTTACATGTTGTCTATGTTACCTTTTACATGTTGCTATGACAACAAGAAGCTGTATTTCTAATTGTTATACATACATAACTGAAAGGGAGTGAAATTTTCTTGAAAAGAATTCGAGGTTAATTAAGGCAGTTACACGTAGAAAAGTTGGTACAATCATGAGCAGCCATTAAGAGATATTTGACATAGGGTGTCTACAGAAAGCAGTTTTAAACACCGCCGGCTAATAAACTGTATATATTACTTTCCATATGCTGAAATGAATTTAATTCAGACAAGTCTTTCTGTCAATTTTCTTGTCTGATTGGGTGCATCACAGACTCTCTTCCGTTCAAACAATTGACCTTAATATAAAATGGCGAATTTCAAGATGGTTACCATGACGTTATAGCACAAAAGGTTAATATCCTAACCGGCTTGTTTATCTTGAAAAGACTTGTCTCTTAGCCAGCTTGCTTTTTGCCTGATTCACCTCTCTTGGTATCATTTTGCTTCTTTCGGTCGGCTGAGGATGTTTACACAGTACGACTATTTTCGTTAGTGTTACTATCGGTATACTTTAGAGCAGCGGTCGCCAAATTTATGAAGCTTCTGCGTTATCGTGCCGTTTCTAAATCCTACTGTGACTTACCAACCGAAAGAACTATCAACTTTTTTTAAATCATATTTGTTTACGAAAGAATCAGTGGAGGAATCAAGGTTAGCCAACCGGAGCGTTAACACGATCTACCGAAAATGTCCCCACGAGCTGCTAGTAGCTCGCAATCGACGGTTTGGCGATCACTGCTCTAGAGCAACAAGTGTTTATTATTCACACTAATTGGAAAGCCAAGTTGATAAAATTACGTCAACAGCAATTTCTAGAGGAAATCGGAGAGAGACATGCACTGCCGACTTCATATTTCGGCCCTGCTGAAAAAATTGGAAACTAACCAAAGTAACTTCGTCCTTCGTTGAACAACAAGGGAGAAAGTCATCCAAGAATGTCACAGAAAACGGTCAAGAATGTGAAGAACCATATCTTCCAAGAAATTACTGCACCAACTTTCACAAGAGTTAGGAATGTCCAGAGAAAATTTTCATAATGCTGAGAAGAAAGCAAATCTTCATGCATATCTGTCTCCATGGTCCACGAAATAGAAAAGCCTGACTAAGTTAAAGGGGGATATACTTTTAATGGTTTCGGACACTTCTTCAGAAATAAACCGACGTTTCAAAGTACATTTGATTCTTGGGCAATATGTAATCTCACCTGTCAGGATGTGTTAATTCTAAAAAGGTTTCGCATATGGGTAAAGGAAAATCTCAACGCAATAGATTGTAAACATCATTTAAAGAAGGTTGTTGTTTGCCGTGGGATGTTCCGGCGATACATCTTCTTCCATACAATCATCACAACAGCTGCATATAGAGAAAGCATTAATATTTTTGCGCATGAATTGAACGATGAGAGAATCTACATTGAATATTTTAAGCAAGATGGAGCGATACCTCACACACGACAGAAATTCAGCACTTTTTTGACGACTCCATCATTTCGATGGAAGTTCGTTCATTTCGATCGGACTCGGCCACTCGACCGATCTGACGCCACCTAAATATATCTACACGGATATCTAAAAGGGAGAGTTTGTTCAATCAAACTACGAACCATAGTGTAAACACAAACGAAGGAGCTTAGTGATAGCGAATGTACTGGCAAGTGTGTCCACAATATGCATGCCAGGTTCAACGTTCTCAAGACGCAAGTGGTGGACACTTCACCAAAATGTCACAAAGTTAGTTAAATGCTAGCAGAGTTTGTATAAAAATGCTAGTAAAAGTTTCATTTTCTTCTTAGCAAACGTTTTCGCATTTTCTGAATAGCGTTCCAATTTTTGATACAAAGCTGAGTGATTGGTCTTTCCAATATTTGAAATCCTGACCTCATATTATTACTTCAGATTACTCGCTTTAAGTAGAGAGATTGTAGGACTTTTGTAAATCTGTAACCACGGGTTAATCTTCATATTCTGCCACACAGAAAAAGAGAAAAGATGATGGATGGATTACGACGCAAGGTAAATCTACTGACTCCTAATTTTTTTGTTTTGTTTTATTAGTACTGCTATGAACAAGATAAATAACAAAGAATGGTCCATTAGTATCTTCGTTTATTTTACGAAGGCATGTGATATTATTAATCACAATTTTCTACTTGGAAATTACATGCTTGTGGCATAAGAGGCATTGCTAATAAGTTAATTCAATCTTGAAAAATATATATTTAATAGTTCAAATTACAAAAGAAACAATGGAAAAATTGAAAATTTTATATTTCTCTAAAAGTAAAATACAAAGTAGTGTTCTACAAAAAATCAGTGTTTACACCATTAAGTGAATTGGCATACGCTATTTTGCCTTTTGTTGAAAATAACTTAAACATAACATTCAGTCGATTAATCGAATGGTTAGACGCAAACAAACTGATTTTAAATAATTATAAAACAATTTTGTGGAATTTCAAAATAAACAATTCATCGTATTGGCAAATAATCATTACTGGGTATTTACATTAGTTGCAAATTATATTGGAATGAAAATATATTTCAACTTTAAAAACAATTAAGTAATACTTGTTTTAGTCTTCGCAGAGTAAGAGATAGTTGAGTTAATTTGTAGTTTAACGTTTCTTTCAGCAGCGAGGCTATATGAGATGAGACCTACTGATTAATGTGGAATCCGAACCACATGAGCTTCCGTCGGGAATCGAACCCAGGTCTCCCACGCCAAAGGCACATATGCTAACCGCTTAGCCATGAAAGAGCTCAGAATAAGAGATAGTATTACAACACAAATATTACCTTCAGTCTACTAAGCAAAACTCCAATCATTATTGAGTTATGGTATTATGTTCTAGGGATGTTCCAATGTAAATGGTAGCACTTATCACTTATAAAAGAAAGCATTATGGATTATGTTTGGATTTTTGCCAAAGACGTTTAGAAAACCCATCTTTCAAACACAACAAGTTTAAATACCTCGCTACTATTATTCAACTCTTTTTATTCTAGGGACTGACCAAGTACAAAATTGACTGTGTAGAAGATGGCCTACGTCTTCTATTCGAAGGAGAATCCAAGCGACTTACCAAGACTTCCTTGACGTATGAGGGATCGAATTTAGCACACAGTATCTTCACAGTATACATAGAATCCAAGTCGCTCGTACACTCTTGTTCTACAGTCAAACTAGCTAAGGTAGTTTTCCAATCAATTGTATTTAATTATACAGTAGTGTAGTCACAATTAATTCTCAGCTATCATGTGATATACTGACCTATGGAGAATCTATCATATAAATTTCACCATAAGCGTATTAACACACACTTCCTCAACTTAAAAGTAATTTTGCAATATATGATTGAAATATTTTTAAAAAATCGAAGAAAAATCCATTGCAATTACATAAAATTACTGTATAGAAGTACATATGGAATACACAAGATGTATGATTCTTCATAATAAAATTCTTCACAGCGCGCTAACAGGCAGGTTGTACCCATAGGAATTTTTGGAGGAACTTAGTTTTACATTGAAAATGATACAATCAAATTGAAGAATGATAAATTTGGGGAGAGAAAAGTACATTTGAGGAGTAAAATGGTAAATTTGGAGGAAGAATGGTAACTTTGGGATAAATGATAAATTTGGAGAGAAAATGGTAAATTTGTGGGAGAATTGTAAATTTAGGGTAAATGTTAAATTTGGAGGAAGAATGGTAAATTTGGGGTAAATGATAAACTTGGAGGCAAAATGATAAACTTGGAGGGAGAATGATAAATTTGGGGTAAACTATAAATTTGGAGGGAGAATGGTAAATTTGGGGTAAATGATAAATTTGGAGGAAGAATGGTAAATTTGAGGTAAATGAAAAATTTGGAGGGAGAATGGTAAATTTTGAATAAATGAAAAATTTGGAGCAAGAATAGTAAATTTGGGGTAAATGAAAAATTTGGAGGAAGAGTGGTAAATTTGGGGGGAGAATAGTAAATTTGTAGTAAATGAAAAATTTGGAGGTAGAAGGGTAAATTTTGAATAAATGAAAAATTTGAAGGAAGAATAGTAAATTTGGGGTAAATGAAAAATTTGGAGGAAGAGTGGTAAATTTGGGGGAAGAATAGTAAATTTGTAGTAAATGAAAAATTTGAAGGGAGAAGGGTAAATTTGGGGGAATAATGGTAAATTTGGGGTAAATGATAAACTTGGGAGGGAGCATGGTAAATTTGGGGTAAATGAAAAATTTGGAGGGAGAATGGTAAATTTGGGGTAAATGATAAATTGGGGGAAGAATAGTAAATTGTAGTAAATGAAAAATTTGGAGGGAGATTTGGAGGGAGGGAGAAATTTGGGATAAATGCTAAATTTGGAGGCAGAATGGTAAATTTAGGATAAATGATAAATTTGGAGAAAGAATGGTAAATTTTTGGAACTACGCCCAACATCTTGGAGGGATCGGCACTTTTGTTTTTTCATTGTTAAAACCAATAAATCCTTTAGATCTACTCAAAGAGAAAACGTATTTACAAGTATTTAGATTGTGCTGCTCTCGTCGGAATGTGGCTATGGAAGCGAGTCAATCCAAATACTGATTGAGCTTTGTAGCCAGTTGTGGTGCATTACCTCTTCTTTGTAACAAACTTTTTGAGTGTTCAATGATCCTGCTCGCCTAAGTTTGATTTCCGTCCACTATTTTTCTTTTCTTATAAGGTCTCCTGCCATTACTTCCGTCGTCATCTTACATACGTTTGGTCTCTATGCTATTATATACAGTGGCTCAGGTATAGTATTCACAGAATATTCCATTAATAATACTGGACTGTTCCAAGAAAATATTTTCGTATCCGTAGCCCTAAGAATATGTATGTCTAATTTGTATGAATATGTTTAAACTTTATCGTATCAGGTTTTCGTTTCCTTCCTCTGTTTCTTTTTTGCTTGCCTTCTTGCTTGATAATTTGTTACTATATGTATGTTTGGTTGAGATGATCCATATACTAAGCTTTCGAAGTTGGTATTTTTAATTTTTAAAAATATATTAGCTTAGGAATGTATATTAAGTTTCTATAATCTCCCTTCTATTCTCTCTCTGTTTTTCTATCGCCTCGTGTTGTAACAAATACTTGACAATAAGACCTGTTTAGGGGTAAGTGTCTTCAACATTACTAGGATCATTGTGTGGATGTAGTGTGTTTTTTTTCATTAATTTCATATATTCTTTTGTTTATTCGTGAAATTTTACCATAATTCATGTCTAAATTATTTTAAATATAGTAATGGGAAAACATTATCATACACAATCAAGATTCATTTAAAAACAAAGGAAACTTATCTCTATATAACGAGAAAGAAAAGGAATCTTCTAGACGACTAGGAAACATGGTTTAAAACAATACTAAAGAGAATGAAGACCTTACTCTATCTATTGTAATGTCATCTACTTCTTATATATATAACTGAAACATAAAAATTATTTATATTCTTGTTAAATATATTAACAAGTGGGAGTCTATATTAAAAAAAATAATTATATTAACATTAAAAAAAAAGAGAAAAATCTTGTTTGAGAGTGGCGGACAGAATCTACTATAAACTTATATAATTTAGGACATTGTCTAAATAAAAGCTGAACAAGCTTTACTAATGAGTTAACTGGTTAATCGGTGAATAGTGTATTTACTAAGACTACACTCACTGCCATAAGAAGATAATAAACATTATTTGATAGAATTAGAACATTTATGTAGTCAATAGTTCTATAATCACTACTTTAAAATAATATCTTAAATGTAATGACTTGTTTAACTTAACTTTCACGGTAAAGCATCATGTTACAGTTAATTCTCAAGTTTTCTTAATCTCTTAAAAGCGTAGATTACTTCCTTTGGCTCTCATATCTTTATCTATCTAGTGCTCCTATAGTGAAATATATTGTCGAAACTTGCCTTTCCTTAAACGAGGAAGCTCTCGTAGAAGAAACAGAAATATTTTATACTATGCTATTGGTAACGTCGATATTACTTTGCACTCATCCAGACTATGTTGGATTGCGTATATCCTACGCAAATAACACTTATTACAGGATGGGAACTATATTTTACTTATGTTTCATACAATGTGATTTAGTTTATGCGTGGTAAAACAGATAAGAGAAAATAACGATATAACTCATAAGTTTTGCTTCCCTCAATGATTTGTGCAACACGGCAGACAATGGGAAATTGCATTAATTGAATTGGAATTTAGCATTCCTTTCAGCATTGAGGCTATATGAGACATGACCCTAGTTTAACGTGGAATCCGAACCATATGAACTCCCGCGGGGAATCGAACCCCAGTTCCCCGATTAAGAGACTGGAACTACAGAAAAGAGTAAAAGAAACAGTTTTGTTGTTCGGGAAAAAACAGGGTGTGGCTAATACTCAAAAATGTTTCCACAGCCATTTTGGTGGGATCCGTTTAGACAAACTGTGCTGAGATTTACAAAACTTCAAATTGTGGCTCGTATATCAGTGTTAATTCCCATTGTCCGCTATATTGCACAAATCACAGCTGAGAGCAATGCCTATGTGGTACAGTGTTATGTGCAGGGGTGGACTGACTCCATGATAAGAGTGATGGCACAGATATTGCGAAGGCGCGATATCAATTGATCAGAGAGGGGGTATCATGTCATTTATAGGTGTATGCTGTTAGAGACATACATGTCATATTATGTCTAGTAACCATATATGATTTTAACTACAACGCAAAACATAAAATTGAATTAAAGATACTTCAAAGAAAAGTCTAAATGGTTTTAATTGTCATTTAACATTTATAAACATTAATATAATGAAAAAAGTCTCATCTTAGAAAAAAGGCAATTAATATTTTTAATTTTATGTTTACAAGCAATTCCTATTACAAAATAACTTAAATTTTCAGAAGTCTTCTTAATTTTGTGCTCCTCTCATACATATTGTCCATAATGACACTGTTGTCGATTTTAGCCAAAATATCTCTTTCTGAATTCATCAAAAATAAGACTCCAGATGTTTGTCAGGAAGTCGTGAATGGGGTCTCGTTTTTATGTATTTAAGTTTAAAAAAAAAGAAAAAAAGCTCGTTCACTTGACACTTGGATTATAGGCAATGAAAGAAGGTGTTTATAAATTTTGAGTAGTTCTGAGTTTTGCAGAGTCTGAAGTTCAGTTACTTGGCAAAACTGTTACACAGTTATTATTTTAAAATAAACGTTGCTTTGTTCAGTGTTTAAAATAAACGTTTATTTTTCTAGTTTAAGACTAAAAATATGTTCTTAGATACATGTTCTCCTACAATTGCCTTTTTTTCCTCGTTTAATCATCTTAAATATGAAATGTAGCGATCTCATGTTCTCAGTCATAATTCTGAATTTCTAGAAAACACGTTTAAACTATTTTTTAAATACCATTTGAATATTCTTTGGATATTTGTATCGAATTTACGACTCAATTTTTATCCATACTTTTGTGATATATAATAATTAGATCTTCTTTTAAATTACTTAATTTAGTCAGTTTTCTGTAAACATTTTATACGAGGAAAAATAAACTGAATTAAAGTGTGTTAACTTACCCTTAGAATTTATTTTTCAGCAAATAATATAAAGAACACATACATGTTTGTGATGAGGAACCTGTTATTTCCTGAATCAACAATATCTGCTGAAACAGTGACAACAGTAACACTTCATTTTTCAATGAATAGAAAGGGGTATTAACAGATTCATTATATAACTGAAGAGTATTTATATAATAATCAATATTGACAATATGTGCAAAAAACCCTTGTCATTTATATCTGAGTTTTATTACTATGTGGGTTTGCTCGGGATTCTTCCGTTTCCCCACTCTTTCTTCATTCTTACCATCACCGTCTCCTTAAGCCTATTCGACATAACAGTTGGACCTAAAACTGAAAGATTTCCTTTTCATTTCATTACCATCTTACTTTTATACATATTTACTTGTACGTGTAATTTAACATTCTTGTAATTTGCATATTTCATACGTAGTATAAGTGTGCCGTGAATGCAATGATTCAATTAAAATCAAATTAAAAGTTTTAAAGTAAATCTTTTCTTTTCTTATTTCTTTCTTTGTAGTTACATTTTATTGATTTGGCTGGTATTGATACTGCAGGAATGCGCTCATCAGCTTGGAAAACTCCTAAAGAAATAGGAAAGAGTAACGTAACATTGAGTGTACTTAAAGAATTTATGATCTCTCTCCGAATATATAAAGAACGAACTTTCACAAGAAAAACTCAGATGATTCGGTTCCTTAGTGATTCCCTCAATACTCAATCAATTGTTAGGTAAGCTAATTGTATAGTTAAATATTTATATAATTTTGTTGCTTATTAATGATACTGTCATTAATAATAATTGCTAATCATACTATTACTTGTATAATATCTAGAGTTCAAGGAAATTTACATCCCTGTCATATACTATAATGTTACATTACCTTATTTTGACTGCCCGAGTTGTTTCTTTACCACATAAAGTCTTATGGGATGTGAAAGATTTTTTTTTCTTGTTAGCAACCTGTGGCGTGCTGTAAATAGATAATGGATAAGTCCGAGTTAATACAACGTACCACCTGGGCGTTATGCCAACTTTTGACTTGCTCATTAGTCTCAAACTGTTTCTGCTGTTATCACCTTTAATCTGTAGAAACAGATGAGACGTCAGTACGTAACCAAACGACATAATTCTATAATACACCTATTCATGGGATGCCGTGGTTCAAAGGCAGAGCGTTCACCTCCGGTGCGTTGGGTTCCTGATTCGATCCCAGCTCGCACCAAGTGGTCTTTGCGGTGGACAAATACAGTGTGCGTGGGTTTTCTCGGAGTTCTCCCTTTTCCTCTCACTTTCATTCCATCTTTTCATTTACTTATCATCATCATCATCATCTCCTTTAGCTCACACGATATAAGTGTGAGACATAAAACATAAGATTTTTTAAAATACATATATTCACTTTCCAGTCCATGGGCTTCCTTATCACTTCAGCTGCGATTTCTTTCTTTCGTTTTCTTTTTAAGATAGGAATATAAAAATCCATACTTCATTACGACCACTTCTTGAATGTATTTGCAGATCATGAAAAATAAGCACAAAATAATAAACAGTTTTGTGTCATTTTTGAGTTTTATTAATTCCTCCGAACTTAAAAAAAAAAAAGAAGGCTCTAACGTAGTTATCTTGCAGAATGCACCCAAAATACATAAAGAAAGTACATTGTGAGTATATTTGATCATACATTCAAAATAGCTTTAATTGAGTGGAGTTTAATATTCCCTTTTGATACTTAGATTGTATAGACCAGACCTTCGATCGTTACTGAGGTTAATATCCGAGGCAAATATTTCCAACGGGGATCGAATCTGGGACACGCGTACAGAAGGCCACTTGACGATGAACAGACACAATCATGCGCGTAGAATATCGTCAAACTGGAAAAGATAACTAAGAAAGTAAAATGTTGTAAATAAATATTGCCAACAAACGGTATGTCTCACAAGCCATGCGAGGAATGAGTGAGTTACAAAATCTAGTGCATCTCTACTACAAAAAGTACTTTAAGTGAAGGAAGATAAAAAAAAGCTACGTAGAAAACAGGAAGAGTAGAATAAAAAGATAGGTAAATTAAAGAAGAATATCAAGATATATGTATTTTAAAATTATTCGAGTTCCAAATTATGCTATGCATAAGTGTGAAAAGTCTTATAGAACAGTTTTGTCCGTCCGTCCGTCTGTTGACAGGTATCAGAGCAAAAGCTGTAAGAGATATCGAGGTATAGTTTTCTGAAATCAATTCCATATCCTCCAAGAATAAGTTTCATATCCTCCGTTAATTCTCTATACAAACCAGAAGTAGTTCAAATTATTCATTTCCGGTTTCAAAGTTTATCGCTATAGAACAAAGACGAAAACAGATAGCGAGAAGAAGTTTTTTGGCAACCGCTTCAGCGTCTAACTGCAACGTACAGAGACTATCCTGAACACTCTATCAAAACCGGAAGATGTTCAAATTTAATATTCCAGTTTCACTACTGATTTGCACAAAGGAAAAACGGTAAGGAATATCGAGATGCCGTTTTTTGCAATTGATTCAGGATCCCAAGAGTAGGGTTCATTTCCTCTGTTAACCCACTATTCGAACCAGAAATGGTTCAAATTAACCATTTCCTATTTTAACGTTCATCGCTGTAGAGCAAAATTATATTAGATAGCAAGAAATGGTTTTCTGCAAATGATTCAGGGGTTCAACGGAACATACCATCACAATTCGCAACACTCTACCAAAACCGGAAGTGGTTAAAAGTTACTACTGCTTCTTGTTTCAATACTGATTTTCGTAAAGCAAAAACGATAAGAGATATCGAGATGCAGTTTTTGGCAATCGATTCAGCTTCCTAACAGTAAGTTCTAACTCCTTCCTTAACCATATATTCAATTGGGAATTGGTTCTAATTCAATTTCCTGTTTCAACCTGTATTGTAGAAGAAAAAAACAGTAAGGCATAGCGAGTAATGGTTTTTCATATGGATTCAGCGTCCGAGGAATAGGTTTTATCTTTTGTTCTTATTAGTCTATTGCAACCAGTAGTTATAGATATACTACTTCAAGTTTGAGTATTGAATTCCCATAGTTTGAAAGTCTATTGTAGTTTCACACTGTGAAACGAAACTCACTTGTTTTATATGGAAAATAATTGACTTTGTCAATTCAAAGTTATTCTTACTTCTTTTACTCGTCAATTTCTTCGGAATACCATATGTAATTATGTAGTTTTTTTCCATCCTATACCTCGTTATGTAAAATATAAACATGAGACATCTTTTAAAATTGTATTTTATGTAAGAAGTATAAATTAATATTACTCCAGAGTCTAAGAAAATACTTATCCTTATACATGGTTTTAAAAAAGTACTACTCAAAAGCTTTATATTTCCCTTCTCTTTCCAGGTAAAGGCACCAAACTTCACGAATAACCGAACAGTGTCAAAATTTCAGTTCTGCATGCCAAGAGAATAATCTCGTATTCTTATGGTCAACCACTAGACGGGGAAACACACTTTTGAGGCACGGATTTTGATCGTCCAAGTACTACAAATGCAATGGCAGCCCGGAAACAATTTGCTGAGCATTCTGCAAGCAGTATGGGGTGAAAAAAGAGCCAACATAGCTCACTTTCAATATCATGATCAGGCTTTTGATGCATTGGAGTACTCTTGGATGACGAAAATCCATTTGCTCCAAAATGTATGCCGCCATCTATTGGTTGATCTTCAGAATGCCAGATTACTCTCTTGGTATGCGGAACTAAAATTCTGAAACTTTCCCTTGAAGTTTGGTGCCTTTACGTACAAAGACAAGGAAGGCTTTACTTTTGGATAATCCTTTTTAAACACCTTGCACATATGTGTATTGCTTTTTTTCTCTCTCTACAGTTACAATAATTAGAAAAATACAAAGTACAATGTATATTAATGAAGTGAGCCCTTTAAGTTTACGAAAGACTTTTAGTCGACTAGATAACGCAAGTTAAACTGAGTGATAAATATGGTCAACAAATCGATTCTTAATGTCACTATTTCCAACTTTCTTAACCCAAAATCCGTCAAAATCCTCTGTAGTTATTTTAATAAAATATCAGCAGTACATACAGTTAGTAATAAAATATGCGCTATTATTATTTTCTGTCGACACAGGTTCATTGGACATATTAATGGCGATTTTGAAAATTTGGCCATAACGATTTCAGTGCTTCGATTTGGTCAGATGATTCGTGGTCTACCTTGCACTCTTGTTCAACACACGAAAGTGGATGCGGACATGGAGATTCTGAGACTGAAGGTAAGAATAACAACAATGTGCTAGTTTCACTATATAACTGAAATCGTTCTTAGAAATACTTAGTTAAAATTTACATGAACACATTAATGAGAAATTATTAATACAAGAGATTATTCTTGAGAGAAGCTAAAAGATCATTCTATTAAGCCTACTAGAAAGAATTGATTCCTTCAGATTAAAATTCTCTTGAGTTTATGTTGATTTCTAATATATTTTACTAATTTAATCATGGGAGACAATTTTCTATGGTACTTCAAATATTTCTGTAAGAAAGACATGTTTGACGTAAGAGTTTAGAAAGACATTGCTAAAATATACATTTTTGGATGGCGTATGTGTGATTTTCTTTACGCTAATATGGACGTCTACTTTACGATTTCTAATATTCGAAATAACCCGTGTTGAAATATAATTTTTCCACGCTTTTACACGCACTAGCTCTGAAATTGTGCACTTTTGTCCATGGGTCCATGTGAACTTCTTTTTTATTTTATTTTATTTATTTATTTTTTATTTTGATGAGAAATCGCCTCTTATAGTTTGTCATACAGTTCATTAACACTCTCTTATATATGCACAAGGCAATTTATTCTTTATGTTCTCCTATGGCTGCTGTCTATCTTAATATGATTTTTTTTTCTTGATTTGAAAAGGGAAACAGAAAATTCAATTTCCTAAAAATGTTTACACGAATTATTTCATAAATGAGTTAAACTGTAAGCGGTGATCAGTATAGCGCTTTATTTTAATATAGTTTTGTGTAATTGAATACGCTGAAATAAGATTTAAGAATCAAATCATATGAAGATTATTACAATGAATCTCAAACGTCCAGTGTGAAAATGAAGTCCTATAAGAAACAATTCAAACAAAATTACAATGTTTATTATTCAGTCAAATACCTTGAAAATATTTATTTCCGTATTAATGTCATATTGCTCGTACTTTAACTTTCTTTTATTCACTCTAAACCTTTTACACCACAAGGCAGAGAACGAGATTCCCAAATGCTTAAGAAATAATATTTTATCAGTTTTCTACCCTAAAATAATAAAGATGTTCATAAACATTAGTAAAATAGTTGCATATTACAACATTATGTTGCTTGCTACGTTATTTTCTATTATTGTTTGTATGCTTATCTCAAAGCGTGTTTTTACAGTGCATATTTTTACAGCCAAATGACACATATTGCAATGACGAATTAGGTATTATTTCTCCCTCCTGCAATTCCAATATTACGCCCCCAGCCACCGACTGTTTTAAGATTTGTGAGCAAGAGGTACGGTAAGCAAAACAGCGCCCCCCATCTATTTATATAAAATGGAAATCGATTACATAGTTTCACACTGTCTTTTACAAGGGTCATTTCAAAACTTTTGCACACTGGAAGTGGAAGTAAATAATTATGGATATTATGGAAGTAAATAATTTATTGTACAAAATACGTTTCACAAGCTTTCAATATAATCTCCATTCTTGCTTTTGACAGCTTTCCAACGTTTTGATAAATTCTGTATTCCAGATAGAGCACCTTCATTGTTGAACTGTTTGATCACTCGAGTCTCCTCACTGGAAGCTTTGTCAATTATATCGACACTTATCTGGCAATGATTTTTCTCATCTTTATCTTTTCAGTAATGATTCTGTAAACTGAAGTGACAGACATTCTGGTCTCATATGCAATTTCCTCACTGTTTTTCGTCGAGCCTCTCTCAAAATGTCATTCACAATAATCTTATAGGTGTAGTTGTTGCAGTTGATGGTCTTCCACTTCTTGGGTTGTCCGCAGTGCTAACACGAACTTCACGAAAACTAGCTAACCATCGTAACACAGTGCTACGATCTACTACACTATTTCCACAAACCTCTCGCAAAACATTATACATTTCAGTTGGATTCTTTTCACATAGAGTTTCAATTTTGCCCGCTAGTCACTATGTGTAATCCGACCTGAGTCGGATTCACCTTCCATTTTAACACTGAATTTCTCACAACACAGCCACACGAACCAGCAAACACAGACACAACCATCAAGCCCACACTCTGACTCAGAGCTGACATAAAATTGAGCTTGAGCACACCACTCAAACGGTCGCGCATGCTCTTTGTGCAAGACTTTTGAAATGATCCTCGTACAAAGTATATATGACAAATGACGTGACTAATGTACTATTTACTGGAAAAGCCATGCAAGTGCGAAACCATATTTATTTTTGTGTAAGTCCGTATTTTTGTTCACATTTAATTATAAAATTTCTGATTTTCTGTTGATCTGTTGTTAGTCTGTATAATAAACATTTGTTCGCAGATTTCTCTTCTAATAGATAATGTATTATAGGTACTAAATGTTTTCTGACAATTCTATATAAAATATCTATAATCTTATGTGGATTTTTTAAATAAGTTTAATAATGCAGTATAATTAACATAAGAATTATTTTAAAGTGTAATTTGTGTATAGGGCACTAGTAAAAACGATCCCTCTTACGAAGCTAATAATGTCTCTATATGGTTTATTTCTTTTGTATTTGTTATAATAAAGCATACTATATAATACGAGTTATTACATACAATATTTTTTTTTTCAATATATGTTCCGAAAGACGACAGACCTTACTCCTAAATCATTGATTTCTGTCCTTCTTAAAATATTACCATTCATCCTTCACTTTTTTTTTTTTTTTTTTTTTTTTTAGCTTTTCTCTTGTGACGCTAGTGCCGTAAGGTTTATTTAATTTTCACTTATTTGTACTGAAATGACCAAGAAGTCTACGAGAACCGTACGATTTGAATCTATTAATGCAATCTGAAATACAATATTTCTTCACATATTAATATTACCACTGATGTTCTCCCTTCATGTCATTTTGGCGTCCGTAAGCGATACGGTCTTACCATCGTACCCCCCTGGAGCCGGCAGTGCCTCCCAGCTTTCCTTTCTATCATCCCAAAAGGGTTCCAAGCTTTTCTGTTTAATACCCTCAACCTCTGGCACATCTCTGTGATTTGTAGGACCTGCTCTTTAAATCTCTGCCATTAATATAGCGCAAATATTTCCCCTTTTCTTTCTTTTATTTGTTTATATTTTATTGCTACCCTCAGACTCTGGTGCTTCACCTCAGTCTTTGAAAACGCCTACGTATCAGGTGTACTTTTTTTCTTTCTTTTTTTCCCGCTGAAAACCCTGCATACATTTCTATAACCTTCTTGGTGTATATTCGTTAGATAATGTTACCATTTCAACTGACATTCCGAAGATCATCTCGACAGTTTTATTTCGAAAAATTTACTATCCAAAATGTTGTTGTTCTTCAACTTATCTAATATATATCTATATCTATATCTATATCTATCTATCTATCTATCTATCTATCTATCTATCTATCTATCTATCTATCTATCTATCTATCTATCTCTCTCTCTCTCTCTCTCTCTCTCTCTCTCTCTCTCTATATATATATATATATATATATATATATATATATATATATATATATATATATATATATATATATATAAATAGACTTCAAAAAAAATTCAGAATGTTAACTATTAAGTGTTAAATCAACTATTAAACCATATACCTAGAAACAATTTGTTTTGTTTGTTTTTTCAAACCAATCACACACACGCGTGCATTTTTGCATCATTTTATGGCGTGTCCAGTTTTTGCATTTATCACTGGTTACTTTTCAACCGAAAACTATGATAATCTTATAGCCCAACTTTGCTCAACACTATGCGTAATGACTATTAACCTGAAATACATATATTAGTGTTAAACTATTACCTATCACACTATGCCCTGCAACCTATGTAGTCACTTGCCTGTTCCATAGACACCCCTATCGTTTATTACTAGAGCACCAGTGTTGAGTATCAGGTTAGAGATTATCGTGGAAAACAGAAAACATCGCTTATATGGCAACACACTATAAAAATACAATGCATTAAGATCCGAAAAAGCAGCAAAATAAATGTATGAACTAGAGTAGTTTCATATTCATTAAAATTTCAAATGGATACTGAGTTTTCCACCCACCGTATAGTTATTATTAATCGAATGGTACACTCTTTTTCATAATAGCTTGGACACGTATTTCTTTCAAGGCAATATGCTTAAAAAAGTTGACATATTTTAACAATGAAGCTTGTAATAAAGGTCTGAAAAAGGTAAAGAAAATAACCCTCATATGAATGGAAGTGCAGAGCTATTAAAGTGAACTGTATGGTCACATCTTTCCTTGAACATGACTATACAATGCATATGTATTCAATAAAAGAAGTTAAAATAATTTAGGCTTACGTTTTCAGCAGTCTGAGACATTGTCAAGCAGAGAGTAAGACCAAAAAGGTAGTAAAATAACTTTTTAGGTTTATCATAATAGCTCATACCACATGAAAGTGAGTAACCAGGTAAGTCAAAGTAGATGTGTCAACCCAGAACGTATTTTCAGTTATTATTTATGTTTATGTAATATTCTCATTTATACATAAACAAAAATTCATTGTTATTCATATTTTACACCTTAAAGTTGGACAAAATAAAAATAATTTAGCTATATAAATAAAAGGATGACGAAGCAGGATAAAAATGTAGTATAAAATTATAGAAGTACTTTAATTGTCAAATAGAAAATAAACAATAATATTCGAAAAATATTTACCTGTATGAAACTCGTTATTAAAGTATAAGATCTAGTAAGTCTAAAAATTTCCAGTTAGCAACTTATATTAATTCAATTTATGCTTTGCTTTTCTTAAGGAAAATATTACACTACAGACAAGCAGTTCTTTCGAATAATTTGATATGAATAATTTCTACAGTGTAATTTTTAATTTTCAAAATGCAGGACAGTTTGTTTATCAAGTAATTTTTGGTTGAAGCGTGTGATAGTGATATTTATTACGAGAAATACGCAAAATACCCAACTTTTCTAAGCCAGTGCTACTTTATTATTTATGTTTACCACACACGTCTTGCTCCATTTCTTTCTTATATCTTTTCTATTAAATTTATTATTTTTATAAGTATTACTTACAGAGAATAATATAGATAAATTTGACTTCAACCTTTTTCTTAATATATTAAGTCCTATTATTGTTTAAACCGAACAGAATTATTGGAAAATATCAGTGCGGATTTAGGCTAAATTGATCAACTCTCGACCTGATATTTAACATTCGACAAATACTCGAAAGAAATGGGAATACAATACATCGGTACATTAATTATTTATTGATTTTAGAAAGACCTACGACTCTGTTAGGAGGGAAACATTGTATGTACAACATTCTTACAAAATTGGGAATAGCGAGAAAGCTAGTTAGGATAATTAGGATATATTTAAATGAATCCCAAAGTAAGGCCCGAGTAGGAAAATTCTTGTCCACGAACTTTCACGTCTAAAATGGCCTGAAACAAGGAGATGCGCTATCGCCATTATTATTCAACTTCGTTCTGGAGTACGCTACAAGAAAAATCAAAGACAACAATCAGGGCCTAGAGCTGAATGGTATTCACCAGTTTATGGCGTACGCTGATGATGTAAATATAATACGGAATGATAAGAGAACAATAGAGAGAAATGAAGAGATCTTATTAAACGCTTACAGGGATATGGGTTTAGAATTAAACGCAGAGTAGAACTAAATACATGGAGTTCGTCGGGATCATAATACTGCAAATTATGGATGCGTTAAAATATCGAATAATACTTTAAACAAAGTAGATACTATCAAACATCTAGGATCAATATTAATAGATCAAAACCGTATTCACGAAGAAATTAAATGTCGACTAAAAGCAGGGAATTCGTGTTATTATTCAGTTCAAAATCTTTTGTCGTCACGAATCCTATCGAGGAATTTGAAGCTTAAAATATGTAAAACGATAATGAAGCTTGTTGTTCTGTATGGTTGCGAAACATGGTCGCTTACTCTGAGGGAAGAACGTAGACTGAAAATATTTGAGAAGAAGACCCTGAGACGAATACTGAGACCCAAAAGGAACGAGAATGGGGATGGCGGAAACTTCATAACGAGGAATTGCATAATTTATACCGTTTACCAAACATTGTTAGGATCATCAAGTCTAGGAGGCTCAGGTAGTCAAGTCATGTAGCTGAAATGGAAGAAAGTAGAAACGCTTTCAAAGTTTTAAGTTGAATTCCAATCGGGAAACGACCATTAGGAAGACCTAGGCGCAGGTGGGAGGACAATATTAAGATAGATTTTGCAGAAATAGGAATACAAAGTAGAAACTGGATCCATTTGGCTAAAGATAGAATCCAGTGGAGAGCTTTTGTGAACGTGGCATTGAAATTCCGGGTTCCATAGTATGTTAGAGTCACGGGCGTCTCTGGCGGTGGGGACAGGGGGACGCGTCCCCCTCAAATATTTTGAGTACGAGATAAATGGATCAATGCTGAAAGTATTTAGATCTATATGGAAGAAGTACAAACATAGGCAGAACAAATTAAAGTTATGTCTGTTCTTAAACATTAGGTTAATGTGATTAGAATGTCCACCTGACGTGTGTCGCTTTCAAAGAAGGATTTTTAAAGAAAAGTTACACTTCTTGGTTAGTCAAAGTAGTCTCGGCTGCAGGCACACAGTTTTTTCATTGCTTAACCAGCAATAATTGGTTTCCATGACAAATGGAGACTGGAGAAGGAAAGGAAAGGATGTATAGAAAGTTTATTGCGAATTAAGAAGGGAAATCTACAAAGAAGCGAAGTGACAAAAGGAATTTAAAAAGATAGAGAAATTTGAATATTATATATGGGAGTAAATTTTATGCGAATACTGTAGAAGGGCAGCAAGGGACAAATACTATAGAAATCACTATAGAAATTAAAGATAGAAATGAGTATTCATTGAGCGAATTGAGGGTGAGGAAGATGGAAAGAATGCACTGAGGAGCCAGATGACAGCAAGAATAGACTACATTTTAAACATTAAAACGGAAAACGAAGTAAACGAGGGTGATTCATTGGAAAGTTCAAAAACAAACAGCGAAATGAAGAACAAAAAGGTAGATAATATACCTTTTGAGCTTATTAAGAATACAGAAAAAGAATGAAAACCAAAAATTCGAAATTCGCAATCAAATCACGTGTCATTGTAAGACTTCTTTCAGAGAGTTAAGATTTTAATAGCTAAATAATCGACATAAATGAGGACTATAAAACTACACGGCTGCAAATGCGTTTAAGAACACTGAACAGGAATTCACCGGTAGGAATGTCAAGGTGAAGAAATTACCTAAGAACCATATTATATATAAACTTTTTTTTTTCGGCAAGTAGTCTACCAGTGATGGTAGAAAATCATGAAGGTATTGCTAAAGGTAGAAAGAGCGGATACCATTAGTAAAGTAGATTCCAGTTATTGATAATTTTGACATAACTTTAGTTGGGGTCTACTAGCATTCTAGTCGTCCCCGTTCCTCTCAATTTTAACATGCCAGAGACGCCCGTAGTAAGAGTTATTGTTTAAACTGACGTAAGTATCATGTACCGGTTAAAGTTTTGAATTCGAGGTCCTGTGACTCTCTTAATGCCTTGTTTTACTTAGTTACGTCATTTATCTGTTCTATTAGTGTCATGTTTAGCATAGCACCTTCTTATTTGTCTTTCAATCTCTTGTTTTTATTTCAAATGTCTTGAAATATTCATATTCTTATGATGCTTTTATTTCAAATTATATATTCTTGTCTTTTTTTTCTTTCTTCCAGGATGAAGTGAAATACTTACTATCCGAATTAGAATTATTTAATATTATTAGGAACCACCCCGAAATTTCGTATTCAACTATGTCTCAATCAGAATTATTACAACTGCGACGACTTGTGGCTATGTATTTACAAGGCGATGTGTCTGAACTTGAAGTCCTAAGTTCTCAGCAGGGCAAGCTATTACTTAAGTTATTTCGGGACTTGTTTAATGAATTAGAACCTGAACAACCACCTACACCTGCAACGACGACTGCAGTTTCTTCTCGTGCTGCCCTCAGTGAAAGGACGACTCCAAGACCTCGAGTTAAAAAGCTGGTAGATACTGTCAAAAGCACAGGTAAAGAATTGATAGTGAAAGAACAGGAGTTGCTTCAAGTTGGTGAAACTGATCGCCGAGGGATTGGTATTGGCCCAGCCGCAGCTGCAAGAAATATCAAAACGCAAGATGGTAATGTGACGAAAGCAATGAAAAAGCAGAAAATGACTAAGCCTGCCAAAGGCAAGGCTATTGCTGTAAGTGCTTCCGACGTCACATCACCATCAGTGCAGGATAGAAAGACTTCACAGGGAAGTATCGGATCGATCGTCACAAGGACGGAAGAGGTAATAACGGTTACCAGTGGTGAAATTACAACTATTCCAGAAATGACTCCCGTACCATCAAAAGAGGATATCTATATAGAGTTCATATCAACAGAAGGGAAAGGTCTTTTTGAAGCGCGGGAACAATTAGCGAAAGATGTAGAAGGAACCTATCGCAGCTTCCTCGTACGGTCTAAAATGACAAACGAGATGAAAGTGTTGATAGAGAATCTTAAGAGTGACCTTCTCGAGACACAATACCAAAGGCATGTGAATGGAGAAACGTATGATAAAGATGGAAATATCGTTGTAAGTGCCAAAGAGAAGAAAATAGTTGTAAAGATACAAGAGACACAGTCGAAGTTCGACGAGATCAATGAACAGTGTCAACAAGACCGTGTTTCCTTAATGGAAAAACAACAACAGCTTAATGAAAGTAATAGAACTTTTGAAGAAAAATTATTGGCATTTACAACAAACAAGTACGGTACTCCCATTCCTGTTAAAGATAAGAAATCTACTAAAATCAGGTTAACACTTCCTGAAGAAATAATTCCGGAAGGAAGAAGTCAAGAAGAATTTTACAACTGTCTACAAAGGTCTTTAACACGGAAGGTAAATTATTATTATTAGGACTGGCTTTACATTTTCAGTATCATAGGAGGAGTTAAACATTTCGTTGCATAAGCTAAGAAAAGTCAAACGTAGAAACCATCTGACACATTTTTCTTAACTACATTATATCACTAATCTGACAGTGTCAATGTATCTATTCCAACGAAAATATTTTTGAAACACTTCAATATTTAAGATTAATCAAATTTTCACCTTACTTATGAATTTACATTATGTATAAATCCACCAGAATAGTGGATCAGTTAGTCATAGTGTCTGTATGTAGTATATTTGGTAAAGTGATGGTTTTATTGGACAAACTATAAGATGCATTACAGTTATTTAATTTTTGTGTTTTTGTACAGTACACTTGAGTAGTAGGATTATATATTGACCAGCATATCACAATTTATGTTTTATTTAATATTAATTATGGACTCATAAATATGTGAGTTTAATGTAGACATCGGTTTTTCGTACTTGGAGTAACTAAGGGTAAAAGCAGCGACGGCTTTCGCAAATATAATTTTTCTGGAATAAATACATTGGCACTGTAAGGTTAGTCATATCATTTAGTAAAGAGAAGTCATTTTAACTAGAGTTCTACTCAGGCCCGTATCCAGAGGGGGTCTAGGGGGGGCCGGGCCCCCCTAAATTTTTGCTGGCCCCCTAAAAGTTTTACAGTAGGTTTGCAAAAGAACTATAATATGGTGATGAACTATCATATGGTTGGATCGGGCCCCCCCTAACTTCAGCCGCCCCCCCCCCTAAGTTTTTGGGCTGGCTACGGGCCTGGTTCTACTTATGCTAGCCATCCTGATACTTTCCCGAGATTTCCTTTGTCGCAATTCTGAATACCATAGTTGATGGTTAAAAACGTATGCTCTTAAGGAACATCATTTCAAATATGTGTAGTTGTTATTGTTTTTATTAAACATTTATCGACATATGTGACATTTTGATCCAGTTATTCTAAACAATAATGTCGCTAGGGATAATTAAATATTTCGCTCATCGACTATTGTAATAAAATCTAGAATTTTCAATTTGTATTAATTAAGCACAGTAGGTCATCATCATAGGTATTCTGCCCTTGTTAGCAGGTCACTTGCCGCAGCTGAGAAGCTTCCATGCTCCACGGTCCTCCGCTAACCTCTTCGTCTTCGCATATGATCTTTCTGTTTTAATATCATCCATTAATTGTAGTCTCCTTCGCCCCCTCCCTCTCTTTTCCTCCACCATACCTTCTAGGACGTCCCTCATGATACAATCTCTTCTTAGGCAATGCCCCAACCAGTTTCTCTTCCTCTTCCTAATACTATCTAAAAGTGTTTTTTTTCTCACCCACAATTTCTAACACTCTCTCATTTGTTTTCCGCTCGACCCAACTAATTCTTTCCATTCTTCTCCACACCCACATTTCGAAGGCTTCCAGTCGATTTTCGTCACCTTTACCTAATGTCCACGTTTCCGCCCCATACAGTACAACACTCCACACGAAGCATTTTATGAGTCTTTTTCTCAACTCTTTATTCAAGGTCCCACAAAACAGGCTTTTCTTCCTCCTAAAGGCTTCTTTCGCCATTCCTATCCTTGCTTTTATTTCACGTTCGCACTTCATGTCATTACTAATAATACCACCCAGCCTTTTTTTCATCCCATATTCTCCAAAGCCCTTTCTCATTTTTTCTAACATTTTATTGATTTTCTTTTCAGATTCTGCAAGAAGCGCCATATCGTCTGCAAATCTTATGCATCTAATCATTCTACCTCCTACCGAAATACCATCATCATCATGTAGGCTCTTTTTCATTATATCTTCTAGATAGACATTAAATAGTGTTGGCGAGAGGCAGCATCCTTGTCGAACTCCCCTGCCAATTGCACTCTCTTCCGTCATTTCCTCCCCTATCCTCACACTTACTTGTTGGTTCATGTATAAGTTTCTTATGAGTCTTCTATCTTTCCATTCCAACCCTATCTTCGTTAGAACTCCCAATAACAATTCCCAATTCACGCGGTCAAAAGCCTTTTCTAGATCAATAAATACAACATACACCTCTTTCCCTTTTTCTATAAATCTTTCACCGATCGCCCTTAATAATCCAATTGCATCTCTTGTGCCCTTACCTCTTCTGAATCCGAACTGCTCCTCCTCAACATCTTTACTTGTTCTTTCATATAACCTTCTGTTCAGTATTCGGAGCAGAATTTTAGCTGAATGAGATATGAGACTAATAGTTCTATAGTCCTCACATCTCTTTGGGTTCGATTTCTTAGCCATCGGTATCATGATCGTTTTCAGAAAGTCTTTTGGCACAGTAGGTAGTGGTAGTCAATTCATTATTTACACCATCCCTAACAGAAATCAATTTCACTGTTAGAAAGCCCGGTGCAGACGATGTGTTGTGGCTTCGTTCAACATTGAAACACTGAGTACATTGTTTGAAACAGGGGAGATTATTGTCCCTTCGATAATGGGACTGAAAGGTGAAAAGTACGATGTTTTCTAGTCCCTATCGGAATACATTGATCAGCCAGAATATCATGCCCACTTACCTAATATCTGATACGTCGCCTTTGCCTCATAGTACAGCAGCAATGCGGTTTGGCATGGAAACAACGAGATCTTTGTAGGTGACTGGATGCATGGTGCACCACATCAGCACATGCAAGTAACTTAGTGACCGCAAATTCCGCAGAGGAAGTCGATGAGCTGCGTTAACATAGGATGAATTTGGAGTCCATTGCAGCAATTGAAATTCGCCACTGTGCTTCTCGAACTACTGTAGCAGAACGTCAAAAAGAACATTATCCTACTAGAAAGTGCCATTCTCGGCTGGAAAAATTATCGATATGAATAGCTGGTAAAATTATCATACTCGTCATCAGCAATGATCTGCCAATAGCTAGGAGCCATCATAGTGCACTCCACATGCATTACAGAGTCCATGGATGGTCATGTAAAGATCCTTCAAATCATAATGGAGCTACCACCGGCCTGTCGTCTTTCTACTGTGCACATCTCGAGCAGCTGTTTCTCTGGAAATGACAGATTCTATGTGATGAAGGTAGTATCGTAATGCATCGGCTCATGCAACATTGTCTCATTGCCCTGCGGTCCAATGACGATGACCATGTGTTCATACTACTCGTCATCGATTATGTCGTGCGGATAACATTAGTACCTGTGGGTCAATCCATCTCAAGTGGTCCAAAGATGGGGAAAATGGTTGCTTGACCATCTCCGAAAATTATAGAAATTTGAGTGTGATGAATCTTAGGCCACAAAGTAATTCTGTGTGTGAATAAACTATTGAAAAAAAATATCATGATTGATATCGCATGGAGAAAAAAGTGAGGACTGGTAAAAACGCGAAAAAAGCACTCACGCGCGTGACGATAGTCGTAGCCTGGAAAAAATTAAATATTTTGATATGTTTCATGCCAAATCTCAAAAGTACGCATGGTGCAGCAATTAGGCCCGCTTTTGTTTGTGTTCAGTTGTGCAAAAGCTTGCGAGTGGCGTTTGTTCCATCTTTCTAGCTCCATGATCATTGCCACGTGTATATGGTAAGGGGATTAGCTCTCCCTTGCATCCACAACACCCACCGTCGGACTGGACCACAGTATTAAGGCACTTAATGTATCAGTAAAGTATCGTTGAAATCCAATCCCAGTTACGGAATTAATGTGTTCACAAGGTTGCGTTACACCTATCCATCCTATCTTGTTGAAAATGGCGTCTTTGTAGGAAATGTTTAACATGTTTGTTGTTTCCTTTCTCTTCTATATCATTACAGCAATAGCTTTTAGTAGTTGTAATTACAAGTTCACACAATTACACGATTTAAGCAGTGTTGCAAACTTCAGCATTATTTATCATATCTTCGGAAAGGTTTGAGATATCGAAGTGCTGTAAACGGCAAAATAATTTACACATCCATTACAAACCATACAAGTAACTAGATATGATACTTGTCTCAGCATTTTTTCGAAATAAATGCTTTCTAAAAAAAATAAAATTTTCAAGCCCTGGTAACTTCCTTCCTATTGGTTCGAAACAAGCCATACCGTGACCATGGTATCCGACACTAAAGTACTTTTGATGTGCATTATCCTATGCATCTCCATTATGCTATATTTTAGTTAGAAGCTTCCGAACTTTGGATGTTTGTGATAGTATATCATCATTAGTTTGCAACACTGAAAAATAAAAGTGGTATTTTAAGCTTATGTATGACACGTTGATTTTAAATATGTAATAACCTGACGTAGTGCCATTTGAAAAAAAAACTATAACTTCATATTGGGTTGGCAACACTGCTTCTTGAGCCTTTCTGTTTAATACATTCTAAGATGTCCCCTTCTTACAGTTGCTTCGTGCAAAGTTTCGCTTTTTTCTCCCTTTTGGTTTATCCGTTATAGCGGATGGTCAAGATAAATTGTCCATTCTGTAGACGTGGCAATGACCATGGAGCTAGAAAGATGGAACAAACGCCACTTGTAAGCTTCTGCACAACTGAACACAAACAAAAGCGGGCCTAATTGCTGAACCATGCGTAGTTTTTTTTTTTTTTTTTTTTTGATCTAGCATGAACATATCAAAACATTTAAATTTTTCCAGGCTATGACCATCGTCACGCGCTTGCCTTTTTCGTGTTTTTACCATGTCCTCACTTTTTTCTCCAAGCGATATCAATCATGATATATACATACATACATACATACATATATATATTGCAATAGTTTATTCACACACAGAATTACTTTGTGGCCTAAGCAGCAATTTTTAGCACTTTGCCCTCCCGAGATATTACGCCCCAAACATGGCATTAAAATCACAAACTTCAACTTTCGGACCCCCATAAATCTACGATGTGGATATTTCTACAGACTCTTTACATGCAATAGTATTCAGCACAAAACTTATGAACCCCCCACTTTATGTCATTCTAAAATACAGCCCCTTTAAAAGTGTAATTTTCTGTACTTTTCCTAGCGATTTCATACATTGGTTTGCAACCCTGCATATTTATTTAGAAGCAAGAGTATATGTTCTCCCTGTACCTTAATCTCTTCTCTAAACATTCGTTTTTTTTTTTTTTTTTTTTTTTTTTTTGAGTTCGTCTGATACGTACATCCTGAGCAACTGTAGTATTCGTAAACGCTTGCAAATGCGAAAAATGGCACTCCACCGACAACAAAAATTGGCCGCCATTCAGGAACTTGTACATACGACAACGTGAATGATGTTATTCACCTTCTCATACACAAGGTTCGTCACACTCAAAGTTTTATTATTTTCCGAGATGGTCGAGCAACCACCTCTGGACCACTTCGTATGGATTGACCCACGTGTGGGAGATCGGCTGCGGAGGTGCATATCATTGCACGGTGAACTGTGTGCTCAGAAACACTCATGCATTGTCAACTGTTAGTGTGCTATTACTTGTGCCACAGTTTGCGCCCTATCCTGCTGTACCAACCTCGACAGTTTACGACGTCCGACATGTTTAATGAGGTGTGGCTGCCCCATGTCTTGTAGTTTGATGCTGGTTCCACCGTCCTTTTCCCACCTTTGGAAGACACTAATCATTGCAGCTCACAAACACCCGACAAGCCGTTCTGTTCCTGAGGAGATGCTCGTTCCCAACTGTCTGGCCATTACAGTGTAGCTCGTATCAAACTCATATCACCGACCTTTCCCATTCTACTTACAAGCATCATATTAACTGATCGAGTAGCGAGCTACTTGTCATCGTGTAGCGAGCTACCCTGCTCTGCTCTGTGGCTCTTACGTTAGCCCAACGACTTCTTTCAAGTAGTAGTGGGTAGTCATAATGTTTTGGTTGTTCAGTGTATATCACACAAAAATAAGCAAAATCACATGTTATTGCACAATAACAAGATGTATGAGTTTTATTTGATTTGAGTTTAGCAACGGGACTATATGAGACGTGGACAAACAGCCTAACGTGGAATTCGAACCGCATAAGTTCCCGCCGGGAATCGAACCCAGGTCTCCCAAACCAAAGGCGCGTACGTTAACCTCTTAGTTACGAGGGAGTTCGAAATGCATCAGTAAATAAAAACTATCAAATATCAAAACATCCGAAACATAAAATCAGCGAACGGTTTCGAGATACTCCTCATCTCTTCTTTGGCGCATCTAAAGAAAAAAAAAACTAGTTTGTATATAAAAGATATGATGTATGAATTTCTCTGCTTGCCATTTTATAGAATAAAAGTGATAGAGTAAGTTTTAAGTTCGTTAATAAGATTTCCTTTTCGTCCTAATTTATGAGTAATGAAAAATCCTTGGTATGCACTTCTACGTTAGACTACAAATCATAAAGAACCAAGTGCTAATCTTGAACTGACACTTAATTAACGATCTCGAACTGTGAATCACTCAGTAAAACTAATGATGATGTAATATACAAGATTTTCTTAAAACTTGACACCAACATAAATTTTCTAACTTGAAACGTTTAAACACACTCAGGAAGTACTTGCTGTGTAATAAAATTTGTGATAGAAGCTATAAATTCAATTATTTTTTTAGCCGTCTCCTCCAGAATAAAATATATATGAAAGATCAAGGAAGAGAAGAAAATCTGAACTTCAAATTTACCCCATCACTTTTTTTTTTCACAGAATGAACAACCAGAGAATTTCATGTATTATGCATTTAATATAGCAACGAATTTTTCTCTATATGCGCCGAGGAAGAGATGAGAAGTGTCTAGAAACTGTATGCTAATTTTGTATCTTTGGATTTTTTTAGTGTGTGATAATTTTAATTTCCTGTTAGTAGATATGAATCCCATAATATCAATTAGTAACTAGCAAGTTTTTTTTTTTTCTAAAGGTCATCGATACTAAACATTTCACAAAACCAAATCCTTCAAGAAAAAGAAATGCTTAAATTTTAGCGATATAATAGCAAATGTCAAATTTACTATTGTGAAATTGGTTATATTCAAATAGACAAACATCGTTCTTAAGGTATCAAACCAAACAGGATATATTTTTTTTTTTAAATAGTAAATCTGTTAACTATTTACTTACTTCTTGTTTTTGTTCTCGATCTTTCTACTGACAAAAAAATCAAAACTTTTCTATTGTAGGCTAAGAAGGTACGGAGATGAAATAGACAATTTTCTTTGAATAGCTTAGGAGATTTTAAAGGACGCAGGAGAACTTCTAAATTCTAGCTTTTGTGTACATACTTTTTAATAAATAAAGATTTTTAAAAAAAACTTAAATTTTTGTTATTTCAAATTCACCACTTAAATCAAATTCAGTTAAGTTAAGCATACAAACTTTTTGAACAATCAATACAACCATTGACCAGTTCTTAATATTCGAATACAACTGAGGAGCACACTCGTGAATAAATTGTTAGTTACCCCATTGATGCGGGAGATCTGGGTTAGATTTAGCTAAAGGCATATGTGATTTGGATTTCATGTAATGCTGTAGGATCATGTTTTATATAGCCTATTACTGGATACACCGAACTCCAAAACAACAAGAAGAATTTAGTAAAAGGGACTGCAATGACTCAGTGGTAGAGCGCTCATCGATTATGGACTGAGGATTAAGAGCAACTATGATAATTATAATGTATGAAAATGTTGGAATGAAGAAAGTGGGAGGAAGCGGGACAGTCCTAAAAAAACTCACGCATACAGTGGTAGTTCACCACAAAACTACTTGGTGCAAACTGGAAACGAATCAAGGATCCTACCCACTAGAGGTGAGAGCACTACCACTGAGTCACGCACCCTCACTGGTACATGGGGTACGGGTACCTGATTTGATCCCAGCTCGCGTCAGGTGGTTTTCTGATAGACTACCACGGTGTACGTAAGCTTCCTTGGAGTTCTCCTGTTTCCTCTCACTTTCTTCATTCCACCATTTTATTCAATATTATCATCATTGCCTCCTTTAGCCTCGTGGGACCTTAAACTAAAAATAAAATACTTTGTTTTTGTTTTTGATGTTTTGTACACTGAACCACGAAAGTATCTCCCCCTAAGTACTCTAATTCCATTACTTGGGGTCCAGGTAATATGCAGTTGCGAACACGCCTGGACAGATGCAACCCAACTTAACATACTTTTCTCAGCACTGACAGCAGTTGGTAGCACTGAATTAGGTTTTTATGCAAGTAAAATTGTGAGTAGATGACACACAAAACATTTCTCCATTCTGAGATAAATCTTTCTGGTTCAGAGCGTGTTGTCCAATGAACACCATATGTTAATCTCAATATTACTATGTATGTAATGTATTATTTCATTATATACTGTATATTCAAAGAAATAAAAACACTGCTCACACATGAATCAGAAAATTCTTGAAAGTAGCTGAAAATATCGAATCTAGAACAACTGCTGGAAATAAGTTTGTAAATGACTGTCTCCATTGACAGACCTTCTCCAATTCTCCTTATTCCAACATCTTTTTCTTTCTAAAGAGAAGATCTTGCTCGTCACACTGAGTATGCATTGAAATTGAAATAGAAACACTTGAAAAAGTTTAAGCCTGGCCGGGATTAGAACCCGAATAAAAGTTCCATGCGCTAACCACTCACCTACCGCGCCACTTCATCTTCCATCCAAACTAATACCTAGTTAAAATCGTTTCATGGAAAAATATAAAAAGATACTAATGCTTGTGTGAGGGTCTTAATGACTTACTCGAGGTTTCCTTGTTTAATCAAAAACAAGTTATATAGACATTCCTCAATGAGGAAAATATTACGAAACATTCTTCAAGTTGAGGCTACGTCATCGGTTCAGGGATGGTCTCGATTTACAATACATTTCTTCTTTACCATAACTTCTAATTTCCAAGAAGAAAAGACGACAGAAATTATTTTCTCATTCTTTGAATGAATCGATGAGTAGAAAAAGGAGAACATTCCCCACTATCTTATTTTCGGGAAACTTAAAAAAAACTATTTATTGAGAAATGTGTTGCTCTGATATGATTGTTTTGCATTATAAATTTGTAGTGTATGCTAAGGATTATTATTTGCCACAAAGAAAAAACATTTAAATATTTTATCTTTCCGACTACACAGGAAATTTGCTTGCGGAATATTCTCCTTTTTACACACAAGAGATAAATGTAGCAAAAGAGTGTACAAAATATACAGAAAAACCCGTTATTTCTAAACACATGATTGAAAACAGTCAACTCATTAATACATGGTACATTTAGTTCAAAACTTATTTAAATTGCAAGTTTCAAGTCAATATTAGTGATATTTTCTTAAAAAAATGAAAAGTTATTTATAACATCAGTTTAGATGCGATACAAAAAGTAGAAAATGTATAGTAAATGCTTTAGAAGTTTGTTTAAACAAAACGCCTTTGTATCTACTCATCATCAATGTCACTACTAGTATCTTCAGAAACTGGCAACTGCATGATATTGTTATAGAAATCTTGATAATCATCCGGCACGTAATGCTTAACTTTTTCAATGTCTCTAAGCTTCTTTGGATTCACTGGTATTTTTGCCCTGTAAGCAAGGTCTTGTGGAACAAGATATTGCTGGCTTCTGTTTTTCTCAGTTTAAAAGTTACATATTGTATGCCATCAATGTACTGATAGGCTTTTATTTAGTTTCGCTTTTATCAGCCTTTAGTTTCGCTATTGTAGACAAGATGCCTATGTTGACTAATAGAAAAATTCTCACTTTTTTTCTCAATGTCTTGTAGTTTTCTTGAAATAATAAGGCCACCAATCCTTAAAGTTAATTATATCATCATTTTTTGACACTACTTAAGTAATACTCATATTTAACAACTGGTTTTAACTCTGGTTATTTTTCTACAAACAGTTCATGCATTGTTTTCACTATTAAGTCAGATTGTAAATAAGTAATGGACTGAGAGGTGTAATGTGAAACCTTTGTGGGGAACGAGGCAATATACTCATCTAATTTATTCAAAACTATGGCATCTATAGTATTTCCCTGGTTAGTGTGTTTACTTCTCTTATCCTCTGGTTTCTGGTTTGTTTCTACTAGCTTAATTAAACGTTCAACAGCTTTGTTAGATTTTATGACATGAAGCGCCATGTACGCTTTGCGACACACCTCTATTCTAGTATTATATTTTATTGCAAAATATTTAAAAGATAAAGTATTACGCTTAGATTCAAATGTCAAAGGACGATGACGTGCAACATCATGTCGTTCAATTAAGCCTGAAAGATACATATCACGTTCGTTCTTAGGACGTCCACAGAAAAGAACATGTATTGTACATCGTTTTTCTTCTTCAGTAAATTTTTCGTATATTTTTTGCGACAGTTACAATCATTACCTGTTAATCTTGCTTCCACTAAATATCCCTTACTTGTCACAAACTCTTCTCCGCGTTGTCTAGCTTGTTTTTCAATTTCTTTGATATGCTGGTCTTTATTACGCTTACCCTTTTCCCTTTTAGGTTCATACATATTGTCCTCTGACGAAGACATTGTTGAGACACAAGTTCACAGAATACTTCAAGGCACTAGAATATTATTTCGCAATGTTCATAACACACAGTACTCCGGTGTTAACACGACTACTTCACAGTACTCAATCTTCCGCGACTGATGTGAATGCCTATCTGTGACTGGCGCAGCATCTAGTGGCCGATCAGGGAATTACTGGTGTTGCGTGGGAAAAGGAGAATCTTCCAGGAATGTTCTCTTTCTTTCACTCAGCGAAAATTTCAAAGCAATATCTAACAATGGATTATGATAGTAACACTGTTTTTTTACGTTCATTCTATGTATTTACGGATAGAGAACAAAATGACTATTTCAGTTTGTTTTCGTTATTTTTTGGAATATTATCCTTTTTCTACTCACCGATTCAGTATCAACACGTGTAGAAATAGACAGTTCTATGTTTATGTTCCATAACTACTAGCTTATTTTCTTATATTCATACGAAGAATTTGTGGCAAATTAAGCCGGTGGCACTAGCCGAGTGATATCGGGTTTTCGGCTTCTGATCATGAGGCGCAATCCAGTAGGGGTTCGAATTCCTCTGAAGAGCAAGGTCGGAATTTTAACTGTCCTCAGTATTTCTGTGTTCGTGTCCCTGTAGTGTTTGGAATACGTTGAAAGCACATGAGGTGCCGTGGTTTGTTTAAAAAATGTGAAACTAGGAGTCATTGCAGCTACCTAGGTTCAAATCCCATCGTGGCAATTATTAATATTTCTGTATGGGAAGGTAATGTTTATGTAATTGGTATTGTAATTATGTTAATCCTATATTATTACTATTACCACAGAAGGAAAGAAAAAGTAACATAGTTGAAGGTATTCATAGAAACAGAAAAGATATACAGTATGTCAGATGTTTCTTAGGTTTACACATAAACGCAATAATATTACTACGTTTATGGATTTACAGATAGAATTATCATTTTATGACAACAAGAAATGGAATATAAATATTTGTTAGCTGATAACAGTAATGCACTTAGTTTCCCCTTCTACAAAGTAGATAGGTGAGGTGAAGTCTTAAATAGGATCATTCTTGTGACTAGAGTTGTAAGTTCGATCACTATTTGCAATTTGTGCACAGTTAGGACCAAATTCCTTGGAACTCATTTTTGGCCCATACTACAGCAGTAAAGACGTGTAAAGCCCTTATGTATTCATCAGTTCTTGTCCAAACATGTTACGCTCCCACACAGTTATGAATGAAGGTTGATACGGATGATGTAATTTTGTGTTGTTGGCATTTCATCTTTGAAGGAAGTCGTCTCTACTCTTAGACCGAGAGAAATTTAATATTTTTCATGTTAGTATACATCGGAAGTATCAATATTGCAAATTACAAAAATTCCCTTAATTGCCACAGCCGAAATCGAACCTGCGACCCCAACATTATGAAACTAACGCTTAATCCACTACTCTAAGACATCACTGTTCTTGGAGAAAGAAGAAACTGGATGTGCAGTGAATTCAGTAATTACACTTTTACGATTCCAGTGTAATAATACTGAAACTTTTTGATTTCAGTCATGATAAAATAGTAAAGTATTATGCAGAAAGAATAGTCCAGAAAATTCAACTTTAAATTGACAACTCATATGTACGGAGGTGCTGCCGTATGCTCTCGCCTCGGGCCCTGGTATTTAACGGCACGGCATTGGACAGATACTCACATTGATTGGAAGCTGGTGTTTCAGGGCACTGGATTATTTTAAAAGTTAACTACTTCTTCAGTACCTTGTTTCCCATTTTCACGTGCTTTACTTACTTTTACAGTTTTTTTCAATAACTCTTTAAGAACAGCGACAAAAACAGAAACATTGAGGACAGTAAAAATCACAAACACTATTCGCGCGTTCTTCCCTTGCCTGAAGTAAAATAATAAAATATGGTGAACATGCACTTTTTGGTCTTCTATTTTCTATGTGAAGTCAAATCCAGAGTTGGAGTGGGTCAAATGGATCGAGTTTTCTGAGTGGGTCAATAGAATGTGACCCACATCGACCCACCACCTATGACCTACTCTGACCCACCTACTCACTCTGCTTACTGCATTGTAGACAGCATATTCTGAACAGCATATTTTTTTCATCTTCGACCCTAGCCATAGAAACTATAAACACATTTCTGATCGGTAGCAACTTGCGATTATCCAAACCATCTGGTGTATGTATTGTGTATTAGTACTAATAGAAGAAAATTGTCACTTTGTTGGAATTGAAGAAGACAATTGAAGAAGCAGTTGAGGTTAAATTTATATCATGGCAGTCAAGGTGCACCAAAACGAGCCCTGCTGGGTTTCTAAATAACTTTTCCTCCTACTACTACTACTAGTACTACTACTTATACTGTGGATTCGTATAGCAAAATTGCACACGTAACGTACTTTTTGAGTATTATTTTCATCATATTTTAATGAAAAAAGTGTTTTGAAAATTTAAAAAATAAAATATAAAAATAAACTTTCCTTGGCCCGGGTTTGAACCCACACCAAAAGTAATTATAATTACTAGCCCATTGCGCTAGTACGTTCAGCCACGAAGACCGCCAGTAACAGGCACTTGATTTTTACTATATTTATGCTACGTGGCGAGAAACGGATAACTCCAACTACCCAGAACCGCGTATTTAGCTCCTATGAGTAGGGTCGAACGTGATTTCAAAATATGCTTCTGAACACTGGTCAACTTGTCTACATTTTACTTTCAAGACCTCCATTTCCCTTTTTCATTTGTTTCTGTTTACTTACATGAGATGAGTATCTCTAAGTGAAGAAAGAACTTGAGGCATTTTGGATATTGATATTTGAAATTGTAATAATAGCAATAGGACTATACTATTACTTGGCTTTCGAGACACACAGCTTGTGAGTTTTAGAAGAGCTAACTACTGGAAAAAATACATTTTTGAATCACTGTAATATATAGATTGTTATATGAAAAAAATGAATGCAACTATATGTGCCTAATTATCACGGCCAAATTGCAGTCAAATGAAATGAATTTTGGTATATAGTTAGGCCTTTATCCAAACTGGGACCTTATCATATTACTTTCATTACAATAATATCGTAAAGGATTGTGGGGATCCGAATTTTTGCGAAAAAAATGAATATTTCGCAAGCCGTTAAACTTACGGAGTTGAAATTCAGTATATTAACTCTTTATTGAAAATGAACAGTACATCTAGTATTTTTTAAAAATTCTCCTTTATGAGAAGGGGAAGCACTTTCTATATATGGTAAATTGATAGTGGGTTAGTTTGTAAAAATAATCGAAAACGATCGATATTAGTTGAAAAACAAAAAATACAATGCTTCGCATCACATATCCATATATGCTTACCATGCGCATTCTACTATAATAATTGCTGAAGCTTGTTTATTATATGGAGCACTTAGAGCACAGGGCAATCAACCTATAAAGTTGTGAGAAAAATAGACATAAAATTTGTAATGTAACCTTCTGTACGTTGTTCTACTTATCTTGATTTGGGACTTCCAAATGTCATCCATTTTTCCACTGAAAAGTATCGATAATTCAACAAGGAAATAATTGGACCATGATAATTTAATTGAAATTCATCGTAATTTGGCCCATGACAAATACTACCGTAAAGGTCAGATCCACCGTTATTGTAACAGAGTGGTGCTTAAGCGATTGACCGTAGAAATTCAAACTCCGATTTGTTAGAATTTCACAACCTGGTTTTATTACTCTTTAGTCGGTAGAGAAGAGGCCGTGGATCATGTGTCAGAGTTGATAACGATGTGATTTGGTGGGTTGGAGTGGATCATGGTGGGTGGTGGGTCATGTGTCAAGTTTTCATTGACCAGCGCCATCTCTGGTCAAATTTAAAACCAAACCAAACAAAGAGCAATATTACTACACAAAACGCTCAACATCTTAGCTATTCATGACATAATTATTGCATGACCCGAATGAGTCGAGTATATCCACAAATCATTTGTCATATTTTACCGAAATACGACATCACTTTTCCGACAACCTGACACTTTAAGTGTTGATAATACGCAAAGTTCAGTGATCTCATCAGTTATGCACTTACTCCCTTATGATCGTCAAAATCTTTAGGGTACTTCCCGTAGATATAGAAAGGTGAAATGTAGTATCCAGTCTTGGTAGCGTGCAAGTAAACAAATAAAAAGCAATAGAATGATATTTTCCTCCCCAAACCACTTACAATGGGTGTGTTGATTATTCAACAAAAAGACTTGAAATCCAATCAGAAAATTCATAAAATATAAAATATGTAACCAAATCTCGACTTTGCATTAATAATAATAATAATAATCAAGGAATAACAGAATTACAATATCAATTACGTAAACAATACCTTCCAATAAAGAAAAAAATAAATGTCACGACGGGATTCGAACCCGGGTCGCTGTAATGGCAGTTCTTTACTTTCACACTTTGCCATCAATTCCTCATACAAAGATAAGAAAATAAACTAGTAGTTATGTTAGATAAATACAGCACACACTATTTCCACATGTGTTGATATAATTCAGAGAATGTAAAAACTATTTCTACCCTCTTTTCTTCTTTGGAAACTAGAAGGTAAAGAAGAATTGTACTGTAAATCGGGGCAATCGCTGAAAACTATGACGTAGCCTTAACTTGAAGGACGTTTCTTGATATGTTACTGATTGAGGAACGTCTATATAACTTGTTTTTGAGTTAAACAAGAAAATCTAGAGTAAATCATTGTGGCACTCATAAGGAACGTCTCATTATACGAGCATTAGTATTTTGGATAGTCTTACATACAACGATTTTAACTAGCTATTAGTTTAGATGAAAGATGAAGTGACGCGGTAGGTAAGTGGTTAGCGTATTGAACTTCCGAGTTCAAATCCCGGCCAGGTTGAAACTTTTTCAAATATTTAAATTTCAATACATACTCAGTGTGACAAACAAGATCTTTTCTCCTCCAGAAAGAAAAAGATGTCGGAATGAGGAGAATTGGAGAAGGTCTCTCATTGAAGGCAATCATTTACAAACTTATTTCCTGCAATTGTTCTAATTTGATATTTTCAGCTACTTTCAGGCATTTACTGATCCATGCGTGGTCAGTATTTTTATTTATCCAAACATATAGTATGTAAAGATATAATACATTACATACACAGCAATATTGAGATTAATATATGGTGTTCTTTGGAAAAAACGATCCGAACCATAGTGATTCATCTTAGAATGGAGAACTGTTTCGTTAGTCACTTACTTTTCAATTTTACCTGCATAAACACCTGGATTAGGGCTACCAACTTGCTGTCAGTGCCGAGAAAAGTTACGTGTAAGTTGGGTTGCTTGTGTCTAGGCGTTCTCACAACTGCAAATGACCTGGACCCCAAGTAATGGAATTAGAGCACTTAGGGGGGAGATAATTTTGTGGTTGAGTGTACATACTGGTATTTAAGTACATAAAAATGCACATACGTAATCTAATGAAGGCTTTAATGTCGAGATGGGGTTATATTGTTAAGAAACTGGATGTGCCATTCTGTGATGCCCTACAAGTGTTCAATGGTGTCGAGATCCTCGGAGTTGAGAAGTGTCGTATTCCTCGAAATATTCCGGACTGACATGGGTGGTGGCTATGTATGTTATCGCCCTGGAAGATACATTCGCTATGGGGAAGGAGCAATACAATTGGATGTGACTATTTTGCCAGGAAATCGCGATATCAGACAAAAGTCTTGTGTTCGTCCATAATCAGCAGATAACTTTTTTCTCATGTAAATACACCACATGCCATACAATTGCCTCCTCCCAAAGCCTTAACTTTTTAAACTTCAATTCCTTTTGCGATATACAGAGCCATGTGTCCTCCTTCAAACTAATACTAGTTCAATAAGGTTCCCTAAAAATATTACAGATGTTGGTATCGTTGTGGGCCCTCAAACTAGCATGTACTTCTATCATTCAAAGATGTTGATACAACGTTTACATACCAAGTCATCGAAATGGTACTTTTTAAAATTATATTTTTCGTTCTATTTTTCTTTTAATTGTTTAGAATTATACCCATATATAAGCAGAAATGAAAAAAGCAGTTAACGATCGTTCTGCTTTTCTGGCCCACTTCGGACACTGTGTACATACTATTAAGCATCACATTGCACCTAATTATTATAGCGTACGATATATAAAAGCTATGTATATCATTTAATATATTATTTAATATTTGTATTATTTTCATTTATATTGTACTAATTTATTATTTTGATGTAAAAATTGTATTTCGTATCTCCAGCCACATTCATTGTTCAGGAGGCAACCCTCATCTCCACCCACCAAACGACCCTTCTGATCTGATAGCGGCTACCTCGATCTGTATTTTTGTGCGTGTTCACATCATGCACACGCACATGCCCATCCACGGAGTAAAGTAAAAATCGTACTTTTTATGTCTAATTTGCATGTTCGTGGTTGCATTAGGCGAATCATCATCGCTACTAAACCCATTTGAGAAGTGGGTATAACCTCCGGGTAAGTCTTTTGGAATATCCCATGGATGTTTTAACTGGATCACAGATGTTTTCAGTAGCTACTGCTCCAATATGCGGCGCCTACGAACCCGCACCAGTTGCTAAATCTCAACAATCAACTTTACACTATCTTCTGCAGTTTTGCCAGTGGTTCACCACTTGCGCTGTTGGGAGAGGTGGTCATAGCTCGGTATACACAGTAAAACCTGTTAACTTGGCTACCTCTTCAAATTGGCTTCATTTTTATAGAACCTGTATTTTCCCATACGATATGCGTTATCTATAGTTCGGAAGTTGGCTATCTATCTATCTAAGAACTTGATCGTATTTAAGTAATGTTGTTCCTATGCTGTTAATGTTAAATTTCCTTTTGCATGTTGCATACCTACGTGATATTCATTTTTCAGAAATCCTGTCAAAACATATTTTACTGTTGTCTGTTTCAGAAAGTCATTAAACCGAAGGAAGCAGGGGAAAAGTTTGCTCAATTGGAAGTAACTTCAAAAATACAGCAATCAGCAGAACTCTTTATTGCTTTATCTCTATTGTCAGCAATCATATCAACACATTTATGCCATTAAAGCCTTCATTCATTTTTCTATATTGCAAGGTCATTTTGTGATTGAGATCAAAGGGATTTGGATGCCCTTATTTTCGTACTCGAATCCTTTTGTTTCTGTGGAGCTTGCAGGAAATTTAGAACAGTCGATGACCAGATTCATGTTATAAGATGTTAAAGAGAAAGGAAAATAAGATAATACAACTAATTCTAAACCTTCCTTCGTAATACAACGCAAAGCGATGCAAAAATCAATTATACCTGCTATGAATATTATCGTAAACTAAAACACATATTTTGCGATGCCCTAATGCAAATCATTACGGAATCAACCACAACTATTTTTAAGTTGCTTGCAGTCAACAAACATTTTCTAGGTGCATAGTAAGGCTGGTTTTTATGTTTCGTTGTTTGGAGGGATGAGACAATATGCATGTTTTGCGTAGTTCCTTGAACTGACGATCGTATTCGCATTCAGAAGAGAGGAAAGAATAAAGAATGTGCCGTAGAGTTTTGTAACGAATTAAAATTTTGAAATCTAATATACGTAAATAAAGTAAAGAGTTTGTTTACTTGTGTGTCTGTGTGCGGCCTAGGGACCAGAACGAGTGGACCAAGAGTTATCAAATTTTGGTCACGGTTACCTTGGTCCAGGCCCCAAATTAAGACGAAGCGTTTTATTTTTAATTCGAACCAGGGGAGAAGCGTTTACCGGGACATGTAAAAGTAGTAGAAAATGACCGATATTAGTGTCAAATTCACAATTTTCGCGGTCACTGAGATTAATGGCGAAACTCCGATTGCATAACTTCAAATCCACCCCATTCGGATGCGGGTCGGGAGTCACGGGAGAGGGAATACCTAAATATGTAAAAATAATCCAAAATGACTTATACTAGTGTCAAATCTATAGTTTTCGCGGTCGCTGAGATCAATGGTGACATTTCCATTAGCGATGACTTTCAAATTCAGCTTCCATTGTATGTGGACCGGGGGTCACCTGTGTGTGTGTGAGGGGGGTACCGAGACATGTAAAAATAATCCAAAATGATCAATATTAGTGACAAATCCATAGTTTTCGCAGTCGATGAGATGAATAGTGATATCTCTTACAGGCGTTGACTTCCAAATACAGCCCCCATGCGAAGAATGGGTATTTTCAGCTAGTTCACATATAAAATATAGTGTGCGAATGACAAGCTAAGATAGATATATATGAATAAATATTGATATTTCATATATGTTTTATACTGCAAAAATAAATGTTTACTATATTGTCATCATAGTCAACCATTTGTCAATCCACTGCTGGATGAAGGTTTCTCCTACGCTTTTCTACTATTCATCTTGGGCAATTCTTTTTCAGATTATTTCGCAATGTTTCTTTATTTCGTCACTCCACTTTGTATCAGAGCGTTTCCTAGGTCGTTTCTTGTATCTTGGTATCCACGCAAGAATTGCTATTGTTTATTAATCATCGTTTCTTACTGCGATATATCCAGCCCACTGTCACTTCAATGCTTTTGTTTATGACAATATATGTCCACCTAATATTTTCTGATTCATGTGATTCTTTTCCTATCTTTGTGGGTGATACTAATACACATCGTCCATGCTTCATTGTGCAGTCTCCAGGCGGTGAATGCCTGATTTTGTTAATATCCACGCTTTCGAAACAGGCAAAATGCACAATTTTAAGCTTTAGGGACATTAGCATTTTACTTTTCAAAATGAAGCTGTTTATTCCGAATGCAATCCAGCCGCTGTGCTCCGCTCCCCATGTAATATATATTTTGTACGTTTATAATACGTTATTTTTGTACAAGAAAACGCAATTTATTTCTTTTAAAAAAAGACATTTTTCTTTTATTTTTATTTTACAAATACACGTCCTTCAAATTCAGATTAATTTTCAGTACTACAGTTGTATGAATAACTTGTAGTATTACGTCATATGATACGTTATAAGCTTTCGGGAGCAACTTTTATTTAAATTCAGTATTAAAATAGTATTATTCAACAACTTTCCTTACATAAAAATAATTTACATTATCTTATTCATTTTTGTAATAAAATCACAGCTACATTAGAGCTAGTCAAATGATTTGCATCCTAGTGTTTTCTAAATCATTTAAAAGAATACACTGTGTATAAAAATAGAATAAATTAATTATATTTATAACATTACAACATAACATACTGCATCCTTGTTCAACAACAAATTTAGGATTATTAGTACATACAGTCTAATATGTAGAATAAATCTGCCACACATTTAATTCATACAATTAAGAATATTATAAAATAGATAGTTTCTACTGTTGTGTGACATTATTAAAACTTTAATTAGATAATAACCACAAACGAAATATTTAGTTCAACGTTGTTCGGTTATATCCTTAGGTTATAATTACGAATGATAAAATGAAAGTGAGTGATGAAACTGCTGCTACAATTAAGATAGTGGAAAAACGAAAGGACCCCAAGAAAATTAATGTAACGGTGACGTTTACAAATTCAAATGCCTGGAATCACGGAAATTTGGATTCTAAATGCATATTGCAGATGAAATTTCCTTATTTGATAGTGGAAATAATGTTTTTCCATTAATTTTTCTTTATTACATTAGACTGTATGTAACTACCTTTTTCAAACGTATGGTTGGAGTAAAGATACTCCGACGCATTATTCTGGTGCGTAATTAATTGTTTTTACAAAAACACGGAGAGACTCTTTACACTGAAAGTTAATTTCATTTACCTCCTAAATCAAGAAAAATAAATTAAATAAATTAGACAATTGAATCAAAATTACTAGAAGATAAAAAAAAATGTATTTACTTGTAGTACGGTTGTTCAAAAAATCTATTGAATGAAAACTATACATGAATATTAGCTAGTTTTACATTTGCTTAACAACTCCTATCACGAAAGAGAGTAAAAAAGTTGGAATGAGGAAGCGTAATTGGAATGGAAATAATACACAATGAATTAGGGATGTCTGAGTGGGAATTAAAACTTTACAAAAGGTGAAAAGAGCATTTCAATGGAACATGCTAACTCAGCAGAAGGTGAGGAAGTGTTCGAACAGGAAACAGTGCATAAAGAAATTCCTAGTTTTCAACAGGATGACATCTAAATTTCAGAGAAAACTGCAAACTTCAATCATATGCCACCTAGAATATTTGTGGCACTTTTACTCTTTGAACGTGAAAAATCTTTTACTTCTATATCTATATGAAGACAACATAGTGATTATCCCGTAGGATTGTACATCGAGATGAGATTTGTGTATATATAATAATATATATATCTGCATATATTTTTAATTCTAATCAAGATGACAAAGAGTGAAGAACAATAATTCAAGTTACTTCTTTAGACAATATTCTACATTAACAATACAATCTTTTATGAATATCTGTGGTATACTAAAATGTCTGTCTTTTAATAATACTACTACTACAAAACTTCAGCATTAAGGATACCCATAAGCAACTTAGCTTTACTAACCGATTGTAACTGAGAGATGCTAAATAGAAGGTAAGTCACTTCCAGCTGGAATTAGAAATACAGAACACACACTGAGTTTAAAGCAACAGTGTAGCAAGTAAATAAGAAAAAAAAATTAACGAATTTGCATTTCTGACTTTCTAAGCGTATATATATCTATCTTCAACTGATTGCTATCAAAATTATTCTGCAATTTTATACAAGTCATTTTTTTATTTCCATAATTAGAATTACCTCTCTTAGCTTCAAGATTGATTTCCTTCGAGAAACAAACATTCAGTTACATGGTCATTCAAATAAACTGAGGCCAACTGTTTTAAGATACATTTATACATCTAAAAATAATAATAATAAACTTAGAAAAAAGTCAAATCACGACCTCTATTTAAGGTCTGACGGAAACCCATCTCCGTTATAATTTCCTTCTGATTATCAACAAATACTGTATTATCTTTTCTAATGTAGTTGTTAAAAAAAAAGTTTATGTGCCACTGTTCCTTACAAATTAATGGAAACTGTGCCCAACTGAATTCGATCTCAAGACTATGCTAACCATTTAGCTACTCTGCAACTTTGGAAGAACGTTCACTCAGTATACTATGTTGTATGTTCCAATATTATCTTAATTCTTTATTTCTTTTTCATCTTTCTAACATTCAGCTTCTTTCACAATTGTTCCGGCTGATTATATAAACTAACATTAATACGAACCTTGCACTTCGGATAATAGTCTCGTAACTACTAAATTGAGAAAATCTTTGCTCATAAAAGTATATAGTTTTTCTAATTACGGAATTAAAACTATTAGCGCCATTAGCGAAAATGTCGACAGCTATATAATAATTGTGCACTCTTAATATAGTGTTATCAGAATTCTTCTTCTTTTTTATATATGCAGTCATATTCAACATTCATCATACTTTCACATACATTTACACTCACACTTTTAGATTAAATGACTTGGTACGCAGTTAATAATATACAGAAATTGTTTTCGCTTTTTTCTAAACCCTATATAAAGATGATTATATAGGACTTTTGAAAGAAAGATATTTACTCATTTGAACATAACTGAACCTGTATTCTGTCTAATTACATAAAGACCTAAACCGACATATGATTGCAAATAATATTTTGACTCATTTCTTCATACATTGTTATACAGTAAAACCTGTCTGTTGGGCATCATCGTTTCCATTGAAAAGTGGTCAACTTACAGAAAATAAGTGTGATTGGTTGTTTTTATAATAGGATTTCTAGTATTACTTGATTGCAAAATTTAGAAAGCTATGGCACGACAGCTACTTTTAAATAGTGTACAATTTAAATAATGTACATAATTATGTCAAAACAAGCTACACCGACAAGCCATCAGGTGCCAATAGTTGACAAAGAGATTCTTAGCTTTAACTTTAAGAATTTTCCGGAATTAGTAAAGCTCCCCACTGATGAAAGGAGCCGATATAGTTAATACTTTTACCAAAATAGACAGGGTAAACAAATACGTACAACCATTTCCTGAATTCCTGTACGTGCTTCTACTTATTCACATCTTCCTTCACCATCCCTTTATCAGAGTAGTGTTCTGGCCTTGACCTCCAGGAACAAATTGTGGGAATCCATGCTTCTTTGTCTCTAGTCACAAATATAGAACATCTGCTTCTCATATGGGAATACTAAAAAGTTAGGAAAAATAACAAAACGGTATTTTGTGTGGCCAAGATAAGAAAGTAATTTTATCATTATCATGAGAGTAAACATTGCTTCAATGCTGCCAACTTCAAGATAGACAGGCGGTCAATTTACAGAGTAATAAGTAACGAATGCCTATGGGAAAATGCAGGTTCAAGACGAACCAGGCCAAGATGAACAGGTGGCCAAGTTGACAGGTTTTACTGTATTTGTTATAGATCAACCCAATGCATTATTTGACCATTTTCATTAAGAAGATTACAATTTTGTACATCTGAATCATAGCAGTATAGATCTCAAAAATATGCTGACGCCATGAGATGTGATTAAAAGTAGAATTTGAAGATTTGAAGAGCGCCGCTGAAGATGATGAAAGCTTTCATTGAAAATTTTGGCAATTAAATATCAACGTATAAAAAGGAGAATCAAGTTATTATATCTAATTTTATCTTGACGTAACATTTGCAGTGTCACAAACGAATTCCGAAAAGGAATGATAAAGTGGACTCAGTAATCAGAAACCGAAATCCTCTTTAAATCATTTTTACTGATTCGGATCATCTTCGGCTGTTTTAATCAAACATATAATCGAAGTGGCTTTTCATTATTCACTTCTCGGCAATATTTTGTTCTTTTCGATTTCACGCAAATAATCCTAAAACGTTAGATCTCAACACTTTTGTTGTGGATTATAAAACATCTTCACATGTTCTTTGGAGAAAAATAAATTGAAGCATTTCCCCGAATAACATTGTATGGCGCATTTGGGACTTTTCTGAGTTGCCACTGGAATCATGCTGTAGAACATGACTAACATATACTCAAAGATTCGTTACTCCGTTACTCGGGATGTGGCCGTAGTACGCTCGCACGCAAACTTTGAGCCGAGCACTGTTGTTTATGGAAGCTTACTTCAGTTTTCGTAGTTTTTTCGGTTTCACTGAAATGTGTGTTATCCGTGCCAACGCTTTAATTGTATATTGTAAGACAGTGTTTTGTGTTCTATCGCATACAAAATTCATTTTTAACATTCAACTCATGTACATACGAAGACAAAGTGAAATCAAAAGATTGGAAAAGGAAATCTCAGAAAATTTACGCTGAAGGCGACAGTGATATTTTAGTTTTAAATGTACTTTAGCAGTACGAAAAAAAAGGATGGAAAAAATACAATCATAGAGAAGCTGTTGAGTCTTAGATTGTAATGTACTACCATAAACTTAGGCGGAAAAAAATCTTTTTTTTTTCCATATACACCAAAATTTTTAACAAAATTTTAAGGCATATATTTACAGGAACTATGCCTATATAACTTTATACCAATCCTGATTGGTGTCCTTTTCTGGAGTACATAACTTTATACCAATCCTAGAGTATATGCATATTGATATCGAAGTCTACGTAGATGAACAATTCAAGGACCAGCCTCTTAAGTCTCTTCCAAAAATTTTCGACATTAATCTATTCCTTTGTTTACAAAATTACAACCTCCAAGATTCTAAGGCAATCTCACTATGAAAATAATCTGTACAAATAGTAATTCGGTCAACATTGTGTCTTAAAATTATATTAAGGCATCCAACATGGGAATTCCACTCTTTTGCTTTGCCATTGTAGCACCAAAATTTTCTTAGTATCTATGCTCTTCCTTAAAATAGTCTCTTTTTAACTATGTAGGCTACACACGCAAAAAAGAAAGCCAGTGCAAATATCACTAGCACTTTGTCCGTCACCTCTCTACGTCCATACTTTGTTAACAGCTTTCTTGACTGTCCAATCACAACGCCCATGCCTTTGAATTCATCTTGGGTGTCATGAACAGTTGTTGACGAGTTGGCTGTAAAAAGATAGTAAAGTACCTCAATAGGGTTACATTGAAATCTATAGAAATGATAGTAAAATGATTTTAGATAACATTTTACAAATTAATTCAAGAAATATTCACTCCGCTCTTTACTACACTTTTACCAATTTATGAAATCTTTACTTACCAAATTTATATATCCCGCTAAGACAAGAACGTCCGATTTTCTCATGAATTGACGATCGATGCGCGCATTGGTTTACTTAAAATACTATAGCTTTACTGTTTGTTATACTTTCTAATGATACAGAAAAACAAATGTCAAAAGACATTGTGAAGAATATATTCCAATACTATTTGTCTTATCTTGAAAGCAAGAATATGGTGAAACATCCGCACTTGAAAGACACAAGGTTAAACAATCATAGTCGAATTTTCACTTCCTTTGCTGGTAACAATGTCAAGACGCAGGAAAGAAACAGGAGCTTAATGCGGATAGAATAAATGAGAATTAATTATTCAGGTAACAATTATGTACACAAACATCTTGGCTCATCTTAAAGAAAGAATTCTCATAGTGAAAAAATCTACAGCGTACTTTTCATCTTTTTCTTAGTATGACGGTAAACAAAGATTTAAGTATAATATCCTACATTTTCGTACGGATCAATAAGAAATACAAATGAATGATGAAATAAGATATAAGTTTCAGAATGAATAACTAATGAGGGATGACATACAAACACGCCGTAGAAATACATGCACACTGCAGTAGTATGTATGTAGTGAGTACAGACATAGCGATATGTGATTGAATTCGTGACTCTGCGTACCAGAAATGAAATGTTCTATTATGAGTAACCGCTACATACATACTACAGTATTAATATTATTCTGCCGTAATATTTAAGGACTCACCCAACGTATCCAGAGTTTCTGCACTTCGCTGGGTTGTTTCTGCTAGATGCCTACTGATGGACTGCAAGTGATCTGTAACATCGGAAGACATTTTCACTAAGCTTTCTTTATCCTTGCGCTGCCTGGAAATAAAGAAACAGAAAAGAATAATCATCTTTTGATTCAGTCTCCCAAACAACTTTCTGTGTTATCAGAGTACATTACAGAAACTTAAGATAGAAAAAAATAAAAAGTAATAATAATAATGAAAGAAGATCATGATGATGATGATCATCATCAATAATAATAATAATAATAATAATAATAATAATAATAATAATAATAATAATAATAATAATAATAATAATAATCATCATCATCATCATCGGTATACGTCATATTTCATTAAAAATTGTAGTTTTATATTTATCGTGAATCTTTTTTTTTTTTTTTTTTTTTTTTTTTTTTTTTTTTTTTTTTAATGGATGGAGTAAAGTCATTCACTTATTTTTCACATCAATTGAAGTGCTCAGTAAAAGCTCGAAGCAAATATAGAGACTGACCCATCGGGACAACTTGTAAATAACGACACTTGCCAAAGTTGCTTTCACAGAGCAACAAAATTGTACGGACACGTGCATCAGTTTTTTAGTTGTTGTGTGCCAGAATGAAGGTGTTACAAAGGCAAAATACCGCCGAAAAAATATATCGCTTTCAGGAAGTGTACAATGACTCTTCTCCATGCAAACGTTAGCAATTCTCGCATAACAGAACAGTGGCGGAGCAATGTCTGTGTGACAAAAGAACCATCATTAGTGTTACAATTAAACGTTATGCACAGTTCCACCACAGCTCACATCTTTTGTACCCATAAAGGGCAAACTCTTATGATCTGAACTGCAGGAAATTCGCAATATGGTGAGAATCCTTACCACAACGTGGCCCAATCAACAGTGAATCGTGCAACTCATCACAAGCTGAGACTGCAAACTGTCCGCAAGGCTAGCATGCAAGCGTTACGCGTTAACACTACGGCATATTGGAGAACAAAGAGCAAGGGCAGAAGGGTATATGAGCGCCACTAGCTGGTGGCCGCTCGAAATATGTTCTGACAAAGGAAAAACATGGATTTAACTACGTGACTGTGGTAAAATTTAGATCATCATCTGCAGATGTGTTCACGAAAATAATAATAATTATTATTATTATTTTGGGGTAAATGCAAAGAAAGTTTCGAAAGGGTTTAGGTTGTTACTGGCTTTTGCTACAGAGGGAAACTCAAGATTTGTAAGGTTGAAAAAAATGTCAAAATCAATCTCCTCAAAACCGGTTATGTAATCATCGTGCAGATGTGCAACCGGACTAAGCTTCAAACCATATGACCAAAACATCGCTGGCCTTTTACCGAGCACGGCAGATGTAACTGGTATTCATGCTATTCCATTGGAGAATATTTCCATTAAGAGTAGTCCGTTAGTCCTATGAATTGCAGTGCTAATTTGGACTTCTCGAACGGCGCCTTTCATCACGTCGGGCTCACACCGTAAATGGGCTATCAAGAGATTGCAAGCAGGCGTGAGACAATATACCCAACGAAATTGTTGCAAGAGATCCTGTCAGTGGCGGATCTAGAAGGTAAAAATTAGGGGAGGGGGGCAGCCAGAACCCACACTATGTATATCATGAGTTTACTATAAACTTTTGAAAATATATAAATAATAGCTTCAATTATTTTTGTCACTCAAAAAACTGGGGGGGGGGGAGGCTAGGCTCGCCAGCCCTGGCCTAGGTCCGCCACTGGATCCTGTGATGCACAATGGAATATACCTGCTGCCATCACATCGAACATGATCGATGGTGGCTGGGTGGAATATCTTAGGCAAGCAATAACTTGAATTTATTTGGATGGAAACGGTCAGCCTGTCTATACGTCATACTGCATCAAAATTAAAATGTCTTCACGAAAGTTAACATGAGTAATTATTTAATCACAACGTAACATAGGAACATCATGTGCAAACTTCCAATCTTGATTTATTATTATTATTATTATTAATTATTATTTTTTTTCAACCTCAAGTTTATGAGACTTAAGCCTACAACCATTGTACACGAGCATAGATGGATCGTCCTGGCCACGCGGAAACTGGGCCATTAGCTGGCAGGTTTCCATTGCAGCCAAATGTATAAATATATCAATACATATATACATGAATAAATAAAAATCGACTAACTGATACATACCTTTGCTTCTGAGATAATTCAGTTCCTTCGTCAAATAATAACTCCTTGGAATTTTTCTCTATTGTCAACTGGCATACTATGTTCGCTTTTCGGAAATTCGCCAAAGTACTGAAAAATTAAATAATAATTAAATCTTCCCTAATTCTTTCAAGCTTTACGCACTACACTATACATTACTACCACAAATTATTAAATGTTCGAGCACTTAAATACATATACACATTATCAGAATTATACAGATGGTGATCAGAAAAATGGAAACACCTGTAGTTGGCAACACGTCAGATGTATGGGTTGGCAGTGGTGTCGTGGCGCCCGCAGCGCCGGGCCGCTGGTGGTGGTGTGTTAGGTCGGTCTCCATACTACATCTGGCGCAGTGGAACAGCAGTGTCCAGTGGCTGCAGCAGACGGAGGTAGTGTAAAATGGGAGACCTCTCAGATTTTCAAAGAGGGCAAATTGTTGGTGCGCGGTTATGTGGAGTGAGTGTGACGGCAGTGGCTACTGTGTTAGGTGTGTCGCGTGGGACAGTGTCGAAGGTGATGACGGCCTACACAACACACGGGAAATCCACATCGGGGAAGCGAAACAGTGGGCGAAAGAAAATCATGAGTGACAGGTCACGCCGGGTATTAAAGCGCATTGTCACGCAGAACCGTCGTGCCACTGCGGAGCAAGTGACGGATAAACTCAATCAGCACCTCCCCCACCCTGTTTCGACAATCACAGTCCGCCGCGAATTACATGACATGAACTTTCGGGGTCGTGTTGCACGGGCCAAACCGCTCATCAGGGACCATAACGCTTTCGCACGCCGCAAATGGTGCTGCGACCATGTAACTTGAACCGTTGAGGACTGGAAACGTGTGATATGGTCGTATGAGTCATCCTTCACCCTATTCCCAACCACGGGCCGTGTTTATGTGTGGAAAGCGCCCAAAGAAGCTTATGATCTGCAGTGTCTCCGCCCAACTGTGAAACATGGCGGCGGCTCGGTGATACTGTGGGCCGCCATATCATGGTTTTCATTGGGTCCTGTGGTCACACATAGCGGACGAATCACTGCCAACGATTATGTCGCAATTTTAGGAGACCACTTGCATCCTATGGTCCGGATGTTGTTCCCGGACAATGACGCCATCTTCCAGGATGATAATGCACCCATTCACACAGCTGGCGTTGTTGCAGCGTGGTTTGAGGAACATCAGGATGAAGTTCAACACCTTCCCTGGCCCGCCCAATCCCCAGATCTCAACAAATTGAACATCTGTGGTCCGTCTTGGAAACACGACTCCGGCGACGATTTCCACCTAAATCCTCTCTCACAGAACTGGCCGATGCCCTGCACGAGGAATGGTGTAAAATTCCACTTGCTACCATTCACGACCTCTATGCCTCCATCCCACGTCACATCAAGGCTGTTCTGAAGGCGAAAGGTGGCCCGACACCATATTAATCTGGTAAGTTGCAATTTCGTTCAGGTGTTTCTATTTTTCTGATCACCATCTGTATGTTCAATTGCAATCCTTGAAAATAAGAAAAAAATTACATCTATAAGTTTTAAATCCCACAATTATGCCGGTTAGGCTAAAGGAGACGGTGATGATGAGAAATGAATAAAATGGTGGAATGAAGAAAGTGGGAGGAAACGGGAGAACCCCGAGAAAACCAACAAGCACGGTGTTTGTCCACCAGAAAGTCCACACGGCGCGAGCTGGGATCGAACCAGGGACCCCAAGCATAGGAGGTGAACGCCCTATCACTGAGCCACCGCGTCCCCTCCTTGAAAATAAGAATAGATAATAACAGTAAAAGCGACTTCCTTAAACAGTTAAGGTACTTTTCCTTTGTAATCGAGAGATTCCTGGTTCAAACTGCACTACCAGCAATGTTAATAGTTTTTTTTTTATTATTATTATTTATTTAATTCTCCACAAGAACGTCATGATTGTACATTCATCTTCAATTAATTTTTCACATACATTAAAACGATAACTTTCCCTTTCGACTTGGTGGGAGCTTCGCTTTAAGATATTACCATGTTAAAGAACTGCATTGACGGTTTAATTTGTTTATCTCAAAATATGTCTAACTATAAGCAAAATTAAATTCGAGTCGAAATTAAGACCGCCAACAATCCTGAAAAGTCAACGAACGGATCGGAGAATTCACACACATAAGGGATTTTAATCTAATCCAAAAATAGCAGCATTACAGCATAAAAAATATTATACCTGTAGCAAGATTTCTTTTATAATGTCTTATATATCTGGTCATTTCCAATTAAAGTTTTCAATGCAAAATTAAAGATGAAAGAAAAGTGTTCTCCATACTTAAATAGTAAATCCTTTTCATTCAATACAAGTTTTTCAGTATTTCTATAGCACATTTGCTTCGAAGCAGTCGCTTATCAATTCAAACCCAGGCAAGGTGTTGACTATTTTCACAAGCTACAACTGACATCTTATCTGAACGATTTCTCACAGAGAGATTCAAAAAAGCTACTGGTGCCAACGTTTATTCACGCTCCAGCTATTGAGGTAAACGTAATTACTATGTGGGAAAATCCCAGCACAATAACAAAGAGTTCACTGTGTTATTTTATTAAACCCGAGATAGTGGAAGGGAACGACCTGTCCTATGAGGGTCGATCTTGTATAACGGTCTAAGCACCTGTCAACTGGACCGCACTGAAGCCGTGGTCATGGTTCGGAATACAGATTAATAGCAGGTCCTGCCCTTCATAAGAACGTCAACACAGCTCAGTCTATGTTATCTTATATGTAAAGTGAATCCCTTCCGTTGGTCTGGACTAGACAGCGATTGGTAAACATTTTTATGAGTTAAAAAAAAAGGAAAAAAAAAACAATATTACAATAAATTTACAAAATTTATTGTAATATTAAGCTCTATTAAGGATTTATGCTTTTCGTAATCTGTTTCGGACTAGGATGCACTGATTCTCAAAAGTATAAACAAATGCTGATCTGTCATATACTAAAACAACTCTTCCGAGGTAGTCCTATACTTCTTTTGATCTGTCAGATTAGAAATCATGTCGAGGACCAGATAGAACCATTCAGAGAGCCGTTTCTAGCCAGCAGGCCGTAGTTTGTCCATCACTGGTCTAGTAGCTTGCGCGACCTTTGGTGCACAGAGTAGCGGGTTCGATTCCTGATGAGAGAGATCTGAAATTTAAACACATTACGGTACATCGAATTCCAGCTTAAACTGTAAATTCAAGTTTTATATAGCCTAGTGCTGAAAGGGATGCTAAACTCCAATCAACTAATATAAAATCAACTTCTTACAGAAGTTCGAACTGATCACCAATTGGTTACTGTTACTGCAAAGTGTGAACACTAAACTCAATACTCTATCCCAGAACGATTGAAAATATCAAGGTACAGCATTAAACTACATATTTCCATAGGGGAAAAAAAAAATCTTGGATGAAATGTCTACCAATAAAATGTGATTTAAACATTATTCTCAGATTTTTCATATCAAACATCTACCAATAAGAACTGAATGCAAACTATACAGCTGATACAATAAGAACTAACATACACGTTTATAATATTCTATAATTCTTAACCTATCAATTATACACATAATGTCTTATACCTTGTTAGCTGCTGTCGATAGCTCTCCACTTCTTTCAACAGCTCTACTTTATCACTTTCTTTGTCTTCCTCTTTGGCAATCTTTTCTAAATCTCCGATCTGTTTCCTCAAAACTCCGATTTTCTTACGGACTTCACTATTAAGCTCATGTAGAATCTCCTGTGGTCCTTGACAAGCATGGATGTCCTAAATATTGAAATATACATATATTATTTCGTTCACCAACGTAGGAGTTTATATTCGTAATAATAAAGACTCTTTTAAACTATTCTTTGAATTCTCAAATGGAGTTTGTACTAGGAAAGGGTGAAGTTATTAATAAATTACTTACTGGCAAACTTGGGCACTTAAAACAAAATAACCCTTTATATTTCACGTTGACCAATTATTCATTTATGCACACTAAATCATTCCACACTACTAATTCTTAAAAGGCGAATAATTGGTTAATGCGGAATAAGAATAAAGACAGCATTTATGAAATACAGTATGAAAAATTCAAGCCGCGAGAGCGCAGTGGACTGTGGTGGACAAACAATTTATGCGTAACACACAGAGTAAAAAAGTGACCGACTGGACCAGAACTAGAACCCAGAACCTCCGACATACCATGCCGATGCGTTAACCTCTATGCCACCACGAGGTCGGTACTCTCGTCTCGGACCATGTGGGTTGTAGCACATACTTCCGCTGTGATTACGACAATCCCTGTGTCCATATAGCGAGCACCCATGACGGTCTAATTTTTTCATATATTAATAAGAGGAAACAACCGATTTTTTAAATACACCAGATCCTCGCTTGGTGCTGAGGTTAACGCATCGACACGGTATGTCAGAGGTCCCGGGTTCGAGTCCCGGTCTTTCACTCTTTGTATATGAAGAATTTGCACCAAGTAAGGATCTGGTGTATTTAAAAAATCAGTTGTTTCCTCCTTTTATTAGTATAAACGTATGCGTAAATTTTCTCGGGATTCTCCAGTTTCTTACCATTTTGTTCATTATCATTATATCCGTCACCCTTTGCTTCGGTGCAAAATCATGGGGCATTAAAAAGGAAAATAAGTTACTCGGCAGCTGATGACTTTCGATGTTTTAATTAAATTTTGCAAAATAGCCAACAACCATGTAACTACAATTGTCATATTTCACAAGTATTGGTAACAGTAACATATTCTCCATTCAGGACTAAATGATATCAAGTGATTCAGTGATTTTGTCCACAGATGAATAATATGCCTGCGTTTCTTTACTTCCAAGTCTAAATACTGTAAATGAGGCGACAAGTTCAGTTATAAAACAAGAAATCTTCGAAAGAAAGAAGATACCTTAATCAACTCACAACAATTATTTTCACAGGGTGAAGAAAACACGTCATTTTTTTTCCGCACTGACGATGGTGAAAAAATATCGCTGAAACTTTGTGGATAATTTTTTCATATGAATAGTCTATGTAAATGCTGGGTATATTGTTGTTATTACATATTCTGATATTTAACGACATCAAAGCGCTTCGCTAACCTCACTCCCACTATTTTTGAATATTAGTGGATAACTTACTATGAACAGTATCAAAAACGTAGAAATTGAGCCAGTAGTGTCTACAAAATAAGCTCTGTCTTTAGGTAATGATTTGAGGTAATATAAATAATTGGTGAAGTTTGATGCTTCAAAAAGAGTTTCGTTTGTATTCTTTTAAGAGGAACACTTTGGGCCGTATCAAGTGGGCAAAAAATCCTGAGATAACTTAAATTGAAATCAGTATAGACCTTTTTTTCTTTTATTCTTTCTTCGTCAATATTTTTTAAAAATTATTTTATTTCTTTATAATTCCCATTGCACAGTATAAAGTAAGTTTCCAGAGCTGGATATCTTGGTGTGCCTTCCGTACCCAGGAGTGTATCCAACTGAGGTTGAAATTTATTTTTTTTTTGGGGGGGGGGGGAGGCATATACATTAGCTTTGCCATGGCTAAGACTTCTTTCCAAGGATTTTATCTTTGCTGTATCTGAGGACAAATTACATTTTGCTGTGGCTAATTTTCTGTTGAGATTCTTCACTTGCTTTCTAAGAGAGATAAGTGTCTTACGAGTATCTGAAGCGTCGGAGTTTTCAAGACAGGAAATCGATGATGCTGGTAGAATTCGTCAAGAGCCCACTAGGTCAGATCCCATTAGTTTGTTATGATTTCTAGCTGCCTATTCGTAGGGGGCTTTCGATATTTAATAGACGTGGTCAAATACTTGAGAAGATTAGAAAATATGAGTGAGAATGCACTAAGTTTTAATTTCCAGTTTTCCCTCGGTAATTCAATTATTTCTCCTTTTACCACTTACCAAACAATGCATCGTTCCTGGGAGATGTAAGAAAGTGCTTAGGTTTGCAATGACCACGATAACCTGATAGGCAGACAGAAAGGAAACATCCTGGCATATTTAACACATTAAATCATCAAAAATACAATAATATTAACAAAAATAATGCACCACACAGGGAACACTAAGAGAAAGCACTTAAATACAAACACACACACACTTAAAACATATAGGATATAGACAAAACCCGCGACTTCTCAAACTTTCCTACAAATTGTTAAATTTGAAGCCAGCTCAATCGCAGCGCCATTATTACGAGGTTCCACAGTTTCCAATGATTAGAGGCTGACAAAGCGCACTTATTCTTCTACTTGCTATGGTTTACTCTTAACTGTTAACACAAATATTTCTTATTTTCATGCTTTCTTTGCTTTTCATATGTACTGTATTACAGTGCAAAATTAGTATCTTTCAACTGTTAAGTGTTGCAAACTATGCACTATTCACAAATAACGAAAATAACGAATTCTTACCTTGTCATGTTTCCAATCAACACTATAAATAACACTCTATTACGGTATTATGTAAATAAACTTTTTAGAGGGGGCATTGGGGGAGGAGCTCCCTATCAAATACATGTCCCTGGAACATCAAAAATTACAAAGGGCACACGAAAATACTTATTTCCTGCACTAAGCTTCCATACAAACTGCCTCTGAAAGCGTTTCTTAAGGGAGCAGTTGCATTGATGGGTGCACATAAAGAAGGCTGAGTATACAGCGTGCGTAGATATGACATAAAAACTACAGTGCATAAAATACGAATTAACTTAATTCACAAACCAACTTGTGCCAGTTGGTCACTGAAAAGCATGAATGCTATCTAACCAATTCAGCGCAGAAATGCAGCTACAGTGACTAATTAGTAGTGAGGGTGTTTCCCTAGGAAGGAGGCACGTCAGGACTGTCGATATACGCATACACGAGGATAGTGAAGAAAGACTTTATATGGTATAAAACACATGTCTTATGTGTGACACAGCTTTGCAATACTTCCATGATCATTTTATACACTGTGTTCACATAGCACTTTTTTACTTCACCATGTCTCTCTTATGGAATACTACGTGGTAAAGAACATACTTTCCATTTCATACTTCTACCTTATTATACACGTAAGAGGTCAGAAATATTTTGATTACTTGTACAATCCTACTGTGAAATGAAGTGACATATTTTCCTCCTGGATGTTACAAATTTATGCCCACAAAATGGGATAATATGCAAACTGTTGGCCTGTTTCACTATATTTATGTCAGACTGTTTCACTATGTCAGATGCAACTCCCCTCTTTTATTAGTTACCGCTCTACATTTCTTTACTTTCCCCATTACTGCAGCACACACGTCCTAGGTTAGTTAATAAGACAATAGGTTTCAAACACTGACATATTATCCACTATTGCCTGTTTACCTGATGTCGCATCAACACGTAAACTCATATAGTCCAGAATTTAACTTCGTTTTTCTCCCTAACTTATCACGCCACACTGAAGACATTTATTACGGTACATTTTTCGTTACTCTCATTGTGATATTTTGTCTGACTGATCATTTCACAGTACATTTTGGATTTCGGAGCCGCCATCTGCAGCAGCAGTTAACCCTTAATGACTTATATCATACAACAATATTCATTTTGCTTCTCCTTTGCCGCGGTGGCTCAGTGGTAGAGCGTTCACCTCTGGTGCTTGCGGTCCCGGGTTCGATCCCAGCCCCCGCCAAGTGAACCTTGTGGTGGACAAACACCGTGTGCGTGGATTTTCTCGGGGTTCTCCCGTTTCCTCGCACTTTCTTCATTCCACCATTTCATCCATTACTCATCATCACTGTCTCCTTTAGCCTAACCGACATAACCCTGGGACGTAAAACTCAAAGATTTCATTTCATTTTTCAATAATACGTTTTATTTCAAAGCAGTGATGAATATTTTCCGATTCATAAAAAACATACTCCACTTATTCCTATATCGTTATTTAGCCGAGATGTGAGGTGGAAAGTTTTCTCCTATATTTTTCCGGAAAATTTTCCGTTCTAAAAAAATATCAGCAATCAAGTAACAATTCCTCAGTGATCATGAAATTGATTAAATTCATGTTTAGAAATGTTAAAAAGTGAAAGTTCGTTTAAAGAATCTGAAAATTTTCATGGCTTAGACAATTTTCAGTACTATATAGAACAAGTGAAATAATTTTTCATGAATTGAAAAATTGTCTGTCCTGTATGGAAAAGTTGAAAAAGTTTGTGTGTCGGAAAATTTTCATCATTTTGAAGCAAAAAGTAAATCGCAAAGTTTTATTGCTCTGTGGAAACAAGTGAAAGGAATTTTCATAGATCGGAAAATTTTCATTGCGATGTAGAAACGAGTAGAAAAAAAAAAAACTTTTCGTAAGCTGGACAATTTTGGATATTATGTATTGTGATATTAGGTGGAAAATTTTCCACTATATTTAACTGCACATTGAGTTCAAAGTTGAATTCCTGTAGAGGAAAGTTAGTCAACAAAATTTTCCAATTAGCTTCGGGAGCCGGAAAATTTTCTAATATTTCAAGTTGGGAAGTAAAAATTTACATAGTGTTTCTCTCTCTCTCTCTCTCTCTCTGTGAGTTCCTTCGTTGCTAAGCGGTTAGCATACCCACCTTTGGCATGGGAGACCTTTCTTCGATTCCCGGCGGGAGTGCAGGTGGTTCGGATTTCACGTTAACCAGTAGGTAACGTTCCATATAGCCTCGCTGCTGAAAGGGACGTTAAACTTAAAATCAAATCAATTCAACTCACTCTCTCTATCTCTCTCTCTCTCTCTCTCTCTCTCTCTGTGTGTGTGTGTGTGTAAAGTACAGGGAACATACATCGAGTTCGTAGAGTACAAATATCCTATTCTGTTATTTAAAATTTAAATTTATTAAAAGTGATGAATATTTTACGATTCATAAAAATATTCTCCACTTATTCCTACATAGTTGTTTAGCCGTAAAATTTATTGGTAATAAATATTGCCTAAAAAAGTTTCATGAAGTGAAAATCTAACAATTCTTCATTTCTTCAAAAAGATTTCAAAAACTGCAATGCGTTCTTCCAGCAGAATCCACCTTTCATCTCACAAAATTATATTTCGTCAGTTTAATGCGCGTAACACGAAGTTTTCTCATAGCTTTACTACTTTTCTAGATTTACATAATGCAACATTTATAAATAAGTAGAGATAATATGAAGTGCCTACTGTAAATTTTTGACTACACTTGGACAAAACTTGGATTTAAGTAACTCATGAAAACAAATAATGAAACATTTTCTTTATTTAAATATATATATATATATATATATATATATATTCATTCAGAAGAGAAAGTGAGATATAACTAATAAGGAAGCTGATTTATGTAGTTGTTCTTTCAATAAAATAATAAAAGAAACGTAAAAAGCTGCACTGTTAGCTTGCGTTCTAAAAGCAACAAGAACTTTCATTTAATTTACAAAATATATATATATATCTTTTTTTATAGATATGTACTTGTTCTATCGAATTGGTATTATTTCTAATACATACTTATAAATAATAATGATAGTTTTACAATAAAACTATCTGCTCTAAGATGTTGATTACGGTATACAAAATTCCAATATTGAAATTATGAATTACGACTTTAAACACAATAAAATCAAAGAATTTCTTCTTATTTTCTGTTACAAAAATAATCTTCATAAGGAATTTTTATGTAGTTATTTCATTACATAGGCAGGCCTATATGTGAAGAAAAAGTGGATTTTTTTTTGCTTTTGAAATATTTGATCAATTGAAAAGATTTCTTTTCGATTTCTTGTTACATTTTAAATATTGCAATGGGATATTTGTTCTCTACGAACTCCATATATTTTTCCTGCACTTTACACACACAAAGAAAGAGAGAGAGAGAGAGAGAGAGAGAGAGAGAGAAACACTGTAAATTCTTACTTCCCAACTTGAAATATTAGAAAATTTTCCGGTTCCCGAAAGCTAATTGCAAAATTATAATTTGTTGCTGTCTAACATTCCTCTGCAGGAATTGAATATTATAGGAATATATATAGTGGAAAATTTTCCACCTAACATCACTATACATAATATACAAAATTTTCGGGCATATGGAAAATTTTTCCACTTGTTTCTACATCGGAATGAAAATTTTCCGATCTATGAAATTTCCTTTCACTTGTTTCTAGAGCAATAAAGGTTTCCGATTCGCAAAAAGTTGTTTTACTTTTTGCTTAAAAATGATGAAAATTTCCCCACTCAAAAAGTTTTTCGATTTTTCCATACAGGACAGACAATCTTCCGATTCATGAAGAATTATTTTCCTTGTTCCTTCATAGTACTGAAAATTGTCTAAGCCATGAAAATTTTCAGATTCTTTAAACGAACTTTCACTTTTTAACATTTCTATACATAAATTCAATTAATTTTATGATCACTGAGGAATTGTCACTTGATCACTGATATTTCTTTAGAACGGAAAATTTTCCGGAAAAATACAGGAGAAAACTTTCCACCTCACATCACGGCTAAATAACGATGTAGGAATAAGTGGAGTATGTTATTTATGAATCGGAAAATATTCATCACTGCTTTGAAATAAAACGTATTATTGAAAAATGAAATGAAATCTTTGAGTTTTACGTCCCAAGGTTATGCCGGTTAGGCTAAAGGAGACGATGATGATGAGTAATGGATGAAATGGTGGAATGAAGAAAGTGGGAGGAAACGGGAGAACCCCGAGAAAACCCACGCACACGGTGTTTGTCCACCACAAAGTTCGAACCCGGGACCCCAAGCACCAGAGGTGAACGCTCTACCACTGAGCCACCGCGGCCCCCTAAAACAAAACGTGCCCTACGGCGTTCTAACCCGCCACCACTCGCTAACCAGGGGCGGATCCAGGGGGGCGATAGCCCCCAGAAGAGGAAGCTTTCTTATTTTATATATATAAATAAAACCCATCCCAAAGTTTAGAGCCCTTAAAAGTAACAATATGACAACCCACCGCCCCCACAGAAGTCAGTCCTGGATCCGCCCCTGTCGCTAACGCTCGCTCGGCAATGCTATGTGAATTAAATAATTAACTTTGGTACGTAATAGAACCAACTTAGCTATTAACCTATTTGGAGGAACCTGTGTTTTATAACCTTCCCCACATCTTGTGACAAAATCACGTTCTGCTCAAAGTGCACTCTTACTGACATTTCTTCGTGGATTAAGAAATTACACAACATTTTCGTTTTTTTTTTTTTTTTTTCGTGCAGGTTTTACATATTTATCCTTTCATTAATTAACCACCACATTTAATCCTTACCCTATTATGTAAGGAGACTAAACCTTACATTTATACTTCAAAGAATAGTTGTCAATTCTAGTTATTAACTGACCTGTATCAATGCTTTAATTTGCAAATCGTGATTAATTATTTCCTGACGAATTATGTCCAGATATAGTTTTTCGTTATGCTTGTTCTGAAGCATTTCAACTTCACAGCACCCAATCAGTAACTTAAGTGGTTGAACTGAAGAACGTGGCATACGAAACAGATTCTGTTCTTGCTTTGTGCAGCTTTCAGTTGCACATATCCAGTTCTTTAGAGCTTATAAACGTGTTCAAAATTCAAGTATTTCCTATCCACCTATTTTTTTTATTTTGTTTTCCCTACAAACAACCACATACACATAACTTTCAGTACAACTTCTTACTGCACTAAGCAGAGCAGACGCTGTGTATAAAATTCGTCTGGTGTAGCAGGGTTGGAAGCAACTATTTTCTTCTTCTTCTTTGGTAGATGAAAAAAGTAGTAAGCTGATTATACATCGTCACAGTTTTCCATCAAATATTGTATTGACCTTTTCTTTCATGGAAATTTGGTCAAATAAGTTGTCTAAAACTTTCGCACCCATTATAAACGATTAAATATAAAATGAATATCCTTGCTCATTTGTTTATATTTCTTGATTCAATTGTTAGGTTACTTAAACGTATGTGTGTAATTTTATGGTGGCATCTGCTGAAGTAACTATAATGAATAAGGTTGTAGAAATGAATAGAATGACTATTCACAGTTACTTCTGTCTCATTTCCCTCCTTCATTGCTATTCCCAAATACTTATTTTCATGCTACCTTTCTTGTTCAATAAATACGTATGAATCTATATTGTATTAGATGAAATTTAAGCATCGGACCAATTCGAGTTAATTTTCGAGTAACATTTGTAACTTTGGGACACTGATTAAGAATAAATAGTCCGTTATAAAAACATTAGGTTATACAGTTAAAATGAGAGAGTACATAATAAAGAGGATTCTGTAGGATATTAAGTTCCGGAGGGATTTTTCGCAGTGTAGGAAACCACTAATTTACATTTAGGAATGCGAAAATATTACACGTGCAATAACCTATGTGATTTTATGCAACATCAAGGCCTTATGCAGAGTCATTCTGACATGTGATTAGTGCCATACTAAAGAGTTCAACTAATATTTGTTTCCTGCAGTAATCTGATTTTTAGTATGACGCTAATCATACATCAAAACGACTCTGCGTAAGGCGGCAAATATTTTTCGTACTATCCTCATTTACGCTCTCAACCTTAGTCACTGATGTCCCAGCTTCTTGCGAACCCACCCCTGTGCTAACTCATGGGTCCTATGCTGTGCTCCGGCGCAATTTTTATAATTATTAATTGAGTGAATTCGCATTTTAATTGCTATGGCTATAATTAACAAATATATATATATACAGTTTTTCACATATCATCTAATTCTGGACTGAATAAACATTCTGGGCCTTATGCAGAGTCGTTTTGAAGACTGATTAACGTCATACTACGGGGTTGACTAAAGGATGGTTATCAAAATTGTATTCGGAGTCTCTGATTAGGACGTAGTATTGTGAGCGTGTGGCCCCCCCTCACTCCCATTCCATTTTAAATTTTCCCAGTTTCTCTTGGCTGAATTGGAATGAGGCTCCATGTTCTGTTCGTCGACGCAAATTGTGCTCTAGTTTTATCTTTTTATAAGTTGGCAATCCTGTGAGTGATGACTCGTGCTTCCTGTTCACTGAACAAAGGAGGCGCAATATGGTTAAAATGATGCAAAACATAGTTCGTCGAATTCAAACATCATCGAGACTTATTTTTACTGTTTTTAACATTTCAATTATTTTGTTTTAATGGTGAACTTATTTAACGCCCTTTAATATGCGTATTTCTGATAAAGAATATTTATTATGAACATTTGTAAAATCTTTTCTGGCGTGCTCGGCGCAAACATGCTGACGCTGAGGTAAAAAAGCCGCGAAGGTGTGCTAAGCAGTTATGGTGGTTTAGATTGTTCTATTTTTGTGCCGCCTGTGAAAAATATCTAAGTTATTCTTCGCAATCAATCACGATTTTTGTAAATTCAACTATGGGAAAAACAAGTTAAACCTACACAAATGATAAACATAAAATTAACATAAAATCAACGTTTGTGTGCTAAAATAGCGTATAATATGTGAATGTATGAAATCCACGAGGGATGAGTAAGGAACCAACACAGGTAAAAGGGCGAATTGCACTCACAACTAAAGAGTAATAACTATCATGGAACCTAAATAATAACTGTTCGACGACCAACAAGAAGCACCGAGGAATCTTTTTTTTTTTTTTTGAACAATAGCTACATGATTCCCCCCCCCCAAATCCATCAACTTATAGTGTAGTTAAGTGTGATACGAAAATAGCGTGTGCTTAATGCTAGTGCATCGTGTAGTACAAATTTCAGCCGGCAATCGTAGTGCGTCATTTGCTTAAAGAGAAAATAAAAATATATAATAATTTCATCGCATAAATTCCACATTAATAAAATTTTGGGCTCATGGTATTTTGGTACATGTTAAATAAAAATCACTAACAAAAGGTTGTAATGTCATAAAAGTAAGTATTATACATAACTTGTGTGAATTGAATAAAATTTACATACAATCTATTTCTTTATGTGCAATTACCTTTACAGCATCTCTGCACAATCACTACCCAAAATGGTGGATGTTATGTTTAGTAACTTGTATTCATTCCGCTACCGCCAGCAGGCGTGGCAATGACATTGGGTGCTCGTAGTCGCAACCTCAATGAAATAGTATTTTGGTTCGCGATCCAACTTGGAGGTTTGCGCACTCTCTATTGTAGTATTATCATTAGTATTGCGAATGCCTTCTTCATGCCAATTACTAATATCCACCACAGGTAAGCTGTATTGAACTGGAGTTGTTTCCAGCAGAGTTATAAGATTTGGTTATCCCGAATGGGATCAGGTAAGGATCAGACTCTGCCAGTCACAAAAGTGGTTAGCTCGAACAAGAATCAGACCCTGCAGGTCACAAGAACGGCTGCCCCGAACTGGAACCGAACCCAACACGATCCAATCGTGTTACAGTATTTGACGAAGTTAATCACATGTTACTAATTAATCTAGAACAGAGGCTAATCTTTTACCCACGGTTTAGCGTGCGACACAACATTTCGTATTTCGTATTTCATATATTTTCATTTTTACAGACTACGCATGCGCTCATCTAGTTTTCCGTAGTTGCCACATTTTTGTTCTCACCCGATGCATTGGGTTTATATTAGTTAATCATACCCAAATCATAATTTTAGTTGTACTCAAAGTAGACTCTGAATACCATAACGTGCACTTTCCTTAGTAAAGAGCTAGTATGCCACCTAACTAGTCTGAGACTAACCGTCGATTAACGAATTCTCTCTGAATACCGCCCTCTATTATTAGTGAGTGCAGTGTTAACCAAGTGTTTGTGCGAACTATGACTTAGGTAATGTATATTTGAATAACTTACAGTGTGTCATCGTCATACGCAAGTGCAAACAATAAGTGTTGCCAGGGTTCTTAAGGTAATCGCATCATATCAGAATTTTGCCTTTCAACTGTTCGGAAGCCATTTGTAATAAACTTATTTGTGCATTATTTTTGGTATACCCAGCTCAGACCATTTAATTTCCTTTTATTTTAAAAGGCTGCTATATTTACACCAGCGTTATGCATTCTCGAACGGATAGCAACATTCAGCAGACGAAGCAGCCAATGGCCTTGGCAACCAGCGGCAGCCAATTACAGCCCTACCTGTGATTACCTCATCTTGGTGGGTGGAATAACAGAGAAATTACGCGAGCTAGCTTCCATTCGGTGCCAGAACCGGAACCGCACGCTAGGAAGCCTTTAACCACCGCTGCGATAAAATTTGGCTAGAAACAAAAATCACTACATTCGTTTATAATTTTATATATGTAGAACATCGATACATGTTATTGTCAAAATATTGCCTTTGTCAACAAGTAATATAAGTATCATACCTATATTAAACATAACTTCCAAATTTGTGGGTATCATTGACATTACTGCGACTTAGAGTTAATCCTTACATGTGCTCTCGCCTTATTGTGCATGGTGCAATATATTGATAAAATTAAATTTTGGAGTGTTTAATTAATTCTTCATGTTAAATGATGCTGGAGTTTATCATAGTCGTAAGGTTAATGTTGTTACTTTAATTTTCGCCTATGTGTTGTGATAACTTGTTTCGTCGTTAACGCTCGGGAGAAAAATTCAATTAATGACTATCTACTGTAACGTTTGCTCTACTTGGATTACCATCGTATGGAGTAAACATCACGCATTGAGAGCTCGAGGTAACTAGTATATAAATGTAAAGGAGAGAAGTAGTAATAGGTTAAGGTAGTATGAAAATATCGAAGCAATGTAAGTTTTTGAAGAATAGGGGAACGAGTAAGTTGGAAACGTTGTAAATAAAACTTATCCGACAGGGATTTAAGATAAATAGCTAAGAGGAAAGCATAGTTTCATTATAAAGTACAGTAGCAGCAATAGTGGTGGAAAAGTTGATAGTACGGGAAAGAGTATATTGGAAAGATTGGACATGTTTAAAGACCATAATAGGAGAAGGGGAAGAAATAAAACACATAGTTTAAAATAGGTAATTAGACCTGTTTATATGAGAAGAAGGAAACGGAAATGAGCAGCACAGGTGAAAGTGAAAATAGAACGTATTAAATATGGGAAGGAGAAGTATTTTTATGCAATTATTTGATAATGACGGGCTCAATGTAAAGAAGAGTCCAAGGTTACCTCAAGATATTAAACAGAAAGGCGACGTATAAGGACACGAGTAGAGGAAAGGGAGGGAATGTCTGTGGACGTTTACGAGTAAAGATCAGAAAGGATGTTTTTCCCCATTAATGTGTAAGTCATGGTTGGAACACCAGTTGGATAATGTAGTAAGTGCAGAAATAAGTTGGAATATGGTAAAATGGAGGAGGAAGAAGTAGTATAGAAGGTTAAATAATCTGGATATGATAGAATACGAACGGTGTTGCCTGTTTGGTGAAGGGTAGGAGCCAGAAAGATTTTGGATAAAATAGGATATAATAGAAAGCTTTGTGAAAAGCAATGAGAACTTGTACGTCCGGAAGAGTTAGGAACTAAGGCGAAGATATAGGGTATGTTCTACCAGATGGTTGAATATAATTCGTAGGTATTTAGAGAGGATACTTTGTTGCCAGGAAATGTAAATGAGATCGTAAAGGGGAACAGACTGACAGGCATAAGTGAGATCAATCAAGACAGCAAAAACAAGCTGGTTACAGGACAAAGCCAGCTAAATGTCGGAGGTAAGAAGAGAGAGACAGTCAGGAACACTGGAACCCACTCTGCAGCCATATTGCTGTTTGAGAAATAACAGGTGATATTGGAGATTCATTGGAGGCGTTGTTTAAGAAATTGTTTAAATTTTTTTAGGAGCTATGAAAACAGAGCAATCGGGTGAGAATGATCAGAAATACCAGGTTGTTTAGTAGGTTTGTGAATGGGAATAAAGAGGTGGACCTAATGTGAGAAATTCGTTCAGAAGACCAAATACAATTTTGCAGTGAGTAAAACCTGCAAGTACATTGGAGGAAGTCGTTGTAAGTGACGATAGGTAATACCATCCGTGCCAAGAGAAGATTGGAGTGAACGAGATTAGGCGAGTGAGAGTTCGGAGAGGGTAAAAAGATATAAAGAGGTGGATGGTTCTGCGTTATAAACAGCAGATAGCCAGTAGAGAGAAAAGGCACCTGGCGAGGGCTAATTGAGAATTAAAGTAATAGTCGAGCAGATTCGCCAGGAAAAGGGCAAATTTTAGTACAAAGGGAAACGTAAGAAGTCCAAATTGAGGAGAGAGAGGAGCCATAAGGAAGGCTAGGACAAAATTGTAACCAGAGGTTATGAAAAGTTTGCTGAAGAGTACGGGTTGTGATGTGTGTTGATAGGCCAGGAAATTGGTAAAGGATGGAGTAATAAGTTAAATTTTGAGAGCTTGGCACCTCCGGAAAATCCATTGCTGGCATTCCCGAGTCCACCATTTTCGATAATGGGTAAGGAAGGTGGAGGAAAGGAGAAGTTAGCTAGGGCAGAGTGAGAATAAGAAACAGACAAGAAAATTCGAGGACACAAAGTAGTGTGGAGTAAAGTATCACGAGACGAAGGAGGGGTAAGATGTCAAACCGAGAAAAATAAACAGATCAATCAAAGTTAGTAGAAAATGGAAAACAATAGGGAAAAAGGATAAGTAGTATTGTGTAAAATAATAGGAAAATGACCACTGCTGTACGGGTCAGAAGGAACTATGTAAGGGGGCTAAAATAAGCAGAAGAAAAGTTATATCGGGGGCGGTACAGAGTTCGTGGGGACGGGTAAGACAAGTTGGAGTGCCAGTATTAAGGAGAATACCGGCAATATTGGGAATTAAATGATAGTAATAGTAATAGAATACCAACATAGTTGATATACATTGCCCCAGTAAGGATGGTTAGAGTTAACATCGCCGCCGAAAATTCTGGGGGAGAAACAGAACTGAAGAGATATTGTCAAAAATAAGTAGGAAGGTGTATGTGGGGAGGAATATAAAGATCAACCAGAGTGAGATTATGAAGAGTAATTATTTAATTTTATATATATATATATATATATATATATATATATATATATATATATATATATATATATATATATATATATATATATATATATATGGGTATTGTAAGAGAGGGAAATGAAGAACATAAGAAAGAGACTTTTGAATGCCAAGAGAAAGACCCATTGACCGTCTAGGCGACAATCATACGCCCGATTATAGGAGATGTGGAAGCAGTAGGTATCAGAAAGCTTCGTTTCTTCTCGTGGAAAAGAAGATGGGTGAAATAAGGACATATTGTTATCCAAATTGAATGGTTGAGTTGAAAAAGATACATATTCCAAAAATATCACAAATTAAACTGAGATAGCCATTTTTTCTTTTGCCGTATCTACATCCATAGAGCAGAAAAAGAAATATATTTCACTATTGCAAATAAGGTTACCAAAAATATGTAGAATATGTTCCTGGAATATGTTCCTTCTTCAACTCGCAGCCGCGCTAGTGCCGGCGGCACTCGTCACAGCGCTAGTGCTCAGTTATGTATTATGACTTAACAGGTGAGCTGTTGTTTAAGGCCATGTTGGTTATGTTAAAAGTTGAAAGTGAAGATCATTGCGAAAAGTAGTGTAGTGAAGTTAATTGGTGTTTCTTTGCTTTAACCTAGTAACAATGTCCGAAACAGACAGTGACAATGGTGACCAAGCCGTAAAAAGGGTAGACTTGACAAAGAAAAACGTATACGGAAGATGGAAAAGTTAGCAAGGCGTCGAGGTGAGGAGTATGTAACTTCAGCAGGCGTTCTTGTTCCGGCCAAAACAACCGGTCCGAGCTGTGGGAAAATGCATGGATAGTTTCTCTATTGAGGAAAAGGAGAACATTGTTAAAACCCTAAATAGTGGCAGACTTAAGAACAAGCAGAACACATTATTAGTGAGCCTAATTGAGAGGCATGAGGTTGCAAGGCTCAGACCATCAAATCAAAACCCAAAGCAATACGAGTCCTCTTTCAAGTAATTTGTCATGAAAGGAACGAGCAGAGTTGAAGTATGTCGTAATGCGTACATAAGCCTTCATGCGGTGTCACACAAAGTTGTTATTAGGTTGACAAAGATTTTGGCTTCTTGGAAATTCCCTATTGACATGAGAGGTAAACACGAACACCGTTCTAATACTGTTCCAGCCTCACATCTAGTTAAAATACATAAACAATATTGATTAATTTCATAAATATGTTGCACATTATACGTCTACATCAGTCATATATCTCGATGCTCAGGCTAATGTGGCAAAAATGCATGAACTTTCCATAGAAAAATTTCCTGGCTTGAAGAATGTAATTAAGTATAAGTTTTATTTGGAATATTTCAAGAAAAACTTTGGTTACCGATTTGGCAGACTTCAGGTCGGTGTCTGCAGTACCTGTGAAGACCTGAAGATCAAAATTAAATCAAACACGCTTAATGACAGTGAAAAACATGTAAATTTCATATTCAGTATTTTATATTTTGTAAATTAGTTTAAACTATTTTCACTTTACCTGAACTTATCTATCCTAACTACAGTCTGAATATAACACGAAACTTCATAATACAATCTAACCTAACCTAACCTAAGTATTGCTATCTTTATTACAAACATGTTTTATGGTAGGTTATGACATTGGACCCTGTATGTAACAAAAAAAAGACTGATTTGCAATGGCAAAGTAAAATAAATCGTTTTAATATTATTATCTCAGCACTTTTTCGCAGCTCGGTGTGTTTTAATCACATAAAGGAAATACTAATGATGGTCAAACTGAAAGGGAACATGCTTTTATAATGTTTTTTCGATCAAGGCTTTTGTTTTTTCAGCTGCTTATCCGCCAGATCAAGATGATTGACGATTATCTACTCTGAAAAATTCAACAATGACCATTGTTTTATCGGAAACATGGTTATTTTTGTCAATATGTATAGCTAACAGTTTTGAAATATATTTGTTTGCCTTTATACAAAGATTGAATAATATTAGTCACTTATTTCTGAAACCTGTTTAATATAATCCACTAATTGGGATAAAGTATTGTGCATTTAAAAACATTGAGTTGAAAAAGGAACATATTCCTAAACATCTTTACACAATTATATGGTATATATAAAAACATTATGTACAGGTACCATGTGCAATAGGTTTGCTACACTAAACGACACAAATTGACAATAGTAAATGTTTTGGTAGAACAATTAGTTTTCTTACAAAACAGTTTTTCTTAGTTTTCCGAAAGTTTATATTTTTGGAATGTGTACCTTTTTCAACTCACCGATTCAATTGTAAAGTTTGCTACAAGAACCCCTCATCTTCAATTCTATGAGAGTACAGAAAGGAGCTGGAAGATGTTAGATTAAATGTGATTGTTAAAATATGAGTATTGTGATGCATTGTTCAGAGGAAAATTTGTGTTCAGATTTTTCCAAAATAATAGAAACAGCTGAAGATAAACAAGACAAAAAGATTGCTTAGATGACGTTTGAAGAAAAGCTATTATGATACTATTATGATATGATCGTGGAAAAATAAACTGGATCTGCCATGCTGTTTAGACGGGGACGAACTGAAGCAGGAGAAGAAAAAGGTTTTTACGGGCAAAGGAAGGAGAGAAAGAAAATCGGAATGGGAAGGGCCGATAAAAAGCAGCAGGAGAGTAAGAGAAAGATGCAGAAGTAGGGTTAGAAGAATGAGTAAAAACAGAAGTGGGGAAAGCGAACAAATAGGAAAGGCGTTGTCTCCCTGTAAAGAGCATTGAATTCGAGTTGCCGATAAATAACTGTGCTTAACTTCTGTGTACGAAAGATAGTCAAGAGGAGATTCATCAAATCTGTTTCCATTTACAAGAAATGCGTCGAATACGCAAGATGGGAGCGCTATTTCGCAAAGCAGTGTAGACTTGTCATCACTTAAAGGCTGATCAACACCACGTAATATACCTTGGTATGATACGCCATAGTTGTGAATATAGGAACGCCATTTATGTATTGCGAATAAGGGGTGGAAAAAGAAATAATTAGCAGCTATACCGGTATGGAAAACTACCTTTATTCACCATTGGCAGGATCGTGAATTCTTGTAACATAGGTTAGATTATTAGTATATAGTAGTCTCCCGAGTTTCATGAGGTGCTGTTGACCTATAGAAGAAGTAGAAGCAACATGAATTTGAAAGAGCTCAGCGTGGTGGTCTTTATAAGAATTTGTATTGGTATGCACGTTTGGGGCATTAGACATACACAGAAATTAGAAGTTCTGGGTTTTGAAGAGTTCATGGTTGAAACCTGGACCACGTGTTCGTCATAAGTTGTTACCATGTTGGGTAGCAAAAATATGGAAAACTTAAATGCAGAAATCACACAATACGCGGTGTAAAGATACTAGAAAAACACTAAACAATTCAACAACACAAAACTACAACTACATGAACACTACAGAACAATTATGAAAAGGTCCGAACACTTTTGATGTTCCTACTGAAATCCCAACTACCTTCTTTTTATCTTCAAAACCACTTTAGGTTAATTATGTAGCTGCCTTGCATAAAAAATTCTTATAGGCTAAACGTAAATTTGTCTTATTTGTGCCTCAAAATAAAAATTTATGTCTTGAAAACTAAATAGCACAACGTGCAAAATTATTCCTATATCGGTTCACCATAAGCACATAAATTTTATAAATATTTCAGAAAATGTTTTCTCTTTCTGAAATCTTCAAATAGAAACCATTATAGTCAGGGTGGAAAAAAATCATGATTTTTTTTAAAAAAATCTTTTTTGTTGATTTTTTTTTATTTAAATCGATTTTTTGATTTAAATCAAATCTTTCTTCTCGCGTAATACAAGTCGCGAACTGAAGATAAAACATTAGGAATTAATATTAAATGTTAATTATGCCATTTAAGTGAAAGTATTGGGCTTGAATTTTGAATTGGTTGCCAGTCCTTAACTTATTTGAATCCCAAATAGAGATGCAAGGGTTAGGAAAAAACGTTGTCGTCTTTTTTTTTTGGGAGGGGGACTCGGTTTTTTTTGCTTCGCTTTTTTGCTTGGGAAATTTTGGGCTTTTTCCCAAATTCTGCTTTAAATTGATAAAGCAGGTTTTGTTTCGCTTCTCTACAATTCAAAAACTCATTTGTAGTGGATGCAGATAATACAAAACCTCGAAAATAAACATGAATTTCGAAAACATATTTCAAACAATTTTAATTCTTAACAATTTTTTATTATGAATCCCCCCCAAAAATCAATTTATATAACAAGTTGCAGTTAAGTTTTAACTTTCGTATGCATTATAAGCAATATTTTTTATTGTGAATTAAAAATACAAAAACAAGGAAAAACTGTTACATGACATACAGAATTTATTGTACTGTGTGCGTGAGTTCAAACAAATAACACATTGGGAAGATAATAATATATTTACTGAATAAACGCACAAAAGAAATTTAAGTTTCGACATCGTCAAAAATAAAATGTTCTCCTGTTTGTTCATTACATATATCAAGTGACTCAAGTGGTACAACGTTGGCTTCGCATTCGGGAGTTCATGGTTCGATTCCCGCTGCCGACCATCCTGACGGGTTTTCCAGTGTTTTCCTCAGTCCTACCAGGAAAATGCCGGGATGGTACCTACTAAAGTAGGCCCTGGCCGATACCTTCCCAAATCCTTTCCATGTTGTTAAATATCCAGTATAAAATAGCCTCTGAGCTGCATCTGGTGATTGTTAAATAAATAAATATCATTTCCTCGTCAATCTGTTATAGCCTATAAGGTTATTATGTCTGACGTCCGAGACTTTCACAAACATTCGTACTAGAGTAACGATGAAAAATAATCATTGTTTTATTGTAATTCAACGCATTACTTTAAAAGACTGAAAAAATGCAATCTTTGTATGGGACGCTCAAAAATCACCTAATTTGTTAATGCACCTCTTGCTTCCGCCTTTGCTACCCCTGAAGAAACTTCTTTGAAGTGGAACAGAGATGTTGAAAATGTATCTTCTATTCATTTATTACATACGTAATAATCTGTTACTACCTATTAGGTGCTTCGGACCTGTAAAATCGGTAAAGTCCCAAATTCTGTAATGCACTGACTGTTCCTTAAGCTTGTTTAGAGTCAGGAAAGTACTGAACTTTCTGTTCATGGATCATAAGCATAATACTGTTCATCTGAGCGTTTGGTTTCCAAGGCTCTGGGATATATAACTACCATCAAAAAAGCCGGCTATTTTGCATCTCTAATTCCAAACAATGTTTCTTAAGCACTAAGGAAAGTACGGCGACGTTTATCAACATGATACTTTTTTTTTTTCAGAAAAGTTACTCATATTTGGCAGGAGCATACCTAAAAAAATGGAACTAGCTTGCACGAAATACATATAAAATACGCATATTTCGCCTAAAGTTATAAAATCTAAAAATGATTTAAGGTTCAGAGAGGAAATCGGTCCCCTTTATAAATACGCCCCTATTATCTGGGAACAAACGAACAGGCGCACACACAAAAGAAATTTTGTCTTAAATGTCCATGGTGATTTTCTCGTTGGAATAGTTAACGATTTAAAAACCTTATGTTACGAAGATAAGAAAGCAGAATTCCTCCGTTACCCGTTCAAAACGGGATTTTCCCTAATCATTCTCCGCATGAAACACTCGTTTTCATACTGTGCTGTACATACATTTGCATCATATTGTATTATGATTATCTTCCATAATTGAAATAACACAACAGAGGCTGAATTTTACTTATTTTCACTTGAAATTAATTTATTTCAGAATTTGATTTAAATCAACGATTTTTATTTAAAAAATCAAGTGATTTAAATCTCGATTTAAATCGTGATTTAAATCAGACTGATTTAAATCAATCCACCCTGATTATAGTAACTAAAAATGAAATAAATAAATAAATAAACTGACTGTTTGAATTTCACATGTTCGCTTCCGTCCAAAAAAGAACAGTTGCTAACAGTAAGATTATTTTAAATGCTATTGAACATTTTGTATATATAAACTGAATATTTGTGTTCATTATACACAATATTTAATAATTTATCTATGGTAATATAAATAATAAAATTAGTAAGTCATTAATAAAATTAATTCGCCTTATGCAGAGTCGTTTTGAAGTATGATTAGCGTTATATTAAAAGCCAGATTACTGCAGGAAACATGATAGACCAACTTTTTTGTATGGCACTAATCACGCGTCAAAAACGACTCTGCATAAGGCCCAATGTGTTTAAAACATTAACAATATACAAGATGTTTCAAAACAATACTGACAACGCTTAGGAGGTGAATCCTGACACCACGATAAGACAAAAAGTATAGACAAACCTGGGTGCAGAAATTTGTAATTTCGGAGTTATAGGCTGTTGAAAACATGAACAAATGAACTTTAAAAGTCCATAGTTTCAAAACTATGGGAGCTACTGTAGTCGGGTGAAGATTTCACTGAGGAATTAATATGTGCGCAGAGTGGCGTAACTAAAGGCTTGGGGGCCACCCGGCAGACAGCATGGAGTGGGGCCCCTTCTCTACTTCCCATCTCACGAGCTGGAGTCCCCCTGATGGCTTGAGCCTCCCGCAATGCAGGGTCTGCGGGGCCCTTATTTACGCCCCTGTGTGAGCAATCCGATAATAGATATTACAAAATCCTGCTGTACTCATACAACAATTTTTGTTAAGGGAGTTTGGCTAAGGGCATATAATTTGAAGTATTCACCATCAAAAAATTGCTGTCGAAATAGAAGCAGGATATTTGGATAGTGTACATTCCAACTCCTAAATGATGTCTTGATGTGACTACGGTATTGGAGGTATGGACCTTTAAAGTTCATATTTTTGTGTCTTCTGCAGCGAATAACTACGAAATGGCGGATTTCTGCACCCAGGTTGGTCTATACTTTTTGTCTTATCTTGGTGTCAGGAATCACCTTTCAAACGTTGATGCCATTGATTTTAAACACGATGTATTTATTCTCAAATACATTATGCAGTTATTGACCAGTCTGAAGTGTCTGCATCAACGCAACGTAAAATTTCCAATAATCGCCATAGCAGGTTTTGCAATTTTGCGTTGCGTTTTGTACATAGATTTAAGCAGACTGGCACGAAGTTTGAGCAGGTTCGAATCCGGTGGTGCATATGTGGTTCGGATAGGACGTGAAGCGGCAGATCAATTTTTCGTTTAGTCGGTGTTGAATGGCTCACCCAATTCAATCTAGATTAAACAAATGTGTCAAGGCCTCTTTCCATATTGATTTACGTCAACAACTAAAAATCAGGGGTTTTATGCAGAGTCGTTTTGAAGCGTGATTAGTGCCATACTAAAGAGTACGACCAACATATGTTTCCTGCAGTAGTCAGGCCTTTAGTATGACGCTAATCATTCGTCGAAACGACTCTGCATAAGGTGGCAGTTGTTTAGTTTGCTATAAAAGGCAAATTGATTATTGCACGTTTTACGTCACTTTGTGCATTGCAATTCTTGCAAAGACTAATCGAACGCCCTCAGCAATAAAAATGAAACACATTCAATACACACATATAAGACATCTCGCAAAGTTGAAATCCCAAACATGTTTTTAGCTAATGGTAGTGCTGAATTGGAGGAATTTACGTGGTTATATCATACCCTCACCTCAGAAGAATAATGAACAACCTAGCCATACGACGTTTTTTTTTTGCTTTTGCCCTTACATGCAAAGATTTTTGTGATAACAAGTGGGTATGCGTACTCTGAATTGTAGTGAAACGTACCCCTTGCTTAGATTGTCCAATTTGAGTGCTGAATAAGTGGCTTGATAACCTCCAACTTAAGTAAGTGCTTCCTTTCTCTGCTGTAGTAAATGATGCCACATGATATCTGGTACTGGTCGAGAATAGCTCGTCATGAAAATGGTAATTGTACGGTTAAAATGAATAAGTTCCTATCTAGGATATTAATTTTTTTTGGAAGTTTTTCTTAATGTTGGAAACTAGTATCTGCTTTTTACACGTATAAAGTGTTTGCAAAGGGAATACTACGGTAAAAATGAATGAGCCAATGAGCGTATATCAAAGATGACTAATATCCACTGGTGAAGTATTTATGTATAATGTAGGAAATATGTATAAAAGTATAGAGTTGCAATTATTGAACATAGTTACTAAATAACATCGTGTAATAACGTATCACCCCATCAGAGTTTCAAGACAGCGAACTATTATAAGTTAGTTCCATTAGTGTTTTCCAGAGGAAACAAGTTGTGTTTTTGCAAAATCTTCATTGCATACGTTCGGCCGCTTATTTATACCCACACGCAATAATTTCCAGGGTATTTCAGTTTATATGCATCTTATCAATCTATGTGCAATTACTTGGGGATGGACCCGAGTGAAAACAGCCCCAAAACGTCTTGAAGCAAGAGAACTCAAAGAAATGTTACCCTTTAATTGAATTAAAATTTACATTTTTAATTAAATTGACTTTTTATCAAAATTTTTATTTTTAATATATATTCTTAATCTGTGTCGTACATCATTACTGATATTCTTCTTCGTTTATTGAATGCAAGTCTTTTTTATATCTTGCATATATTCGCATTCTTGTTATTAGCGTTTTGACGCCATTTCGTAGGAATAAATTTTTTTTTCTCGGAAGAACAATCGCTGAGAAGAATGAACCCAAGAATAAGGTTCTATTGGTACTGTCGAGTATACATGTGTATAAAGTTCAGATACAACAAAATTTGAGCATTTGAGTTAAAAGTGGAGATTTACGTAAAATGAATGTGTGGGGAGTGAAGATATTTAAGTATTGAGGTAAGTATAAATCTGATAACTTTAATTTTTGTGTATTAAACCTTTAAAAAATAAATAACGGATGGTGGTGCACTCGTTTTCAGTTGGCGCCAGTAGTAAACGGTTCTCAGTGTGAGGTGTTTGTATGTATAGCTTTAATTTTGCAATAATTTCGTTCGTAAATATTGATTGTCAAAAGGTATTTTCCGGAGATAAGCTTAAGGGTATTAATAGAAATGTTTCTTGGTAAATCAATTATCACAGAGCAGAAATTAGTATTGTAGTGCTATTTACTGTTGGCAACAAAAGAGTAAGACTCATTTTGTACAAGGGAAGAATAGGGAAGCCAATAAGTCATGATATTAATGAATCTCAGAAGAAAGGCATGTGTTAAAGTTAATATTAAGACTTCCAAGATTTAGAAAACGTGCAGTTTTACTATACGTATCCATAGTATGAGTAGGAGTAAGGGGTATGAGTAGGAACGAGTTAGAAGACCCGCAGGGGTTCGTTTGGTTCTGTTCTCGACATAAAATGGGCAAATTAAAGACTTCCCCAAAATTTTCAGTACATTTTAGAATCTGTGGATCCATATAGTAAAACTGCTCCGAAGAAAATTTACGATTAATATCAATTACTCCACAAAAGTGCTTACGAAACTTACCTGTGCATGCGATAGACGGGAAGGTTCTAGAACACAGGTCCTCCATATTGGATAGTAGCTAGGTTGGTCCCTTTCTGTACGAAAGTTTAATATTTAATTCACATAGTATTGCCGACCGAGCGTTAGCGAGTGAAGGCGGGTTAGAACCCCCAGGGCAAGTTGTTTTTTGTCTTTATTACAGCTAATTGAGAAAAGGGACCTGTGTTCGAGAACCTTGCCGCGATACAGTTTTCAGGGACAATTTTGTGCATTACTGCTGTATGGCCGGAGCAATTTGAAAATCGAAAAAAGAACAAAAATATACAGCATTTGGTTATATTTAGTTGGATTACATTAACTTACGTTATTAGGCGTGTAATTTTACTATACGGATGCACACTAAAGAAGAAGAAGTAATAGTAGTATGCTACCCCCAAAGTTCGTCCCCCAATTACTAATTCACCATTCCTCGTTTAAAGGAATCATCCCGAGAACCGAACTTGTGTCCACAGATTAAAAGCGACTCATTTAACATCTGTGTGCACTCAGGAGGAATAGCATAGTTGAATAAAACAGAAAAAATAAATAAACGAGCCTCCAAAGAATTTCTCTCTCTCTAAGCAATGTACCGAGACCGGTTTAGATGTACGTATCAGATTTAAACAAAACTTCCACACACCAAAACAACAATAAAATAGGTAGATCAAAAAAAATCCTAATGGGAAGTTAATATAAGAATTATATTATTTGCCCAAGGATTAACCTATAATAAATCTTTATTCATACTAATAAAAGAAATCTCGAATCGTTTACCAGGAAGTAAAAGAATCCAGCCCTTTATAGGAGAACCATTTATCGCGCATATCTCCCAAAATTGGCCGAAGAATACTAAACGAATTGTTATTTTAACGAAAAAATTATAGATAAGTCGAATTGTGCCTCCTGGGCACAGGTGTAAGTGAGGTGTCCATCGGGACTTGAACCCCTAGCCTCTCCTCCCTCTAAAGGAGTGGCGTGGCCCCAAAGCCAGAAAAAAAAAAAAACGGTTCAGCGATTTAATTCGCATCCCCATTCACACAACCCTCTTGCTGTGTGGTACAGTTTAAGACCAACAATCTCCGTAGCCCCCCAGACTCTCTTCCTCTTAAGAGAGTTGTGGTCTGAAATTGTCAAACTATACTTTTTATATAACGGCGATATAGCCCTCTTGCTGTACCATGTCAATATCTAGCCGCCTCTTCGAGAATCTGATAATTCCAGAAAAGAGATCCCGTCCCCTCTTTGGACAGAACCCTAACCATCTACCTCTTTTAGACGGTCGAGCTGGAATCCTCCCCCACCTATGTTTCTCCTGCTCTTATATAGAAGATACAACCAACGGTCACCAGCCAGACGCTTGGTTTAAATATTTTAAAATTAACGAACAAAAAATATAAACGGGCAAGATTAGCGTTCGTTTCTGGCTCTCCCCTAAGTGAGCTGTTAAAAAACATTATACAAAGACAAGAATAAAAATATAGATAATATGAACTGTAATAATAATTTACCCGGCCGGGATTTCTCTCTAAATCTATATTAACTTAAGAATACAATACACAAGAATAATAAACAAGGTAATAAATACAAATATTAATAGCAGCTCCCTAAGAGGGGGCTGCAAGTAGTAGTAGTAGTAGTAACAACAACGGGTTCGTTGGGTTCTGTTCTGGACATGAAATGGGCAAATAAAGGACTTGCCCAAATTTTTCTATGCATTTTACAGTCTATGGATCCGTATAATAAAACAATTGTACCTATCCGCGAAATAGTATATCTGCCTCCACATACAGTGCCGCTTACAACATCTAAAACAATCAGCAAATGCAACTACTTTCTTAACTTGTACTATTCCCCTTACCTGACTTTCACTCTTTGTTCCTCACAAACTTAAATAAATTCTTCAATTGACCCGGTAAATTTCCTAAAACTGGTCCGGCGATACAGCAGTTAACCATAATTTTGGAACGGGGGGGGGGGGGGGGTCAGGTAAAATCACCATGCTTACAGGAGAAATGAGTTTATGTTACTTAAGTGTAATTACTAATATAACCTAACCCAACCTACCTAAACCATAAAAAAAATACAGCAAGAAAGTACGAACTTTAAGCAAAATATTCTGCCCCCCCAGTTCCAAAAATATGCCCACTTTCTCTTAAGACAGTAAAAGATGAGTCTTAAGTTGCGACACCCCAGCGTATGTGATATATAAGCACTACTGGTAAGAGTTCACTTTGTGCTGATCAGTGTCTGGAACCGATTCATGTAACCTGGTTCCCGAAATAGTCCAGGAAGAACGGGAACTCAACCAACCCCTACGGGGTTTCAAACTCGTTCCTCCTCCTCCTCCTACTACTACTGCTACTGCTACTAAAAACAACAACTCAACTGGTCGGCGCAAAGTAAACTCGTAGCGCACTCATTTTGTACTTCTCTGCAGTAGTGACCAAGCCTGTATGTTTCATTGCGGGCACCGTTCGTAATAGGTCTGTTCTTACACATACAGTGGGATACATACCCGATGAGTCACTGCATATCTTGAAGGAACGGCTTATAAATAGCACTGGGACGGCTTAAGTTTAGACCTGTTAAGACTTTAATTAGGCTAGAACACTGACTGGAGAAGCTTCTCATAGAAGCTTCAATTATCACTTAATTCAGTAATCCATGGTTCTCATAAGAATTTTTTAACGATTCGCCATCCTGTAGGACTGCCATGCTGCTGAATCATCGAAACCTTCCGTGTGTTGCAATAATGCCCACTTCTACATATCTTTTCTCGTATTAAACATAAGTTTACTGCCAAACTTACACATCTAAACATCACATAAGAACTCCAAATCATTTCTTACCCATTTCTCCTTTAAATTTTCCTAATTTTTGTGAAAAACGGACGGGCAACTCTAAACTTAACCACCGGGACATCATGACAGATATTTATAGGAATTTTATTGCGTGATTTAACAAACTTTGCTCACCCAATCAAACAATCATACTGCAATGGGGGAAACTTGTTTGAAATATTTTGCAACGCTGTTAGAATTTCATACTCAACCTGGAAGCGAATAATTTTCCATCAACGCCCATGTTCGCAAGTCACATTGTAGAAGTAACGTAGTTGATAGTAACATGTAATTGTCATTCTCTCTCTTGGCTATGTGAATAGAGTACGGGCTTTTGGCATGAGGGACCCGGGTTTGAGAGTTTGCTCGTAAAACTGCAAATATGAGCAAGAATGATCTGAAGTTATTTCTCCAAGACGTATTGTGGCCAACTGTGACGGAAAATCGCCTTTTGCTGCTTGTTGATTCGTGGTCTTGTAACAAAGATGCGCAGTTGATACATTCTACTGTTTCAGATAACGTTGTCCTTCACAAACAACTCATACCCCCCAAATGCACTGGACTTATTCAACCTCTAGACGTTGGATTCTTTTGCACGTACAAGCAGTATGTGTGATTTATCACTGACGCCGCATTGAACATTGATGGGTTCCATATCTGGCATCGAGACAACTTCATCAGTCTCCAAGCTTTGACTCATTTTCAATTTCGTGCTTCCCGGTTCATTAATTTCATTAAGCATGCCTTCTACGTAGCTGGATATCTTGAAGAACATCCGGGAAAATTCCAAACTCCAGTGTCCTTTTGTTTTGATTCTGACATAGCAGCAGATTGTCAGGAAGATCAGTGTACTAATCCCAGCTTCGTCAGGTGTGCACACTGCGAAAATGTCTTTTGCTTCCAGCACATTCTTATCGATACCCTCCACATCAACTGTGTTTCATAGACTGGTACGGTATCATTTTGCGCCTATATTTACTTGTAATTGTCTACGTTATGACTCATGTTATTGTATTTCAAACGACTCACGGTGTAATGAAACGTGTTTTAGGCAAGTACGTATATTGTTCACACACAGACAGCAATCTTTATTCCCTGCAACATTCCCAGTGAATTGCATGTGAACACACTTTTTGTACTCTTCTTATAGAGGTGCATCCAGTGACTACATTCTGCAAATGGTTTAGATAATATGGTTTTCCACACGATCACTGTCATATGCGTACAATATATCTTTTTGTCATGTATTCTTTGCTGGACAATTGACTTGTACCTTAACAGGACTCAAATGAAACATTGGTTATGTTGCCTGTGTCCATATATCCCTTCCAGACGCTGTTGCATGTTCGTATTTCTCAACTCACAATAAAGAAACTATAAAATTATTCACACCAATGCATTTCTGGTAAAATTTCAGTCTTAATTGATACACCATATGCCCCACTTTTCATTAACATTTTGAATTCAAATTCAAGATGGCGCCCATGATGTCCATATCCCCCACAATATAGTACCTCTTCTCATGTTCCACTTCCTATACATTTGACATGCATTTCTTTCACCATTCGGGAGCGAAACGTATGATTCTGCATATTTCTGTGTTATTAAGTCCCAGTGTAGGGCCCACTTCTTCCGCCTCTCACGCTCGTCCATGTTGCCCTCAGCCTCTACAATTTTGCATATGGGCATCTTTTTATATCCTCTTTCACATGTGATGCACCTCGTCCGGCAACTCGAGTGCCCCATTCGTACGGTTCCCTGGTGAGTCCAACAAAATAGTGCTCTTGAGAAACCAGTTCAGACTGAAAAAGATATACTATTCTGACGATCTAGTGCTCAGTACAAGAACAAAAAGAGCTTTTTAAACTTGCGTTTTCACTGAGTCGATTTTGTCACAGAGGTTGGAACAGCTGCAACAGATCTTGAAAAAGGGCTTTATGATGGGGATGGTAGCACAAATGTTGGCAGTCCGAGTAAGTCTGCAATATCCATATGATAATACAATTCTTATACCCTGACAGGTTTTTGACTGGCCAGCGGCAAACTTTACTGAATGTATTTTACATATGTCAGTCAAAAAGTTCACTGAGTCAGTAACATACTACAATATCGCTCCAACAAAGCACAAACAGTACATGGGACACAGAAATTAAACGCATTCATTCCTGCAGCTTCAGATACCAAATTCGACAACAAACTGGCAATGGTACTCAGAAGCGAATAATGAACTGCAGTGTTTAATGGTAAGGGTGATTGGCATATGTTTTGGGGAAAGATGAAGTGAAAGTGACGTTTCTCTGTCCAGTTGGTCCATTTCCCATCTTTTACATATCTAAGTGTTCACTGGATTCGTACAATGGATATACTGTGTAAGGTGAACCCTGCGACCTCAACAGGCCAACTGTACCTTGCCTTGGAATAGAGATGTCAAAACCGAAAAAGTCTTTTTAAGTCCACTCGAAACTAAGTTGTAAGCGTATCCAGAGAAAACGTAGCTTTCAAATGTGGATAAAAACTTGTAGAATGTTTCTTTTGACACTGTAGTATGTTATTAATTGTATTTATTTATTTATTTATTTTAAATGAAGAAGCTAACAAGCGATTTTCAGCTCCGTGTTTGGAAGTGGAAACTCTTGTAATGAATGGTCCCATGCTGAACCCAAAATAAGTTTGGGAATAGAGTCATAACAGTCCGAATATATTTTTATAATTTGTTTGATTTGACATGGAATGACCCTAAGAAAATAGTTTAGTTTGATTTCTTGTTAATGGTCACTATAGAATACATATCTATAGATTTTTTTTTTTTTTAATACCCTATTCTACTGCAGCTGTCTCCGAAGTATTGCTGACCCTTATACAGGGTGGTATTCACGTTATTATCTATTTTAAGTTAAGGCGTACATTTTCGTCCGTTTACTTTGTGTATCCAAAATGTTCATTTCATATCTGAAGAAATCGATATTCCAAAACTAAGTTCGGAGTTCCAACACCATAGCGTAGTTTGACACATAAAAAATATATGCATTATGTCACTCAAATATAAACATAATATGTACAGATGTATGCATAGTCATATAAGTGTGTTGCCGCTATCTTTAGATTTCATTGCGAATATGTCATAGTTTATCATAATTCTATGTCCGAAAAATCAATTGAGCGCAGCTAAGTAAATAACTTATAATACCTTTTCATTTATAATTGAAACAATTTATTGATTCTGAATTTTACTGGTTAATCAACTTCCAATCCAAACCCGTATTTAATTCATTTTAAGAAGTATTTAAGTAGGAGTTAATAAGAAAACTATTTGCTAAGTAGTTTACTTTAAAAAGAAATGAAAACTTGCTTTCTTTGTAGTGTTTTGCAGGATTCTCCATCTGAATGGTGCTTTTTGTTGGAAGAAATGTCTGCTGCTGATTATAATGGAGTATGATTGTAAAAGTAAACATAGGTAAGGAAGGATCTCACAGTAAACTAACTCTCTAACTCTCTCTCTCTCTCTCTCTCTAATAAATATATATATATCATAAAAGTAATGTCAGTGAATTTATTGAGACGCGACTGTACGTCGGAGCGCGGTCTAACCGGTTGAAACGGGTAGTGGGAGAACCAAGCTAAGCAGCGCTCCGTCACTCAGGGTGCTCCGAACATCCGGGGAGTGAGGACGGGTCTGTCCGTGAGGGTTGTTTTTTTGATTTTGTGCAAATGAAAATGGAGCGCATAGAATAAAGATTTGCGATCAAGTTTTGCGTGAAATTTTTCAAGACCGCTACGGAAACTTTTACTATGATCAAGACTACTTACAAAGAACATGCTCTGTTAGATCGGCAAGTGTTTTGGTGGCACAAAGCCTTTTTGGAAGGCCGGAAAGAGATAGACGACGAGGACCGCTCCGAACGACCACCACGGCTGACAATGTGACGCGAGTGAAGGAACTGTTTAACTCAGACCGACGATTAAGTGTTCGTTTAATGGCCGACATGTTAAACATTCCGAAAAGTTCATGAAATCGTTACAAACCATATCCGTACGCGGAAGGTGTGCACAAAAATGGTTCCAAAAGTGATGACGACCAAAAGTCACGCCGCATTGAAACATGCCAACAAAACCTTGACATGTGCAAACGTGATTTGAAAATTTTTGTACAAAGTCATTACAGGTGACCAGACTTGGGTATTTGAATATGACTTGGAAACTAAAAGGCAATAATCGGAGTGGTACACGCTCTCGTCTCCTCGCCCGAAGAAAGCCAGAATGAGCAAATCAGAGATCAAGATTATGTTTTCGTTAATCCAATGTTCTCGGGATTGCTGCCAGAGTGAGTGTTGCTGTGCTGAGCTTTCATTACCATACAGCGGCAACACTCACTCTGGCAGCAATCCCGAGAACATTGGATTAATAGTAGACGCCAGCAAAGCTTCAAGATCATATCATGTTTTCGTGTTTTTTGACATCCACGGACTTGGTTCATCATTAGTGTGTAGAATCTGGAACCACTGTGAACTCCAAATTTTATGTGGAAGACCTCAAAAGACTGAAACGCAGGGTTCAACGCATCCGGTCGGACATCGCAGACAACTGAAAGTTGCACCACGATAATGCGCCGGCTCACAGTGCCTTCATCATCAAAGACTGCCTGGTCAAAGCAGGGGTGCCAACGATCCCCCAGCCCACGTACAGCCCGGACTTGGCTCCCCCCGACTTTTTTCTGTTTCCACGTCTCAAAACACCCCTGAAAGGCAAGCATTTTGGGCCAGTGGACGGGATTAAAGCAGCTTGCACCGCATCATTGAAGGATATTCCGGAGGACTACCGCAACGCATTCGAGAGTTGGAAGCCCCGCTGGAGCCGATGTATCGACGCAAAAGGAGACTATTTTGAAGATTTTTAAACACCTGTAACGATAAATTCAAGAAATGATTTTTAATAGACTTATTGACATTACTTTCAGAACAGACCTGGTGCACTGCTGCTGCCAGTGTAATCCAGTGTTGCCAGATAAAGATAAGTTTCCCACGGCATCGAATATATGGCCATTTTTAAGACTGGCAGGAATTTTAAATCAAACACTGGACATTCTTATATTAATTTCGAGTATAAGACGCACCTGAATTTTTGAGGCAATTCTCGAAGAAAAAAGTTCGTCTTTACAGTCCGTAAAATACGGTATGTTGAGGTATCTCTAACTTTCTTGTATGTTCTTTAATTTTGATCCTTTTATTCCATTTTAGTCATCACGATGTAGTTCCTTCATAGAACCACGCTAACACACTAAAACAATAGTCATTACAGTTCATAGGAATAATAACAGCCACACACACACAAAAATAAAAGTTCTGTGCACTGGCCCCCGGGGTATGCATCCGATTCGATATATTTTATTACACACAATCCAAATTTCGAAACTCCAGGACGATCGATCAATTTTTTTTTATTTATTTATTTTTTTTGGGGGGGGGTTTAAGGGGCGAAAAACTTTAACGATTTTGAATAGGCAATATACATGTAATTCTGCCATGAAAGAAAAAATGGGGTTGTCCTGGGGTTTCGAAATTTGGATTCTATGTAACAAAATACATCGAATCCATGCCTTGGAGTCCGGTGCACATAACTTCTATTTATTTATTTATTTATTTATTTATTTATCCTTCATTTATTTACTTTATCTGTGTGGCTGTGTAATATATTTGTTACAAAAACTTACTAAAAACCCACTTCGAGCAGTTAATATATCCTCAAACGTTTGGTTTATTCTTTTACAGCGTATAGTTTAACTAGTTTGGAAGGGAACGATATCACTCTTTACAGAAAGACAAAAGAAGCAAAAATTGTAGATTGTTCAAATTAATTTGAGTCCAGAATATTAAAAGGAGAAGGATAGATAAGTTTCCCACAGTTCGCAAGTCTCCCAATGTCACAACAAATCTTTCAGAAATGTAATCTGGAATTGGCTTTAACTGGCGTTAAAATGCTATAGAATGTTGTGGAAATTTTCTGTATCTTTAATTGCGCTTGCATGAGAAATTTGTTTTATTGTGTTGTATTTATTTCAGATTGTGATAATAGACAATGATGGGTATAATTATATTCAGTTAATATGGATAAGTCAGGCACTGCTAGAGGAAGCAGTTCATCCATGCAGCTGCCTTCTAAGGCAGACATTGAGAGGTCTTTCCAGTTGTTAGATGAAATTATTGCAGGAGAACCGAAGACAAATGTATTTCGTGTCAATACAACTCCTCAAAGAAAATCATTATATCATACGAGAGGTAAGATTTTTTCATTAATGTTTCATCTTTGGCATTTTAGTGAATACTTGAGAATAGAACTTGCCAATCTGCTGAAGTAGTAATATGATATTTGTGAATTGTTTCTTTTTACAGTAAATAGTACTACAATATTGATATTGAAAGAGAATACTATAGCAAATTCTCTATTGACCGGATTAATCATCCAATCAACCGGCAGGGATCATACGGAATATTGACTGTTTCTTTTTGATGAGACCCCAGAATAAGTTATCGGATATTCAAAGGTGAGAACTTGTTGCACATATAAGTGGAGCTGGGCAATTATGCAACCCAGCGGTGTAGAAGACTTTATCCGGGCGGTTTGTGTACAAGACGTCGCGGATCGTAACCTTACCTTACCAAAATCTCGCTGCCCAAAATATCACCTAGGAAGAACCTGGCGGGCTAGGACCTCGCGGGACAAACTCTCGCCTTGGACAAAACTTTGTCGTCCATAAGTTTGGCATAGCGATTTTTTCAGTCTAGAATGTTAAAATTATCGCTGTATGTACTACTGTATATAGTTCTGTATTTATATTTAAAAAAAATACACCGAAACATACATGAATAGGTCACTTTCATAACACAGACATATTTGTTCCGGTAAAACTATATGTACTGTTACAGGATAGGTTCTTCTATTTCGAGGACATTCTCAGATACGGACATGAACAGTCTTCTTTCTCCTCCAACATTTTAGAAAACTCCTGAAAACTTCGTCATAATAGACAGCAACTATTCTTTTTGCAGTTTTAAAATAAATCTGAGTACGGTAGGAAGAAAATTCATTTCAAATGGTTCAACCGTTTTCCCGAGATAATTCAATGTGTATTTGAGTGTAAAAGAAAAAAAGTACATAAATTGCCCCATTTTCTTTCTAAAAGCATTATTCTCGAAAACACTTATACGTGTTGGCTTGTTTTTAATCACGAGTTCATAGGGCCATTAGACCTACAGAATTTCATCTTAAGAGATTCGTGAAATACTAGCATTTTGGGACAAATTTTAAACGCAGTTAGGATTTGCAGTTCACACTCAATAATTTAACAAATTGATCAGGGGAGGGGAAGGCAGTTGTCCCTCCCTAGGTTTGATATATAAAATCAATATTATTGTAACAGAGAGTTACGAAAAACGTAAAATTTTTCGTATATCGGAGAACCCCGTCTTCCCCAAAGCAAAACCTGAAATGATGCCGTTGGATTTGATAGATATTATTTCCCTTAATTTGTGATTATTTTACGATTATATGTCATTTCATTTTAAACTCATCAATTTTTTAAGCTTCTAGTGTCTTAAAGGAAGCATTTCTAGCCCCATATTATTTTAAGTACTTCTTAAGTACTATTACTTTAACCCCAGAAACTCATACAATTGTTATAACGAGATTTCGACCTTCGAATTTTGGACTCGCGAGATTAGTCCATGTTATCCATTTAGACAGCATCGAACAGGCAAAGCAAAATGTACGTGTGCTCCTCATGCTGGAACCAGACACTGTACAGATGTGGGATGAGCCAGTCGTTGAGTATTTTGAGGCAGAGCTTGTAATGGAACAAGTAAAAAAATGTAGATCAACAGAGATTGATGTGGGACATGTCATCGAAGAAATTATCTTCTTTTCCCTGGAAATACGTTGCGACTGCGGAAGGTGCAGTAAATCGCGCATACATCTGTAAACATGACCGCCATCTGTCCATATCGGCACCTGTTAAATTCATGCACTGCCAATAAACACCAGTATTTCACTTGTATGTCCAACTTCTAATGCTCAATCGTCTTGTTCGCTGGTCAAATGAGACGGGATTTCGCTTTTCGAGCGTGAAATCCCAATGTGTTCACTTCTGCAGGCAACGCACTTGCATTGTTGACCCTGACTTTTATCTCGATGGCACCCGCTTGTCCTTCCTTGATACAGTCCATTTCTTGGGTCTGGTCTTTGACCGTCGTTTGTCGTGAGCACCGCATATTTGAATCTTAAGTACTCTTGTCTCCGAGCTTTGAATCTCCTTCGTGTCCTTTCCCACTGCACATGGGGTGCTGATCATAGTGTTCTGCTTTGCTTGTACCGTAGTCTAATTCGGTCCAAGTTAGACTATGGCTGTATTGCCTATGAGTCAACTCGTTAATCTCTGCGGAGACAACTTGACACAGTTCATTACCTGGGTCTTCGGATTGCTTCTGGCGCGTATCGTACTAGCCCCGTTGCCAGCCTGTATGTTGAAGCCAATGAACCATTTCTCCTGAAATATTGTGCGTGTGTGCGTTGTATTCCTGACCACCCTTGTAGACTTTGTCTCCGTGGTGGTCCGATTTACGAGCGCTATGCTGCCCGCCCTCGCGCTACACGCCTCTGGTATATTCGTGCGTGAGAGAGTTTTCTCGCTGACGATTTCGTGTGGCCCTCTCTTTTGTTGCTTCACTTTTGTGTTTTAGCACTATGGCTGCTTCATCTACCAAGCCATGATTTATATGTCTTTGCATTCGAAACTGACCACTAGTTTCCAGGTATATCAGCAGGAGTTTGCTGCCCTGTTAGAACAGTACTCCAATTTTATACGGACGGTTCTAAGGATGGGAATTCTGTAGGCTGTGCCTTTGTCACCGACGAAGGCAGCTCAGAGTTCCATTTGCATCGCCTGTGTTCTGTGTTCACTGTTGAATTAACTGCAATTAAGCTTGCCTTGAACCATGCTCTCACGCTTTAGTTACGTTGTGTGCTGGTTTGCACCGATTCTCAGAGCATGGTTCTGAGCCTACAGAATGTCTTCAGTGAGAACGCCTTCGTTCAAGACATTCTCGTTAGATGACATCAACTACAGCAACAGGATTGTGTCGTTATTGTCTACTGGGTGCCGGGTCACGTCGGCATTTGGGGAATCGAACGTGCTGACACAGCTGCCAAGAACGCCGCCTTGACCGGGGTTGCATTGGAGCATAGTCTTCCTTGCTCCGATCTTCATAACTATTTTCATACCTTGATGCGCTCTCACTGGCAAGCCGATTGAGACCAGGCAATGTGAAATAAACTTCATGCAATTAAGTCGCTCTAGGAGCGTGGCATACGTCCTCTTGCTCTAATCGTCGAGGTGAGGTGCTCCTGGCGCGTCTGCGTGTCGGACACTCTCATCTGACGCATAGTTATTTGTTGCGTGGTTTGAACCGTCTGTATTGTGAGGAGTGTATTGTTCCCCTGAGTATGCAGCACATTCTTGTTGAATGTCCTGAATACTCTGATCTCAGAGAACGTTACGGACTACCTTCTCCACTTACCCGTGCCTTAGGGGATGCTAGTGATATTGTTAGCCGGGTATTTCAGTTTATTCATGCTTATGGGGTTGCTCACGTTCCCTGAGCTCTTTTAGTTTGTTGTTACTATTTTATAAATGCTGAATTTTTATATTTTCTCTGACCTTTTATTGGTTTTGTCTATATATTGTTATTGTTATATATTTTATCTTATTTATTCTTTTATCGTCTGCCAAGTGAACTCTGTGGTGGACAAACACCATGTGCGTGTTTCCTCGGGGCTCTCCCGTTTCTTCCCACTTTCTTCATTCCACCATTTCATTCATTTCTCATAATCACCGTCTCTTTTAGCCTCGCCGGCATAACCCTGAGACGTAAAGCACAGATTTCATTTCATTTTCTTTTATCGTCTGCTTTGCAATTTTTTCTTTTTCTTTAGCAGCGCTTTTGTTCATTTGAACTATATTCGTTTCAGCCTGTTCCTCTTTTAATCTTGCAGCCCTGAGCAACCGCGTTATTCGTGACGAGGGACATATAGCCTCGATGCTGACCTTCCCATTAAACCCCCTACTCATTCATCATTCGTTCATTCATTCCAACTTCTAATGTTTGCAGAGCTCCCTCGTGGCTAAGCGGTTAGCGTACTAGACTTTGGCGTGGGAGATCCGGGTTTGATTCCCGGCGGGAGCTCATGTGGTTCGGATCCCACGTTAATCAGTAGGTCCACGTCTCATGTAGCCTCGCTGTTGAACGGGACGTTAAACTTAAAAACAACTCATTCTAATGTTTGCACACAGTTGATTCTGATATTTCCAACTCTCTGTTGGTGTTGGAGAGATTCTGCCACATCTACACACATTTCATGACTTTTATGGTCTTCCACTTCTTGGCGCGTTGCGGAGACTACTTGTTATCATTTTTTTTTTTTTTCATTCATTGCAACGTTGGTTTTGTTGATTCTGTCTTCTCAAACTCCGTAATGAAATCACCTTAGACATTTTTTCATCGATTTCTATTTCATTTGAAGCTCATGGTCTCATACTGCGGCCTGCAAACATTTCTTTTTTAATTACATAATCATTTGTGCCATTATTCCAGTAACTGATAATGCCCCCACAGCTTAGGGTTAAAATTTGCCAAAACCGAAAGAAGGTGTCACTTCTGGCCACCAATAATTCAGCAGCGATTACATTTCAGGTCTGCATCCGGTAGCCAGATCAGAGTTCGGTCGACATATTTTCGAAAGCAAACAAGGTAAAGAGTAACCCCTGTCGGAAAACTAAAATATCCGGTCTCTAATGGGCGACTGGCATTTCGCGCCTGATATACACAAACTTTCTTAAAAAAAAAAAAAAAAAAAAAAAAAAAGTGCTTTGCGAAATTTTGCAAAAAGATTTATTGTATTGATATTGTAGTAAAATTAGTTGAGTTTGTTGATATTATAGTAAAATTTGTTGAGTTGCCTTCCACTGATTTTGCCACGTACTTAATCTCGCACATATTGTGTGAAACCGTGTAGACATGTTCTAATATTGCTGTTAGCATTTTGTTGAACTGGAAATTGCAAACGTAAGAGGATTTCACTATATTTCAGGATTTCCTTTGAAATGTAGTAAATTTACTGTATAATGAAATTGTATGTACTTTCACAATATTTGTACGTTAGAAAAGCTACATTTTGTATTTTGCTATTTTTTTTTCTTTTCAGATGATATCTCTTTTTTGGATAATACGTTATTGAGATCTGCTGAAAGGAAAAAGGGGAATGCGGATTTACGAACTTCATTTCTGTCTGATGTGTCAGCAGTTACTGCTATTAATGCAAGCGAATTCAGTCATATTCTAGATGAAAGCGCTACAACTGTACTTCCTCCTGATGAAGAATCATGGAAATTAGGTATTTGTTCTCACAATAAGTTCATAGTACGGCGTTGAACATTTTTCATCCTTAAAAAATGTTTCTGAGTTCTTTGTAAATGCTTTAACTGAATCTACTACAAACTCTCGAAACCTTCATATATTGTAAACACTGGTTAGTGTTTTAAAAAACAATTACTTCTTCAAGCAAGACTGAGAGAGTGATAAATTAAAGATAAATTGTTAGTTAACGTTTACAACGCAAGCTCTTTAAATAGAAAGAAACCTTTTAAACGCAAAATGATTCACACGTGGTTTGGAGGGTTGTACATCATTTAAAAGATCTCAGCTTCTAATTGACAGAAAGACTAGAAACAAGAAATATTTGGCTCGATTTTATTTGCATTTTAGCATTTTATTTCTATAAATTGTATCTTTACTTTGATCATGATGCCGCGGTCTATAGGTTAATGAAACTTCTACAGTAACAAATATTACGTTTTTCTATGTGAATACCATTACTGTTTAAAGCACTTCTAGAACATTAGATATTGAAACAAAATATAAATAAAGCTGTTTGTTTGTTCTTTCTTTCGACCAACGCAAGCAATGTTTAGCAAGAAAAGGAGCAGAAAGGTAGCATTTTTTTTTCCTTCGCTTGAATATTACACTGAAGTCATCTTTATCGCTAAGAGGAAATGTTATTACAAAAATGATTTGGCAGATTGAAATAAAATGGAATTATGCTAAGTTAAATATAAATGCAGGGATTTATATATTGGAATGATTTATCAGTAACGCTATCTACTTGTGGGTTCTTTCCTTGTTACATTCTTTAACGATTGTCTTCATGTTGTTTTTTGGGTTAAAGATCGTTGCCGCTGGTTGAAAGTATTATATTCCCAAAATCATCAAACGATGAAAAGTTTTAAATTATTAAACACTAATATACATCGTGATTTCTCCTTGTGAAAATTCTATCAAGATTAACAATACGATACAACCACGAAAAACAACACGTCCTACGCAAACGGATTTTTCAGTGGCATCAAAACATAAAAACCTTCAAAGTGATAATATCAAGCTTATTCAAGGTGATGGTGTCCAAAACATATTAGTTAAAATCTTCAAGGTGTCTATTTTAAATTGAAAAAAACATATTTTCCAGAATAAACAGTGCCTTGTTAAAACTAAAACAGTTTTTAGTGATACTATAAAACCAGGCATTTTTAAAAATTATCATCATTCGACCTACACCTGCTAAGAGTGTGGTATGGTACAATTATTCTGCGTCCAGAGGAACCACCCAGGACTGACAGCGGTGATGGAAGGCCTGTGTTTGTGAGTATGAGCTTTGCGCTGATGAACTTTTACATGACATAAATGTCGTGGGGGGAGGACTACAAGACATTATAAACACACGAGAGTATCAGGGATTTCTCCTTGATAGACCCTACCATCGTACTACTTATATTTCACATCATGATATTGTAAATATTGTTTGTATCTATATCGTTTACATTTATGGTGACGGTTTTAATAAATACCACAAATATATGACACTTGTCATTTTATTAAAATTCTGACTACTTAACGTGACAGTTTATTGTTGCTACATTCAGTAACATAATTAGTATCATATTATTAGTAACATATTAAACACATTATGGCTCCCCCAGAGGAATCTCTCTCGTGTGGTTCTTAGTGTCTGTGTTCCTCTTTTCACACATATAAGGCACTTTTTTGCTTTGTTAACTCCATTGTGGTCATTTCATTTCTCACATTCTCTTGTCATGCCCACGACTCGCAGTCAGGCTTCTTTCATTCCCTTAAACACACCTCAAGCTCAAAATTCAAACAATATGGCAGGTATCTCTTCCATCATTCCCGATATATACAGTGCGTCCAAGGAACAACGCGCGGATTTATTTTTACAAAATTTTTTGAAGATCGCACTGGTCAATAACTGGGATGACTCAAAATACATAAAGATTTTCGAAAAGTCCCTTTCTGGACCCGCTCAACATTGGTTCTCCACCCAAAATCTCTCTACCCTTCCCTGGTCAACCGTCCAACAAAAATTCCTAAAACAATTTGGCGACGAACAGGTTCCACGATCTCGCATTCATCAGTATAGGGCTCGAGTTCAACTCCCTAATGAACCACTTTCTCATTACGTTTTCGCAAAGAAATTTCTGGCAGATCAGGCATACACGCAATTAGATTTTCAGGAGTTTCTTTTAGAATGCGTGTCGAGTATGACACCCGAGAACATACGTTGGTTTGGCACTCGCACCATATCTGACTATCCCACATTTATTGATGAGGTTACAACCTTAGAACGCACTCAGCTCATGGCCCAAAAGCGAGAAACGGACTCTTCCTTTTCACGCCAAACTTCAGATGTCCCAACTTCTAGCGCCATTCAAGAACTAACTCATCAAGTTTCACAGTTACAGCTTCATCTCAACACCCTTTCAAATTCTCAACCTACCTCTGTTCATTTCGCTCCTACCCGTTCTCGTTCTCCTAGTCCTCACAATCACAACACCCTCTCTCCTAACCATAAATCCCTTCCCTTTCCACGGTCCCTCTCACCCCATCCGCCGTCCTCCTGTCTCCAACATTCTCATTCCACCAATCCAACATCTTCTTCTTCTAACTCGTGTACTCATTGCTCCACACACCCATCTCATTGTTGTCAATGTACCGCCTCATCTCATTGTCAAACTGTCCCTCAGTCTCCCCCAACCCGTAACACTCCACGAAATGATTACAATAACGGCTCTCGTAAAGGCAAGAACAATAAGCGTTTTAACACTAAGCATTCTTCCCAACCCCAAAACGTCTATACTACACAACAGCCAACCATACCCATTCCCCCATATCCATTCTATCATCCCTTTTTTCAATATCCTACCCCTACCCACCTACCCTCCCTCCCTTCCCCTTCCCCTGTCTCCACAAACTCTCGTACCAATAAACCAAAAAACGCCAAAAATTAGCGCGAGAGCGCACCAGTCTCCTCGCGCTTAATTCTCCCTCATCCCCTTCTTCCCCTCCCTCTTCCTCAGATTACCTCCAATTACCGTTGCACTTCAAAGGCAAATTACCTTACGTAAAAGCCCGTTGCATGACCAAGGATGTTTTCTTTTGCCTTGACTCTGGTGCTGAAGTCAGTCTCTTTCCAGCCGACCAACTCGACCCTTCGGTTCGTACTTTTAAGCTTCACACGGTTCTAAATGGTCTTTCATCATCTCCGGTACATCTCTCCCGTGCTACCATCCTCAACTTGAATTTTAATGGTCATCAATACTCTGTACTTTTTCGTTTGGTTCCTTTCAAAAACTTTCCTGCTATCCTTTCCAGTAAATTTCTTCAAGACCATCAAGCAACCCTTGATTTTGACAAAGGCATCCTATCATTACGTCATCTAGGTTGCATGCCTCCAGCCGATAATGCAATACACAGCGTTAATACAAACACATTTCACTTTTTCAAAAAACATCCCACTCCTCACATTGTTTTTCAAGCACGTAGGAGACTTGTCATACCACCCCGTTCAGCTAAAGCAGTTCCTCTCAAGGTTAACGGTCACTTTCCAAATACATCCTTCCGGCTACATACTCCTATCTTACGAAACTTAAGTAAATGTTATATGACGCATGCTGTTGTTTCCATAGATAACCTTGTTTTGCCACTTGCAAACGTCTCGTCTCGTCCCCAGATTATAAAGGCCAATACTCCCATTGTTATTGGTTCCATATTTTCACCACCGGAACAAAACACTAACGCTTACACCATCAGACAGGTTCATTTTCCCACGGACGAGGACGCTTCACGACACAAAGCACAACGCCTTAAAGAAATCGGTCATCTCATTGACATTAACAAATTTCACTTTTCTCCTGACATGAACGAACATCAAACTGCTCAAATGAAGGCGCTACTTTCTGAATATGCTTTTCTTTTTCAATGGCACGACAATGATTTTACAAAAATACCCACCTTTTCGGCCACGTTAGACTTAGAATCAGACGTTCCCTTTCAGTCCCCCCAATTCGTCATTCCACACAGACTTAGACCGCGAGCAAGAGAGCTCGTCCTGCGCCTCATTAATCAAGGAGTGTTTGAACAATCAGATTCTCAGTATAGAAATAACATATTATTTGTTTTAAAACCAAATTCCAAAACTGAGCTAAGGGCCGTTTTTGATCTCAGGGGCCTTAACTCCCGTTCCAGAACAATAGCTTCTCGTTTAGAAGATATACAGGACGTTCTAGAGTCTCTTTCTGACTCAGTTTGGTTCAACTCCTTTGATTTACACTCCAGTTTCTATCAATTAGACTTAGATCCCAAGGACAGACCGGCCACTGCGTTCTCCATTAAGGGTCTTTCTCTCCCTTTCAATCACCTTCAGTTGACATCTGTTCCTCAGGGTTTCAAAAATGCCTCCATTTTACTTCAACAAGCTCTTCAAACCATTTATAGGGACATCTTCCCCAACAATATTACATCATTCGTTGACGACATGTATGTCCACGCAGATTCATTCGATCAGATGATGATTGTGCTTCGTGCCTTCTTTCAGCAAGCCGCCAAACATTCTCTGCTCTTTAACATTAAAAAATCAGTTTTCGGATCAAAAAGAATTAAATGTTTAGGCCATATTATTGACAATCACACTCTACAACCTGACCCTGATAAGATTTCAGCTTTAGCTCAGGCACCCAGACCGGCCACTCTCAAAAGCCTCAAAAGCTGGTTAGCCAGTGCAAATTTTTTCCGACGTTTTTTCAAAAATTTTTCCATCATTCTTGCACCCCTTTATCAGGCTCTGTCAAACAATCCTAAAAAGCTCATCTGGACTCCTGAGCGCGTTCAAGCGTTTGAAACAATGCAGAAACTTCTAACCTCACCCCCCGTACTTGCTCTATATTCAACCCGCAATACACACCACATTCTCATGACAGACGCCGCATCAGTAGGCGTCGGGGCGGTGTTATTACAGAAAGATCTCACTACTAACGTTGTGCAACCTGTTTGCTATGTCTCTTCCAGACATCCCAAAACCGTTTCCCCCCTTCCAATCTTCCATCAAGAATTATATGCAGTGTACTTTTCTCTCCGGAAATTAGAAAAATATTTGTTAGGCCACCATTTCACCCTAGTTACTGACAATATTTCTCTTCTTGCTGTTCGGAAAACAATTGTTCCATCCCCAAAAATTTTGAGATGGTTAAACTACATTAATACATTTGACTTTACAATCAAACATGCAAAAAGCCATCAGAACCCCATAGCTGATTATCTTAGTAGGAATCCTGCTCCTCTTACGCAAGACACGATAGACATGGACAATGAAGTTGTGCCTGATTCTGTACTTCTAACTATCGATAACAACGTGGACCTATCTCGCCTACAGGGTGAAGATAAATTATTCTCCAAAATTATCGAGACTCTCAACAAACGAGACGAGACAGATCCTTCATTCCAACGTCTCAACAAACAATACGTTATTCAGAAAGGCATACTTTACAAAAAACTGTACCGAGTACCTAACTCTCGATTACTGCTCTGCGTACCCGACAGTCTTAAACCAGCTTTATTCGATGAGTATCATGACTCAATGACTCACATAGGTTTTACCAAGATGTATTGGATGTTGCGATACAAGTATTTCTTTCCGCGCCTAAAATCATGGCTAGCTCAGAAGCTTAAATCATGTAAAGGCTGCGCCATCTTTAAACGCAATTACATGCCTAATAACCCCACAATTCAGCGTTTTCCTCAGTCAGGCCTATTTGAAACCTTTTCTTTGGACCTAGCAGGCAAGCTAATACCCAGCGATCCCGAAGGTTTCCAATACTTTTATGCAGCTACGGACCACTGTACTGGATTCACCATTACTCATCCCATAACAACTCCAAACAGCGACAACTTCATCAATTTCATCACAAACCATATCATTCTTCCATATAATACTCCTCGCACAATCTACTTAGATCTTCAGAGTTCACACCGGTCTACCGTATCGTTAAACTTTCTCAAGTCTCTTAACATAACATTTAAGTACGGCCTACCCTATCAACATCGTTCTCTAGGCACAGTCGAACAAAGATTAGGCTCCTTGCAAACGAGTCTCAAATTTCTGTGCCAAGACAACCAGAAATTTTGGCCTCGCTTCCTTGCGCATGCCACTGCGGCTCTAAATAAATCACCCTTAACTTCCATTGGTCTATCTCCTCATTTTCTCCTCTATGGCGTTCATCCCACTTTACCATTAGACAATTTGCTACATGTTCAACAAGAAACTTTGAATACTAATGATCGCCTACTTGCACTCAAAGAAATGAGGGACCTCGTTGAATTTCGAAAACACCAAGTTTTCACTGATCTGAAGAAGCGCATTGAGAAGGTCAAAAATCCAACACAGTTCTTCCCTGACAGTTTAGTTATGGTCTTAGATACCTCAACAAAACCTAACACTTGTAAGCCATTATCCCGTCTTTATAAGGGACCCTACAAAGTGATTTCGAATGTCTCGGCTGATGAGTATCTTCTAGATATTGATGGGAAGCCAACGGTCATTGCTAAGACCCGTTTGAAACTGTACATCCCACCTACAAACCCAGACCCCGAATTTGAGTATAAGTACAAGCGCTTCCTCAGTACCTCTAAATAGGATCCGACCACACATTACTTCAAAACCCAACTACCAATTACATTTCACGTTATGTTTTGATTATCTAATTTAACGTTCCTAATGAAACATGATCCCTTTCTGTAGTACCACACTGGCAAAACTTCCGACTTTGTCTCTCGTTATGCCATAATTACAGATACAGGTAGGCAACACACATTACAGGCAATATTTCTCCCGTGCGGCATTTTTTTTCTTCCGGCAGTTCATTATTATTGCATATGCTTCGTCTCCTGTTTTCGGCAACCCGCTGTACACACACCATTTCTCCCGTGCAACGACTCCTAGTTACGCTCATAACAAACTCTACGCTTTTCCTTCTCCCCATAAGCAATATACCGACATCATTCATTATTCACGTCATTTTTTTCCTAGGCGCGCAAGGAAAGACTCTCCATCTCATTTCCTTCTTGCGTCCTTTTTTGGGAACGGCTGGTCCGACCCCACATGATATCACTAAGGTCGCTAGGACGAAATGCTTTCTCTCATCCATACACAAGGTTTTTGGTACTTACCTCGTACTCTGTCCTCCGCCATTTTCATTCCTCGTTCCACATATCTTAACAAACCCTCTCATTATGATGATAATAAAACACAAAACTACCACCACACATTCGCGAACGGCACACATTAATTGCCATTGCTACTCGCGTCTCCATTTTTTTTTCTTAACACCCGTATACAAGCTCCTTTTGCTCACGACTGGCACCCTCATGCAGTTTCTCCCGAATCATTTGTCTTCCAGGTCAACTTACGGTACCTTGGCCAGGAATAAACTACGTCTCACTAATATATATATATATATTTCTGTCCTACTTAATGGCAAATTCACTCTTCCTTTCTATACTTCTTCTACTGTAACGGAATCTTTCGCTATCCACGACCATACTTCCGTCCACACCACATACAGTAATAGTAAACATGATCATAATAATAATAATAATAATAAAAACATAAGGGTCTCGCCTTTTACACACCCCGGAATCTCCGTATCTCCCTACAGATTGATCAGGTGCCTTCTTCATTACAGTTCGCCATTATACATATTTTTACGTTATCCCTTTTGTTCCTTGTACGTTACTTTTGCAATTATCTCTTCTCCCTCTTTTCTTTCTTTTAGTCCTTTAAAAAAAAAAAAATAGGTTTTCACAATGGTCTTTAACAAGTAATTCAGTGCCTCCTGTCATGTAATTTCTTTTCCGCATCCGGCCTATTTTCACAAACGCACCTGGGCTACCCATCATCTTGCTACCCGTTTCCATGGATGATGCCTACCAAGTCGCAGTTTCCTTTTCTGGATGATGGACCTCTCGACTTCCAGACCACAAGATGCTGTCCATTCTGGCTCAAGGATCAAGCCTTCCAGATAGCAGACTTCCAGGAGATAGCCCTTGACTCTCGACGTGCTGCACCACCACGATCAGGATTTCCCGAGTTCCAGCCTTCCCGGATACACTATTGGGATCACGCTCGACATCTACACGGATCCAGCAGTTTTAGTGATTTTTTTTTCTCGTGTGTGTGTTTACTAGTGCCTCCTTCCTCTAGTGTTTTTGTTTCTTTCTTTTGTGCACCAGCCTCATGGTTATAAAAGTCAAACGATGAAAAATTTTAAGGGATTCCATGTCACTGGTTCTCATGAACAGTTGACCATTGTACTTTATTAAAAGGGGGATTATTATATTCCCAAAATCATCAAACGATGAAAAGTTTTAAATTATTAAACACTAATATACATCGTGATTTCTCCTTGTGAAAATTCTATCAAGATTAACAATACGATACAACCACGAAAAACAACACGTCCTACGCAAACGGATTTTTCAGTGGCATCAAAACATAAAAACCTTCAAAGTGATAATATCAAGCTTATTCAAGGTGATGGTGTCCAAAACATATTAGTTAAAATCTTCAAGGTGTCTATTTTAAATTGAAAAAAACATATTTTCCAGAATAAACAGTGCCTTGTTAAAACTAAAACAGTTTTTAGTGATACTATAAAACCAGGCATTTTTAAAAATTATCATCATTCGACCTACACCTGCTAAGAGTGTGGTATGGTACAATTATTCTGCGTCCAGAGGAACCACCCAGGACTGACAGCGGTGATGGAAGGCCTGTGTTTGTGAGTATGAGCTTTGCGCTGATGAACTTTTACATGACATAAATGTCGTGGGGGGAGGACTACAAGACATTATAAACACACGAGAGTATCAGGGATTTCTCCTTGATAGACCCTACCATCGTACTACTTATATTTCACATCATGATATTGTAAATATTGTTTGTATCTATATCGTTTACATTTATGGTGACGGTTTTAATAAATACCACAAATATATGACACTTGTCATTTTATTAAAATTCTGACTACTTAACGTGACAGTTTATTGTTGCTACATTCAGTAACATAATTAGTATCATATTATTAGTAACATATTAAACATATTAAAAGTTTGAAGAGACTAGTGAGAACAGGAATTGAAATTTTCCCGTATGTAGCAATTTTTGAATATTCATGTGCTAAATATTATGATGCTATGGGTATTAATTCTTGGAAGGCATGCGTTGTCATTTATTTAACATACTTAGTTTATCACGATACTTTCTCAATAATTATTTTAATTATTTCATACACAAAGTTTGTCAGAAAAGTGATGAGATTCATTTTCTTCAACCAAGAATGTTATTCTTGTTACAAATCAAGGTACAGAATGACGGAGGTGTATCCGTTGTTTCTCGCGCTGCTGGAATTCTGCTGGAACGCCTTTCAGCTCTCTCGTTACGCTCTTCTCTAGATGTTATCCAGAGTACCAAAATGGCACCCTTTCGAGTGTTTTTTTAAGCCTGGGGAATAATAATAAGTCAGCAGGAACTGGGATCCTCAAAGATTGACGTGGGGAACAGGAATGCTGTTTCCTGCCAAAAATTCCGTCTGGTAACTGTCGTGTTGTGACATGAGGCATGGTCGTGGTGGTACAGAATCGAAGTGCAAACAATACCCGGTTGTACACTGCTGCCCTCTTTATTGGGCTTTCAAAGGCTTGCTAATAAAAGATATCATAGTTTGTCCTGTAGGCACAAGTTCTTGTAGACATTCCCCTGACTGTGAAAAAAAATAAATGAGTATCAATTTGCTCATTCTTGCTTTCTTGCGGTGGGATGAGTTTACGCTGTGCCACCCTGACTTGGCAATTAATTTCCGAGTCGTACTTGAAAGTCTATAACTCATCACCTGTGATCACATACGACAGAAGAACGATGTGCACAAAATTAACACACTTTCCTCCGATTGACTTTCTGCGTAGTTGTGAGGTTCTTTGGAACCATATTGGCCCAAATTTTTCTCATGTTCCAAGTCCTGTGTTACAATCTGATGGAGGGAAGTCAGCTCAGATTTAACTCAATATTGATCATTCTCAACATCATTGACAATTTGATATCAATCACACGAGTTCTCACTTTGTCCACATTCTCGTCTATTTTGAGATTGATCTTCCCATACGAGTTTTTTTTTTTTTTTTTTTTTTTTTTTTTTTTAAACTTTTCTGGACCCTTTGAATAGGCCTTGTGACGTTTATACTCTTCATAAGTCATTAGTAGTGGATTCGCTAAGCTTTGCACAAAATTTGATGGCAATGCATTGCTTAAAAAGATTGCTGGTGTTCTTTTCTAACGCATCTCACAAACACAAATGGACTTCAATCTCGCAGTCTCGTAGCAACTGTAGCAACAGACTTGTACTGAGTTTACGGCAGGCATTACAGCAGCGTTGTTGGTATGTGCGCAATGTTGATAATCTCATTACTTCTCTGCCAAATTTTGTATCCAAAGTACCAGTAGGCAGAACGTAACAATGCAGTAACACAAACACGTGACTCGAACCCAGATCTGCCGTGGGGGGCGCGGTGGCTCAGTGGTAGAGCGTTCACCTCCGGTGCTTGGGGTCCCTGGTTCGATCCCAGATCGCGCCGTGTGGACTTTGTGGTGGACAAACACCGTGCTCGTGGGTTTTCTCGGGGTTCTCCCACTTTCTTCATTCCACCATTTCTCATTATCACCGTCTCCTTTAGCCTAACCGGCATAACCGTGGGACGTTAAACTTAGATTTCATTTCATTTTTCCAGATCAGCCGTCTTCAGTTCCTCTGCCAGTTTTACCTGTTATTGCAACTATATATTTTTTATACTTTATTTATTTTCTGTAATGTACTTGACAAGCAGAGAACAATTTTAATTTCTTTTTGCTTACCTTTGTGCTGTTAATTTAAATTATTCTAAAGCTTTCGATACTCACAAAAGCTTTCGGCTTTCTGGAGTGTTTTCTTTAGTCGGGATGAAAGTAAAATATAATAGCTTCTTACTGAAGGTACTATTTATGATATGCCATTTTATAAAAGATTTCGTAGGATAGGGATATTCCATTATAAAGGGTCGAACACTCCTCAGGTGACCATCAGGGATTTTGATGAAATTTGACACACAAGTACCTACATCCCTCGTAAGAAAGTCTGTAATATTTTATTTTCCTATCGCTACCAGTTCCTGAGAAGTTGACCTAGAAGTTAGACAGTCCGATCGTGACTTCTGAATACGCTACTTTTTGTAAATTTGCAATGGGCAATAACTCGGTTACTAATTATGTTATATGCGTCAAACTTCTTCTGCAATAAAAATATACATCGTTGTAATGCAGTAATACGTTGAAAGCGGCATGACCATTTTATATTCGGATATATAAAATGTCAAAGTCAGAACTTTTTTACCGTTCATAAAGCTAATTTTTTAACGTGTCACAATTTTCCTAGATAAAACAACAAATGTCCTGTGTTTGTATGCAGAGCTGTTTACACTTTATTTACAGGATTTATGGGAGATTGAAGTTTGTATCATTGTATTAAAAAAAAAATAAATAAAATAAAATAAAATTGCTTATTTTCAGAGCCATATTTAACTATATTGACAGTTGAATATGAGTGTGATGTTTTGGATAGACATTACTCGTGTGTTTTTCGAAACCCTGATATATGTCCTTTCATTGTAAATTATCGCCTTTGTCAACGGGTGTCGGTAGTCTTTCAGGCTTAGAACGGATATGGAGAATGGAAGGAAAGAAGTACGTGTGCGCCAGTTGCAATCATTTACACTGATTGACACTTGAAAACATATATTGTAAGACTGTAAGAAGAAACAACCTGCCATAGAAAGAAATTAATTGTTACAAAATAGTACAGTTCTGTGGGTCAAAGTTACAGTTCAGTATTAGTAATAAGGAATTGAATGTTCAAATAAGTAAAGAAAAGACTTGCAGACAAAGTGAAAAGTAACATAATAAACCTGTGGGAACAGGTTACGTAAGCAAATGATACGTGCATGTTGTGAAACATAAATGATTTGACATTGTGGAAACTTACATGAACTAGCACTTTGGAAAACAACATACCTTTCTTTACTTTTTAAGACATGCTAGTACTTTTGGGTAACTATTTTCATCCAGTCTGTATAGTCGTCCACTGCTACCTTATAATAAAGGTACTTCCAGGATACAGATAACATCATAGAATGATATTCAGACTTCATCTTCCCACAGTGGCCATGACAGCACAGAGGGTTCAGCTGATACCATGAAATTGACACGTACATCTTTTTCACTTGACACTCCGTTGACCATACCAACGTACCACCTACTGTCATACATGCATGCAACGTACACACCACTATTGAAGCTTATGTTGCCATTCTTCTCTTGCTTCCACCATATACACTGTGGTACCGAACTCGTCTGCAGAAATTATCTTCATAAGGACTGTGTTTGCCTCAGTTGGTATAAATGCATGGTGAGAGCGAGTTCCAGAAATGGTCTTCAAGTCTGTGTATTGCTTTTCTATGCATTCACTTTCCTTCGAGATATCTTCAGCAGACATATAAAAATAGTGTATACCTTTAATGCTGCTGTCAGCCCATTCGCATATCCTCTGCGCAGAAACAATTGGTCTTGTAGGTGACTGAAGACTGGCTCTGGCTGTCAATCTTTTTGTAGTTGCGTCTACACCATCACATGGGATGTTGCAAAATAGCGCCATTCTGCTTTGATTCCGAAGACAGTTTCATGCTGACATAGATTGTAAATGTTCTTGTAACTTTTATATTGTGATCCAGCACCATCATCAAAGTAAATTATCTTATCAATCTGCCTATCTTGAAGGATTTGTCAGCTGTGTCATGAAATGCCTTAGGAATATACAGACAGTAGTAGCATTATGCTGCAAACTGTCTGATACGCAACAAAAATTGATACATTGTAGGGTTCCATTATCATTATAGTACACCACGAAATGATGCACAGTTACCTGGGATTTCTCTCCCAATGATACCTCCGAACCTCGTCCTGTATAACGAAGGTGTAATTTTCGGAAAAATCCAGTAAAACAATTAGCTCTGCATTTTGAAGTGAAGTTTTTATGTTACTCGGGTATGCAGCTTGAGTCTTGGCTATGTAATGGTGCTGTCTAAGACTATCAATTCCCTGAGCCAATGTGTCACAAAACTCATTCACGGAGAGCTGTAGGGTTTGTAATGTCAACCGGTCTGTGTGAACCTAGTTTTAAAATTCAACACACTCATCACCTTCAAGTAAGTGATGATCAAAACAGTTTATTAGATAATCTTGCACAGCCTCCTTCCTTCCACAATTGCCACAGCAATGTAACATACACTGTCTTTTCAATATCTTTCAGTTTCTTCAATTCTGATTTCCTGCAGAATGATAATTTGTGGCACTTGTCACCATTCCTGACACCTAAACTACAAGGTTCCATTTCTGTGATGTGGTTCACAAATGCAATCTAGTGGCCAGGTATAAGAAGTGTGATAAATCAGGCTCCAGCAATGTCATCTGTTGAGACACTCTTTAATTACTTCCATTCTCCATATCCGTTCTAAACCTGAAGGACAATCAACACCTATTGACAAAGGCGATGATTTACAATGAAAGGAAATATATCAGGGTTTTGAAATTCACACAAGTTGTTTGTTACATAAGTAGCAAGTTTATCTAAAATATCACACTCATATTCAACTGTCATCATAGTTAAATAGGGCTCTGAAAATAAGCAAAAAGTTTGTATTTTTACAATGATACCAACTTTAACCTCCCTTAAATCCTGTAAATAGCTCTGCATTATTGGTGCATATAGTTTACTACCCTGTAAGGTACTGCACACAAACAGACATTTGTTGTTTTATCTAGGAAATCTGTGACACGTTAAAAAATGAGCTTTATGAACGGTGATGTAAAAAAAAGTTCTGACTTTGACATTTTATATATCCGAATGTAAAATGGTCATGCCACTCTCAACATATTACTTCATTACAACGATGAATATACTTATTGCGGAAAAAGTTTGACGCGTGTAACATAATTTGTAACCGTTCTTGCTCATTGAAAACTTAAATAATCAGTGTGTTCAGCAAGTCATGATGCGGACAGCTTCACTTCTGTCAATTTCTCAGGAACTGGTAGAGACGAAAAAAAAAAATTACACTTTCTTACGAGGGATGTAGGTACCTGTGTGTCAAATTTCATCAAAATCCCAGATGGTCGACTGGGGAATTTTTCTATTTTCGGTGATTATATGGACTGACCCGATAGGTAGTTGAACATAATATAGTGAAATCACGGCCAACTGGATGAATCCCTGTCTTTTCGCTCTTTTTTGCGGCTTTGACAATCGCGGTAGTAAGCTGAAATCGGACTGCTTCCAACTTTCATCGCATGGCGCTGTACGTCAAGGAAAGACTGCAATTCTGATTCAATCTCCGCTCTGAGAAAACACCTCAACAAACGTACTTCGCTTAATTCGTATCACCTTGAAAACATTTTCTACAATACAATGAGTACACTCAACTTCGACTACATGCACAAAAAATAACACCCCGTAATTTAACAACATATCGAAATTAGGGAAGAAGAAATAAATATATTACTGCATTTCCTAGAAAAACACATGCCAATATAAAATTAAAATAGGCGTAGTACTTATTAGCACTAATCTTGTAATTTCAAGTTCATATTCCATCTAAAATCCACTTTTTTTATTTTATACCTTCAAGATTTTCCGGCTTAATGGTTTGGAGAAGAGACGTTTTCCTGGAACTAGTTTCTAACTTTGGGTTGCTGCTATGTTATCCAATAGTGGTCTAAGGGGGCTGTGGTGATTAAGAGGTAGAGCGTTCACCTCTGGTGCATGGGGTCCCGGGTTCAAACTCTGATCCCGCCAAGTGAACTTTGTAATGGGCAAACACCGTGTGCGTGGGTTTCCTCAGGGTTCTCCCGTTTCCTCCCACTTTCTTCATTCCACTATTTCATTCATTGCTCATCATCACCATCTCCTTTAGCCTAGCCGGCATAACCGTGGGACGTAAAACTCAAAAAATTCATTTGATTTCTAATAATGGTCTAACAAATTTTTCTGCAATTAAACAAGCAAGTTTATGCCCGACTTAACTACAAATCACAATGCAGGAGATGGCTTCAAGTATATTTTTGTTTGGGAGGTACGGTACTGCTTTCTGAACAAAATTAAGAATAATTAATAATATTGTCACAAAAGATGGTTTCGGATAGCGAAGACTCCCCAAGTCTTGAATTGAAAGTAAATTCATTAGTGGAGAACTACATGTGCGCTCAGACATACAATCTAAACATTCACTATAGGCGATTCTGACATACGCCGTTCCAACTATGTATACACCAATGTATGCCAGAGTAGCATTGTTTAATGTAGGAGGTGGTGTAGCTAAAAGTGAAAATGCAATAATTACATATTTGGACCATTTTTAAATTTTATTCCTCTGAAATTATAATTCCATCCTTACTTTTCAAATTTCGAAACAATAGCCAAATTTGTTCCGAGACCAGTCTCATAATAGTCTTGAAATAAAGTTGGCTATTATTTCGAAATGGCAAATACAAGGATCAAATTTTAATTCCACCTTAGGTAGCACTATAGTGATGGTCTTGCAAAAGGAAACGTGGTCTCGGACTTCCATGCAAGACTAAAACCAAGACCAATATGCTAATTACTATTCATTCAGGAAACGTTCAGAAATGTTGTTCATTAAAAAAAAAATCAAGTGATTTCTTTCTTCCTCTCTCACTCGCTCGCTCGCTCGCATACACACACTCACTCACTCTTATGAAGTCTATATTGCAGTGTAAAATGTAGATAAACTATATATAACAAAAATATTATGTGCTCTACGATTCACTTAGCTTACCTGCGTCGTGTGGCAATAATTCTTGCAAAATGTTCAAAGCTGAATCAGAGATAGTGTGTTGCGTGACTATGGCATCTTATGTTTTCAGTTGTTGAACGGGACCATGTCTGATGCTGGAAGGACAGTTTTCAACATTGCTGAACTTAGAGATGAATAAAATCCCAGTTTTCAGTATTTTCTGCATGTTGAAATTCACTGTCCTCGCATCCAACATATTTGAATCTGACATACGGCATAAAGCGCTGAACCGCAATTCAACAGGATCACTAGCAAATGCTCCCGTAAGACCCTATTGATATACATTTTCCAGCATATACTTTATGCAGAGAACAGTTGATTCTAGTTGTTAAGGTGATTGCTTCATACGTCTCGCTGGTTGGGAATTGCTTTCCAAGCATCATGCTTGCAGATTTTATATTCTCTAAGTAAGGTAGAAAATAATTTTCCAGCTAATCAAGGCGACTATCATTCAAAGTGAAAACTGTTCTTTATCATGATTTCTGCTTTCTACGTGGTGATGTGTATTGCTTACGTCATGCATAGAGAACCATTTGTTGATATTTGTTATGAAAATCATTGTTGCTTCAGACTCTTTGAATTTGTATGCCTCGGCATAAGTGGTTGCGTTGTCTTTCAGTGTTTGAATAACCCAAATTACTGAGGTGAGAATATTTCCTTGGCTCTTCTGACGTTCATTTTCTCGAACGAGCTAGGTTCGATGTGCTTTTTGGTCAAATACCTAACACGTTTAATAACCTCTTCTTTCTGTAGTTTGTACAAAAGTTGCAAATACTCTCCTGAAATTATTCCAGTACCGTCAGTCATTTCTCGTTCAAGAAATTGGGTCCTGACGTTTTTTTAAAAATAACACTGATCGAAGCTTAGAAACAATTTCCTGTTTTCGTCTAATGGATGTATAATCTCCAGTTGTAATGAACCCCTACCGAAATGCCTCATCATTGTTGTTTGTTTTATGGTTGTCAGAAACAATTCTAATTACAACAAAACCGCATTTCTCTACTTCCTGAATCACATACAATGCTAATTGGTGCAATTCACGGCCAGACAATTGTTTCGTAAAGAAAAATGCGCATGGGATCTGGTAGCTGGTTGAAAGTTCTCTTATATCTAAACAAAGACCACGATTGGCCACCACTTGCTTTTTAGGGACTTCAATATGTTCCTGCACGTTTACTGTTGGGGTATCTGTAACATTTGCTGGTGAATGAGATGTTTCTTTATAGCCGAAGAAAGCGTCAAGTTTTCGATCATAAATAACCTTGGGGCTGATTGCAGCTTCATTTGCAATCAGTGAACAAAAGCGTTCTATTGCTGTTATATTTTTAGCCTCCAAAGTTAAACGTTCTTTAATCAATGGTGTTAATCACTAGTACTTACGTATCTATCAAGTGTTCTCTTACACGTGAGTCTTACGTATCCTCTTGACATCAAAACAACCCTTTGGAGAAATGTATTGAGAAATTATGCATTCCCGGATTATGTCACTGCTCCACTTACCCCTTTACTATAGTTAAGTAGTTGCTCTAAAATAAACTTACCATGCACACTACCCTGATAAGCTGAAGCTTCTCTGTGGATGTACTTAATTCTTCCTGCTTCTTCTGGAGTAAAGAATTCAGTCGAGTAACTTTTACACGAAGTAAAGTGTTCAGTCGAGTAACTTTCACACGTAATCTGTTAATGTCTCTTCTCAATTCGGCGCGTCCGTTTGAGATGCTTTATTAATGGTTTCGTCCGGAGAACTTGGGTCACGTTGAGGGGAGGAACGAAGAACAGCTTACTTTTTAAGTATTTTTGAGAGAGGATGATTTGTTCTTGTTATGATTCGTCTTGGTTCCTTAATATTCTTCACTTTATAGGAGGGATAGTTGGGAAATATTGTCGGCACTGAGTTCGATTTTAGTCGTCTATACTTGCCACTTGGTACGTAATCTTCTTGTATGAAATTAACGAAGAAACGACTAAAGATGGAGAGTTACTATTTGGTACAAATTTTTCTCGTGAGATTGCCTTAAGCCACTTTTCACATCTTTCCCTGTCTGCTGGAAAGTCATGGAAAGACAGCTTTCCCTGGCATTTTTTTCTTGTTTGAAGTACAAAATGGGACACAACAATACATCATTATCAACAAACACAAAACACCACAAGGAGAGACCACTAAAACACACTAACTTGTACTCACATTACCGCCAAAATTCAATAATATGAACGCAACAACACCTACCATCATTACTCTATAATAGAAATGATCTTTGGAAGCCAGCGCCTCTCGCGCGACTTGCTAACACTTTTGCGATTACAGGCATAGCATGGAGCGAACGAAGGGTGTCAAGGCTGCTAAGAGCAGAGAGGAAACATCGAGTCGGCTGTGGCTAAATGTATCAATGATCTCTGAAAGGAGTCGCTTTAATAATAAACAGATCGTCCTACACACCTGGGTGAATAAAACAGTCGATAGTATTGAAAGTTTTTTGATGGATTGAAATTAACAGCAGAAGACCAAGCAAAAAACTAAGAAATAATTTATATATTTTTAGCATGCCATCAGTTGTATGAAGAATTTCTCGAAAGTTATCAGTCACGATCAGGGGAGTTCCAAGTATTTGACCTTGTGGCTGAATATATTCAGAATTGCTCAGATTCTTTAGAATTATTGAGAGAAGTTAAGAAAAAAATTGTTCGGACACAACAACCCACAGTAGAGAAGGTAAGACTTATTGCTAAATCTTTGTTGATGTTTAAAAAATGCGAATAATAAGATACTTTAAATTCGTTTTTGTTTGAGTGAGTTAACTCAGCCAGATTTAGTTATAACAGTGATGATAAAAGAGGAAAATGTTTCACAATAATTGAATTCGTATTTTGCAATAACTTTGTTGAGCTTGGGTTAACTTGATTTAGATTGTCGATTATGAAAGAAGGATAAAAAGCTTTGTTTAAGCTTTCGTGATGAATATTGATTGAAACCCATTTTTAGGTTACGCGTCATGTTTAGAGGTATTCCTTGTCATACATGATTATGAATTGTTTCCAAGAAATAACCACGCGAGAGAATTCGCGTAAGATTTTAGTATGAATGGTATAGAATTAACCTAACAAAGAAAGAAAAAGCTAATGCTGCAAGTGTTAATTAAAATTTTATTTCCTAAAGATCCTAAACATACGCAGTTTTCTTTAGCTTCCAATATAAATCTCACGAACTACAGTGCATTAAACAATAAAGATACAGTCACAGTTCCGATTCTCAACCACATAATGAATGAACTGAATCTAGATCTTCAGACACTTGACTTTCTTGAAAACCTGAAGCAGGAGGCTAATGACTTTATTTATTTATTTATTTTTTAAATGGAAATGGGAATCTCAAACAGGTACCGGTATAGATTATATAGTTGAACAAAGCGAAAATTATTTAAACTCTAATAGATTATATGGATTCTTGATAACATAAAATATTATTGATGACCTTTGAGTATTAAAAAAAATAGTATGTGTTTTCTTCTGTTATTATCACTAAAGGAATTTTAATTATTATTGCTCATACAGTATAAGTATATTGGTAAATAAATAAATATATGGAATTTTATATATATATAATTTGTTTCCTAAAGGAATATAAAGTGAGGTAGTTTGTAGAACAGTTTTATTAATAGAAGTTGATCCCACGTCCAAAAAGTTTAAAAATGGTGCAATAGGCTTAAGATTCAGGGTAAATCTGTAGTTATAAATTTACACATTCGACGCTGTTTAATCTACTATGTACTCTAAATGCTTGCATTCTGTGGATTTTAAATTCTTTCCTGTATTATGAAAAATCCTCGTCATGGCTAAATGGTTCATTGCCTTTGTGGGGCTAGGAGGGATGCAAGTTTGTTTCCCGGTAATAGCTTGTGTAATTCGGATCCCACTTTAAAATGTAGGTTCACATCCCGTACAATCTAAGGAACATTAAACACTAAATCTTCCAATCTATATTTCAGATGATTTTTATTTATTTATTTCTTGATGGTAGACGTCAGTATTGTTAGGTAACTACGACAGAATTGCATCCGAGCACTTATATTTCAATTCAAGCTGTTTGGTTCACTGGAGTCAAACATATAAGAAAGAATTAGTTTAGCACATTTTTGCCCAACCCGTTGTTGAGAATTAATCCCCGAAAGGATGCTGCACGCAACACAACGTGTTAGATTAACAAAATAATTGTTCTATGTACCTTCCAGGATCAGAGCACTTATATTTCAATTCAAGCTGTTTGGTTCACTGGAGTCAAACATATAAGAAAGAATTAGTTTAGCACATTTTTGCCCAACCCGTTGTTGAGAATTAATCCCCGAAAGGATGCTGCACGCAACACAACGTGTTAGATTAACAAAATAATTGTTCTATGTACCTTCCAGGATCAAGCGTGGCTAGAAAACGAGAGAAACACGTGGCGCTTGATATATTGCCTGTATCAGGATCGAATAAGCTCCGAAGCTGCATTGGTTGACGAAGATGAGGAAATGATGGTTGATGTTCCGATCAAGTACCTGAGTGAGAAAGAGACAGTGGAAAAACTTTACAAGAAAGATTCATTTCTGAGAGAGGTAAGTGTATTGATAAATTAAGATGCATTATGCATTTTCTGAAAGAAATCTATGTATTAACCATACCTTTCAATGTGTTATTTGAATTGCAATATGCCAGTCGTATATTCGTAGCAGCCGTAATTTGATCTTATTGCTGTAACTATAATCTGGAATATTTTATTCTTCTTTTCCGAGTATCTTTCAGTCAAAGATCGTTTCGCCTAATATTTAGGCAAGTTACGCAATTAAAGAAAAAAAAGAGATTCAATTTATACTTATTAAAATAAAAAGAATTCTGTTTGTGATTGTACAATCTTTATTTGTGTTTCAGAAGTATATCTATTATAATACCATATTTTGAACAAACAAACTAAAGTACAAAAGTGTTACCAGGTTATATGTATACAGAAACCACCACTGAACGAAGATATACAAAATGTCGAGAAGTTATGCAAAGTAGCATGCGAATGTAACAGCTAAGGGATTAGGATGACATACAGAACACGTACTGTGATGTATTTATTCCAACCACGGTCCGTGAAATTATTTTTGCAGAGTGTCACTAGGTAGTATGGTGCTTTCTATTTTACCACTTACCAACAAATCTTTATCTTTCGTCGGTCCGAGAGTATCGAAAGGTTGAAACGACTGGTTTAGGTCTTGTTTGTTTTATATATACTGGTAAAATTATTGCCTTTCTTCAATTTTTACCAAATAAACACTTCCGTATCCTTTCGTAAAAACCCGGGTTGGCTGGTTTAAACCAGTTATTATTATTATTATTGTTATTATTATTATTTATTTATTTATTTAATTTTATTTTATTTTATTTTTTTAAGCGAAAAATGCTTTAAATCGTGTGAACTTCATGGTGACTTTTCCACATATCAAACCATCTGCATTAATTTTATCTCCTTTTCACCTTTTAATCGAGGCGTCTCAATTCTCGGTCGAACCATAACCCTTCTTTCAAGTATAATCAAGTAGCGGTTCGAGTGTTACTTTAATGGAAAGTTCTTGATAACCTCGGTATTACGTAAGAATGTTAAGCCTAAACATATGAAAGAAACAAAATTGTATATTTCTGCTTGCCTGAGTGCCTGTTGTTTTATAAAGAAGCCAAGGTTGCTTAAATATATTGATAGAAATTGGCAAAATTTATCGACTACCTACGTAGCTTCCAACATTAGCATGGATTTGACTTTAATTTTATTGAGTGATATCTACATACTAAATTTGTAATTTAATACCTCAGTTTAGCATACTATGATAAGTTGACCTTAAAATTTTACATGCAAAGCAATAACAGGATTTTCCCGTTATTACTTTGCATTTAAAGTAATAACAGGATTTTCCCAATGGCTAAGGCGGGAGTTTCCCGATTTATATATAATTCTGTATAATGGTTTCACTTGTGGAACTGTTTTTTTTTTTTTTTTTTTTTTTTTTTTTTTTTTTTTTTTTTTTTTGTCTTTGTGAAATGACTCTTGACAATTACATTAGCAAGTATGTAAAGACCAGTACCACGTATTTTTATCAGGAGTCCTTCGTGGGTGAGTTGACAGACTCATGACATTTGTGACCAATTAGTCCCTGTTTCGAGTCCAAATAAAGAACAATTTCTCTCGAATGTAAGCCGAGAAGCGGTTTGGATTCCGCTTTAAGCTTATGTGACTCCTTCCAGCATAACCCCATTGTTGCATAATAACACCAAGGCGAAACAAACTTATTTCTGTCCATATGTAATATAAATACATAGAGCAAATTATTAAAGAAAAAGGTTTTTGCCAACCCTGATGAAAACACATCCGGTTGAAACCAATCGAAAGTTAGGTATTTTTATTATGTCATCAAAGTAGCATTTAAAATTTTACTTTATATCTTGCTCATTGCATTTTATAGCTAATATAGTTTTTTTCCCCTTCATTAATAGATATTACGTAGACAGATGAATCCCGCAGTTGTCTACACTAGGGATGACCATGTCAGTTGTCAGGATATTACCAGTCATTCAGATATCCACTACCTTAAACCGATTGTTCTTCTGAAAACAGATACTGGATATTTGATCATCTTAAATTACATTTATATAAGGAAAGAATGTTGTATATATGATAGTAGTTTAAATGAAACGGAACCAAAGAAATCTAAAAGCTGTAACAGTATGATTAAACTTACATCATAAAATAATATACAAGATAGTGTTACATGATTTGATAGGATGCTTATTAAATAACTTCTAAAGTTGTACTTAACAAAAAATACCCACATGAGAATTCTAGTCTTCCCACGGTCAACTTTTAAATCTGCGGCTTTATAAAAATAGGTCTCAGTATTACGTTCAGTCCATAGGGAGAATAGAATTCAATCAATCGTTCCCCACAAACTGAAGGTAATTAATGAGACCTACGATTTTATAAGAACAGTTACACTTTATCTCAGCCCAAGTAAGTTTACCAACGTAGTAAAAGTGGTGACACAGGTATACAGAAATAAGTGAAATTTTAAATCAATCAGTCAGTAACTGTCACGACATAAATAGCCTATTTACCAACGGAAAATTAAATTTTGCTGTGAGACATAGAAGTCTGGTTCCCGTGAAATATTCCCATTTTATCTAATTCTATCCCATTTTAATACTATGTGTTAAATATCTATGGCCCATAGCAAAATTTAATTTTCCGTTAGCAGATAAGCTATTTATGTCGTGACATCATATCCACGTTGGTGCTTTTCTCAAACCGATACGGTCGTTTGTATGGTATCTACTTGGAGATGGCATATGTCGTAAATAGTTCGTAGTCTGTTAAAGGTTGTAGTGATAACTTGTTCAAAAAGTGGAAGGTTTGCACTTTAGTTGCAGTTGTTGAGAACTGATTTTTTTATAATCTAAAAAAAAATGTTTAATATATATATATATATATATATATATATATATATATATATTTTTTTCTGATTACAGTGCCAGTTGGTGATCGATTGGTTGGAAAAAAATGCTCGGGATGAGCTCCGTGATCCACCACTTCCGAGACCGGAACATTTCACTGATAAAACTGTAGCTTGGGAAAATACTTTACATGTTCTTAGGGTAAGTATGTGTGATTCTTTCGAGTACTTTTGATCTAGTAAAGAATTCTGTGTTGGTACAGTTAGGGGTTAGTTAGCTTTGTCTCTCCCGATATTAAGGAACTTACTATGATTTCCTCACTAAAAGCTTTATTTTATTTAGCACCACCATCTTGTACTTCACTCCACACACACACAAAATCCCTAAATTATATTTCTCCCGAACTTATATAAGCCCAGCAGCTCTGGAAGACCCACTGTTTCTAGTATTGGTAGCTCTACCGAACGTAATCTCTGCTTTCTTAGGTTATCATGTCCAGGCTCTTTCACCATACCTCAAAGTACAAATCATTACTTACCATTGCTCAAACACCAAACATGTACACTCATGTCCAAAATGATGGTCGCATATCTATAACTGTCTTCTTGTAAGAATATAATTTGATAACGCTTTTAGAGGGTACTTTTAATACTAATACTATGTGTATAATCGGAAAATGTATATTTGTGTTAAATTTCATAGGAAAAGAATTATAAATACGAAAATTAGAATGAGTAAAACAAAATGTTGCTAAATGGACAAGAAAATTTTTATTTTTGTCTTATTGTTTTTATTACTGCTCTTTTGACATGAAATTTGCCACATACATGTCTTTGCAGATTATACACATACTAACATTATAGGAATTACCGGGCGAATTCGTTATCAAATTATATTCCTACAACAAATGTATCGACACGCCACAATAATTTTGGACATGAGTGTATCTCGTAATACCATTCTAGCCTCAGTAGACTTAACATCTTTAAATACTAACATCCCAATTATCCGTGTTCTCAATGCATTTGAAGAAAAATCTAACATGCAATTCTTAATCCAGCTTGCCTAATTTATTCTAACCATGAACGGTTCATATTTGAAAATATACATTATTTACAAATTAAGGGTGCTGCTATATGCATTCACATGATCCTCTCTTACCCCAAACTACAGCGTGTAGCAACGCTACCACACCTATTTGGAATCCGCAATAATACGACTGTTTACCAATCTATAATGGGACAATTTAAACTGAAGTATTTCAGATCCAACACAGCGGGCGGCTTTCTGAGGGGCCAAACGTACCAAAGAAATAGCAATTATACTTCCTACCTTTATCTCAATTGATATCAATTCAACTGATAACGTAACAGAAACTATTGCATTAACACTTAAGAATTTAAGCATAGAACAAACCTTACGGTTGAAAAGTAGAAATGTAAACTCACATATACAATTGTATAAATTTATTTTCATTAACTTTAAATAGAAATCCAACAATAATAAATTTGAGATTAATTAACGAATATAAATCCTAGATTCAACAAGCAACTTGAAATTTCTTCTTAAAAAAAGTTCAATAAGTTAAATATTTTCTCATTCCAATACTTCTGATTAATTAAGTTCAACAACTCTAAACACATTAATCAAGTAACTGCAAATTACCCTTTCACAATTTTATTTTAATTTATCAACCTATATAACCAAAAGCACCAAAAGTCAGCAATCAATGGTTACCCAAGTTGAGTTTAGAATCAAGATTCTATGCAAAATTACTCAGTAAATTAGGTAAGAAGTAATTTTTTATTTTAATCACGTTTAGTAAATTCAACGTCAGAGAAGGTTCAAAAATATCAAAATTGATTCTTTAATCTTTAACTATTATGATCAAAATACTATTTTTAAGTAAATTATTCAATTCAACGAATAACGTGATCAAAATCCTAACCATTCAATATCAATTCACAAAATTGGGACGTTAAATAGCCAATCAATATCAATGCACAAAATTGGGACGTTAATTAGCAATTCAATTTCACAAAATTGGGACGTTAAATAGCAATTCAATTTCAATGCACAAATTTGGGACGTTAAATAGCAACTCAATATCGTTCAAAGGAGAAAACTGCTGAACAAATCGGACTGCAAATTATGTCAAACTGAGAATTCAAACGGACGACCACACGAAACATGAATTGGACAAGGACAAAGGGATATTCTACGGGTTTTACTACTTTACACTTACCGTAATCAGCTCCCAATGGTTTCCCTTTCTCTGGCTTCAAATGTAACATTCAACTAAAGGGTACTTCGAACAGACAATCTTCCATGAACGAAGACTAACAACACCTCAGCAGCAAAGAAAGTTTCGTCCTTTTATACAGCTCACACAGATTACGATAATAATAACTCCGATATCGCCCTTGAATTCCTCCTCTATCAAATCAACGCTTCTCAGCTCGACTCGGCAGCAACCTAAGTCCAGACAGCGACAACGAACGTTCACGGTTGAATCAATCTCAGGTTCCGTTTGACACACCAACTATCTCTTTCCCATTCTGGCTTGCAACTGAAGCTACACGAAACGACCTCCAGTCACAAGACAGAAGCGCACGGATACTCCATTGAGTGCTGACGTCATACATACAATCGTTCTTTCTTTCTCTTTGCCTTACGCTCTTAACAAATTACAAATAGCATTCAATTTTATTCTTTTTAAACATTTAAATATTCATTATTTCAATTCTCCTATTTTCTTTTTTTTTTTAAAAAAAGAAAAAAATTACACAATGACTTAGAAGAAGAAAATTAACATCATTATTTAAAGTCTCTCTCAACAAACAAAGAACTATTTCTTCCTCTTTTTTGTTTTTACATTTCACCCCCGTTCATGGGCGTCGGCAGGGTTTCCAGGAAATCTGCATGGATACAAACATTTCTTCTCCAACTTCGTCCACAATTATTTTAACTTCTTGTGGCCACCAAGGCACGCCACAAGCGCGACACCTGAAACAGCAAACCCTGCTCACCACCATTTCAACGTTTCCTGTAGCTTTGATTCATAGAAATATCTTCTGATATGAACTTACAATTAACCAGAATTGGAACTACTCTACTGTCCCTATACAACTAGTGCTCAGTCTAATTTCGTGGTCCTCCAACCTGATGTGGATGTCAGAGTGGACGCTTCGAGACAGACATACACAAGTTGCGATTCTTTCAACCCAATTTGACACCCTTAAATGCCTGTTTTAGAAATATTCGCGAAACTTCTCTTTCGATTCACATCAACAATTACTGATACTTCTGTAACGTACAGATTCTCCATCTACCTGTCTCAGAACACACAGCCCATTACAACAATACATTTAATCATATTAACTATTCTTCTATACCCGAAACGTTCATGTTCCTTAAATTTAAAACAAAAAAGTAACCGTCTAACCTACCTCATTGCACTCCTTTTCCCCAACATTCTATTTTTTTCATTGTCATTATATTTATTTTAAAAATTCTTAATTCTCTTTATTCTGTGTTATCTTTAATATTTTATTGATTAATTTTCATTTTTGGATCAAAAGATCCAATATATTTCAATCAAAAATTTTCTTGGACGCCTTACATCTGGAGAACTACATATAGTGTAATTAAACCCAAACTATCACTTAACTCAGTATGATGTGCTTATTCTGTAGAAAATACGAAAACTCGATTCAGGGGCCGTTCAAAAATTTTGTGGCACCTGATCCAGAAACTAATTCTTGGCCAAGATCGCAGTCTTTTGATCAATTTTTTTGATCATTCCTAAAATTCTTGTTATTTATTGTTAACCTATTAGAAAGATATGACGACCAGAACTTGTAAAGTGTAGCCAGTCAGGGTAAACGAAAGTAACTGTGCAGAAATGACTTCTTGGATTCATTTTCTCCTGTAGAGGAGACACGTAGGTTGGAGATTTGCCTTGTAAATATGCCATCATGGGCTTAGAGCAAGGTATTTAAATATAATTGCAATTGGTTAAGTTATTAGCTCTCTTCACGAACTCCCATCTACTACTTCCAGACTCATTACTCTTATCACGTGACCACGAGACCCTGTATTCTAACATAGGTGCCCACCTGGACGCTTCACAACTGTTTATCCGTTCTTTAATTTTTTTTTTCTTCTCATTATTGATGAAATTTTAGCAGAAAAGCTTGAAATACTTCTTTGTAAATATGGGTGATCGTTTTCAACGAAGGGCTACCCAAAATTTCCAAGAATTGTAATTTTCTGCTGAAAGCAGTACGAACTTCCACAAAAAGTTTCCTGTGTGTGTGTGTGTGTGTGTATTCTAAGCGACTTTGTTGTGAATGCACTCATTTTTTAGTGTTTACTGGTTTTGTTACACCGTGTTTTGCTGTGTTTGCGAATTTCAAAATTGCTGATGTGAAGACTAAAGAATCTGCATTAAATCTTGTTTCAACCTGAAAGAAATTGCAGTTGAAACCCACCGAATGGTAAATGAGGTTCTTGCTGAACAAGAATTAAGCCAAGCGAGATCATTTAAGTGGTTTAAGGTTCAAAGATGACCGGGGGTCTGGGGAGGATGACAAACATTTTTGTGGATCATCATCATGCACAACTTTGAAAACAAAATGATTCTTTAGGACACAATACATTCAACATGTTTGTAATGAGGTGACGCGTGGGAATAGATTTTGAATCGTGTAGTACAAGGCCATTGTTAAATTTGACAACGCTGTGAAATGGTGATAATGCTGCGTAGACGATGCCATTTCAGTTGCTATGCAGCATTGGTCAAGGGAGCAGCGCGCTTTTGCGATGAAAGCATATTACAAAAACAATGATGTTTGTGAAGCTACATGGCGTGAATTTCGGCGTAATTTTCAAATTTGCAGTCATGATATGGTTCCATCATCCCACGCTATGAAGAAATGAATGAAAAGATTTGAAGAAACGAGTTCAACATTGAATTTTAAACTTGAGGTCCAAGAGAAACGGTTCAAACTCCAGACGATTCAAGCAGTAAGTCCAGCAAAATCCGCAACGTTCTGCATGACGACATCTACATCATTAGAATTGTCGCGTGGAAGTTTGGTTAGAATATTTCATGAAGATTTAAAACTGCATCTATATAAGCTCCAGTCCATGAATTGAAGTACAGTGATTTCGACAATCGACATTATAACGAAGATTCAGATATCCTTTAAATGTGTGCGTGAACGTCTGATGAAGCGGATTTTTACTTAAATGGTCATATGAATAAACAACATTTTCGGTACTGGGCTGTCAACAATCCTCACTACTTATGCCAGATACCTAACACAGTGAAAAAGAGATAACTGTGATGTGCTGTATCAACGCAAGGAATAATTAGTCCATACTTGAATGAAGATGATCAAGGACAGTCAGTTTCTGTAACATCATAACCGTGCTTGAACATGGTAGAAATGTTTCTCTTGAATAAACTATAGAAGCATGCAGTAAATAAATCCACATGGTTTCAGCAACAGGAGGTACAGCGAAGATATCGATCGTCGCTTTACGATACCTTCTTTTATATATATATTAAGGAGTTATTTAAGGAATCGTGTGTTTGCTACTTGTCCTCGTTCATTGGATGAACTAAAGGCTGCGATATGTGAGGATATTGTCTGCGGTCGTACTGCAGGAAATAATGAGAAATGTTCATTCCCGAATGCAGGAATGTTAATATCTCAGATAGGTATGTAATTTAGAGAACGTTATTTTAGAAAAGTGAGTTGTGTTTTATTTTGTGCAAATGACACACATGTACCTTTTTATCTCCAAAATTTATTATATACGAGGTATGGCTTAAAAAAAAAAAAAAAGAACGGATTGATTTAGCTACCAGCAAACAACGTGTACATGAAGATAAAGCAATGCATGATTCTATAGCATGATACCTTGCCTACTGAATGACGGACTGCCCTGGATGCAGGTCAATCAGTTTTGCTGTGGTCTTTGTACAAAGCGGAACGTACGTCTGTGCTCCGTCGGAAAAATGCTAATGTGAAGTTTGTGTGCAAGCTGGGAAAATCCACAACAGAAACGTATGAGATGTTAAAATCAGTGTACGGAGATTATTGTTTATCACGCATACAAGTGTTTGAACGTTTTAAAGAGGGGCGGGAAATAATAATGACCCGCGTCCAGGACGACCTTGCACGTCGAGATCAAAAACGAACATTAAAAAACTGAGTGACGTGATTCGGGAAGATCGTCAATTGAGCATTAGAGCTGTTGCTGGCATCACAGGAATAGACAAAGAAAGTGTTCGTCAAATTTTACATGAGAATTTGAACATGAGTAAAGTGTGTTCAAAATTGGTGCCAAGAAATCTGACATTGGAACAGAACGAAGCTCGAGCGAACATTTATACTGACATTTTGACAAACATTGAAAAGGATCCTACATTCTTAGACAAAGTGATTACGTGTGATGAATCGTGGTTTTTCATGTATGATCCTGAAACAAAGCGCCAATCAATGCATTGGAAGAGCCCGAGTTCTCCTCGCCGGAAGAAAGTTCGAATGAGCGAGTCGAAATTCAAAGCCATGATGATTGTTTTTTTCGACATCCGTGGGATCGTGTACGTTCATTGGGTACCCGAGGGTCAAATTGTAAACCAATAGTATTATCTTGATGTTCTGACAACCCTTCGTGAGCGAGTAAGAAGACGACGACCTGATTTGTGGCAAACGAAGTCATGGATTCTGCTCTAAGACAATTCTCCTGTCCATACGGCCCTATCAGTTAAGACATTTTTTAGCTAAACATGGCATTCCAGTGTTAGATTACCCGCCATATTCGCCGGATCTTGCTCCGTGTGATTTTTATTCCCCACTGTGAAGTCAGCCTTGAAAGGAGCCAGATTTGAGTCAGTAGAAACTGAAAAGAAAAGCGACATATGTCATGAACATGATTTTTAAAAAATGACTGGCAACACTGCTTCCAGCAATGGAAGAATCGTATGGAACGATGTAAGGATCGTGAAGGGGAGTACTTTGAAGGTGATGGAGTTCCCATTGTGCAAATATCCAATAAAAGATTTTGTAGCATCAGTCCGGTTTTTTTCTAGCCACATCTCATATATATATATTGCGGTTACACCATGTGTTATTTATGATTTACATAGAACAGGACGTACGCGAGAGGTATCATAGCATAGCAATAACCAACTTTCTGAGTAATCTAGACATCGAGAATTTCGTACATCAATATTCATGATTAATCTTTTCTGTTGAAATGAAAGAACAAGATATGTGCGGGAATGTTTTAAATGTAATTCTTAGTTCAGTCGTGTCTATTTGAAACTTCCCAAGTACTGACTCGTGACTAGGCATTGACAGATATGAAACATACCTTCAGATTAATTGATGTAGAGTGTCGATGATTAATGTACATTACTAGTAACAAGGTGTTCCTCCTGGTAAGTCTTCGTCGCTACACTCCTGACGTTGGAAAAGCCAAGTAGTTCTGATGCTCGACTCGAGCTGAGGTTATGGAACTTCCTGTATTCGTGGTGGAATACGTAAGGACGTGTATCTGTGAATCCACTTCTGTCATCATATTTACCAATGCATGATCTTACACGTTGACTTGCGAAAGCTAGCTGACTTGGCAACGACTTATATATATCAGGAATGCAAATAATCACTCGGCTAGGGTGAGTGGGTAATAGGTGCGGGCGAGTATTTAATATCACACCGAAGGTAAGTATATGATTTATCTTGTGGGATGTGAGCTAGTAGATTTTTCTTGGGCTAGTAAAATTTTGTTGCTTCTTTGCGCATATATACAGGGGCTGTACAAAAAAAAATCTAAAACGTTTGCAAAAGTGTGAAAATCATACCTAGGGGCCTTCTTTTGCGTCCAAAACAGGTTGGATCCGACGTGGAATGAAAGTAATGGAAGTATACTGCTCCTGAATCGTGGTGTGTGGAATTTTGTACCATTGTTCCTCCAAAACATGCTCCAGTTCCTTAAGGGATGCTGGTGGAGGGTAATGAGACCGAACACGCCTTTCTAATTCAGACCACAATGGCTCAATGATGTTCAGATCTGGGATTGTGTTACCCAGGAAGTATGATAGCTCCTGGTCATGCTCCTAAAACCATGATTTCACAGTTTTTGCAGCGTGACAGGGTGCTAAATCATCTTGGTAGATGTCATCACCATCAGGGAACAATATTTGGGCGATCGATAGAACCTGGTCCCCCAAAATGGCCTGATACGCCTTAGGATTCATCATTCCATGCAGGGCTATGATGGGACCTGCGGAAAACCACAATATGACTGCCCATACTGTAACAGAACCACCCGCATGCTTTACAGTTGGAAGCAGACAGTCTGTATCATAGGCCTGCGACGGTGTTCTCCATACGTAAACACGACCGGTTGTTGGAAACAAGGTGAAGGTCGATTCATCGGACTACATTACATGTTTCCACTGCTCATGAGTCCACGCTTTCTGGTCCTTGCACCACTAGATAACGCCTCTTCGCATTTACTGCTGTGACCAGGGGTTTGGCGATAGCGGCCCTGTCATGAAGTTTCATTTTATGAAGTTCCCGTCGCACTGTTTTCGATGAAACCGGATTCTGTAGACCCGTATTGAGTTCAGACGTAATTTTCATTGCAGTGGTCTTCTTTTTAGCTGCTACAATCCGTTTTAATGCCCTCCGGTCCCTATCTGACAGGATTGTCTTTCGACCACTGTTGTGCTTTGCAGACGTCATTTCCCATGAATTGTGTATGTCCTCGTGACATTGGACACAGTGACTTTCGATACCCCCACAATGTTCGCTACTGTTGCCACTGAAGCTTCAACCAGACGGGCACCAACGATCATGCCTCTTTGGAAGTCTGTCAGGTCGCCCATTTAATCGTACAACTTTCACACCACGACACTCACAGGTGAACTGGTTACTGCTGACGGAAGAGGAAGGTCCACATGACACATTGAAAACAAAAAAAAACAATCGGCAACCGCAACACGTGTTGTACAGTGTAGGGCCAAACTTACGTGTCCTGTATGAAGTGTTTTTAGATTTTTTGTCCATCCCCTATATATATATATATATATATATATATATATATATATATATATATATATATATATATATATATAAAATATTACTGTGCATTACGGCATTTTCAAAATTTCCCACTTCCGCGCTTCATCTGTAAAGTTGGAGTGTCATATGTAACATGTCATCGCATTCTAGCGAAGCTTTTTTTGTAACGACGATCAACGATACCATCGGATTAAGGTTTAAAAAAAAAAAAGTCCCACATCTACTCTACTCCATTTGGCGATTTCTGCCGCTCCCTTAATATGAAACTCTAGTTGAAATGGTGACGTTTTAACTCAATCGAAGAGAGCCAAACTAAATTGGAATCGTTCTTGACCACACTATAGCCAGCAGACTTCTACCAGTGTTTCTAGCTATCACTGGAATCGTTGCAAGCAGGCACTTTGAAAATGACGGTAGATCCGCGCGTTTCGATGGTGTTGATTCCATCTTAAACTGTAGGTCCACATGCCGTGTAGCTTTGATGTTAAAAAGGGACATTAAATTTGAACAAGCAATAATAGATAGAGTGGTTTGAATGTAAATCTAATTAAAACAGTTATAGTCTAAGCTTATCCTTGTTTTATGTGTATTATTTTTTCAGAATAAGGTCATTCCTTATAGCAGTAGTCGGACAGTAGTGGAGAAAATGGATCCTGATGCACCCTTGAGGGAGAATAAGCCTTTACACGATTTGGATCAAGTAAGTTAGTTTGTCACTATTTCGCTATGAAAGATAAATATGTAGTTTGTCACTATTTCCCTGTGAAAGATAAATATGTAGGGTAACATTGTTTAGTGAATATACTGCTCATTTCATATGATCAAACAAACCATCGACATTAGATGTATCATAAACAAATAAATTCGTACCATCAGTCCTGTAACTTAAACTTGTAGTGCAGCTTGTTTGCATTCAGTTGCGTGCTACAGCCATTTATTGACAAAAAGAAAGAAGAGGAAAGGATGAGATCATTTTCGTTTAACACATAGAGAACATCAAAATCGATGTAACCATCTTCAATTCCAAACTAAACAAAATTTGCACGACATGTGAAGTTCGTTCGCGTTCTAGCAAACCTGAAATTTTTATTATTTCATCACTGAAACTTTCTTCAATGTATTTGAAGAAACGTTAAATTACGCAAGAGTACTGGGACATTGCTGTACTTACTTCATATTTCTCCTAATATTTTAGGTGATTTCTTGAATGAGTTGAATGAATATATAATTACTTTTAGCTCTCACATTACTGCCTCTGAGTTAATTAAAACTGAGAAAATTTCTAGTTAACAACCCACTATTATGTCTTGTAGCTAAAGGAGACAAAATAAATGTAAATCAATGATAAACTCAATTAAATCTATTAAGTTTGCTACGTTTAGAATTTGGTCTCTTGCTTCACTTCACATACACCAGTGCAATAATCTTTTTTACTCTTTAAGTTTATAGTAATTCATATACTTTTTGCGGAATGGAAGTGGCCAATATATGTTCTGTTAATAATTGATAGGCAGGGACGTACGCAGAAATTTATTTCGGGAGGAATCTAAAGCGTTTCGGGGGATCCAAATACAATTTGAGGCTAAATTATACGAAAATTTCTAAAATTGCCCCTAAAAGTAGACTACATTTACAAAAAATCGGGATTTTGGGGGGGGGGTCCCGAACCCCAGAACCCACCCCCTGCGTACGCCCCTGTTGATAGGATAGTTAAGTTATTGGAAGTAAATTAAATGCAATCTTTTAGTTTAAAGTCCCACGTTTATGCCCTTTAGGCTAAGAGAGACGGATGATTAAGATGGTAGAAGAATTGGTGGAATGAGAATTTGGGAGGAAACGGAAGTACCCGCGAAAACCCACGGACACGATGTTGTCTATCACAAACTTAACTTGGCCAGGAATCGAACCAAGAACCCAGCGCACCAAAGGTAAGAGCTCTACCATTGAATCACCTGCCTTCAAGTTATTGGAAGTCCCTCTAGAAAACTTACACATATACGTGTTTGTGTACCACAAAGCCCGTATGTCTAGGGTCGAATTACGCGATTCTGTACAGTAGAAAGAGGCACGGTGGGTCAGCTGGAGAGCGCTAACCTCTGGTGCGTGGGTTCCCTGGTTCGATCCCCGACCAAGAAAGCTTGTGGTGGACAACATCGTGTCCGTGGGTTTTCTCGGGGTACTCCCGTTTCCTCCCAGTTTCTCATTCCGCCAATTCTTTCATCATCATTCACTTGACTTAATCATCCATCTCCCTTAGCCTACCAGGCATAATCATGGGACGTTATATCTTATCTCTCTGCACAATAGAAGTTAAATTCCAACCATTCCATTGCCGTACGAAACTGTTTGAAACGTATTCATTTATGTTGAATAAATAGAATGTTCAGGAATGTGAGAATACGGCAGTACTTCGAAAACATTCACGCAACTGTCACAATCAGTATTTCCCGAATCAGTAATAAATATCGGTAAGAAGAATATGAAAATAACCTCAATAACCTAAACAAACTAAGTGTCGATGAACTGTAATATGATATGGATAAACAGAGAATATTTAGGTAGATAAAATATAATTTATTGTTATTGAAATAAATACTGATAGAAAATAATATTTTGAAATTTGATTTTTTCATGATTCAGATTAGGAAGGAATTAGAACTTTAGCCTATGTGAAATTTTGTAAATATCTTCATGGTCAGCTTGCATTACCATTATTATTATTATAATTCTTTTCAGGAAGATGAAGCAAGATTGATGCGGCAGTTGTTTATTTTAATACGATGTGGTTCGTTAGAAAATGCTGAAGAGTTATGTGTTCATTGTGGCCAGCCGTGGCGAGCAGCTACATTGGAAGGTTGGCGTTTATATCACGATCCTAATTTAGAAGGAGAAATTAATGCAGACAAGAAAAAACCTGTTGAAGGGAATCCTAATAGGTGAGTATATTGCATTACTCAGTCTAGAGTAGGCTTGAAATACCAGTCATTACAGTTTAACAATTTGCACTACATTACATATCGACTACTCAGTTTAAATTACAAGTTGGCTATTCTGTATGGTGTCTCGATATTGCAATATGTACATATAATATTCATATCATAGTGGTTTTGCAATTCCTCAGACGTCCTGTCGCAAGAAATAGGGAGCGTGGTGGCTTAGTACAAGACTTTCAAACGATGCAAATTCAATACTCAAACTTGAAATAGTACATCTGTAACTACTTGAATAGAGAAATAAGATGAAAGATAGAACCAATTTCTTGGACGCTTAATCCATATCAAAAAGCCATTACTCACCATCTCTTAAGGGACATTAATATTGAAACTGGAAATGTTATTTGATGTCTGTCACTTGTAGTAGCAATAGAGGAATAAAATCAGAGGTGAAACTTATTCTTGCGGTTTTGAATCCATATCAAAAACTGCTTGTCCCTATTTATTTCCGTTTCACCTATTACGTGATCAATGTTATACTGAAATCATAAATTTTCACCACTTCCGCTTTGTACAGATCGATGAAAGTAGAGACAAAATTCCTTCAGACGCTGAATTTGTCAAAAGAAGCACTTTTCGATATATCTTACAGTTTTTCCATTATGAAAATAAATATTGAAACCGGAAATACTAGTAAATTTCAACCACTTTTGATTTTGGTAGACTGTTGCGAGTGGTCGTGGTATATTGTGTTGAGACGCTCAATCGGTTGCAACAAAACGCTTCTCGCTATCTGTTATATATATATATATATATATATATATAATATTAAATGAAAACCAACATTGAAACCAGGAACAGTTGATTTCTACTACTTCCGGTTTGAATAAAGAGTTACCGGAGGAGATAGAACTTATTATTGCGAACGTTAATCAGTAGGTCCCGTCTCATATAGCCTCGCTGCTAAAAGGGACGTTAAACTCAGAATCAATTCAGCTATTATTGGGACTCTGAATCGATTGCAAAGGGAAAGAAATCGATATCTTTTACAGATTTTGTACTATGGAAATCAGTATTGAAACTAAAAGTACTATAATGCGTTCAGTAAGAGAACGTCTCTGACAGCTCACAGTGACATTGCCAGTATTCGCGTGTCAAAGTTTTTTTCGGTGCAACTGTAGTGGCAATTTAATTAATGGTATAAGACAGTGTGATCGTGGTTGGTAACACTGGTATCAAAGTAGGGGCTGCTATGTCCCACCGCATGTGGTAAGAAACGTCAGAGACCATCTCTTGTTGGCTGTGCTATAGTAAATGTCAACCACTTCACGTTATCTATTACCATTTTTGTTTTTTGGCGCCCAATGTTGATACCGGAAACAGTTGATTTCTACCACTTTCGGTTGTAATAGTGTTAACGGAGGAAATGGAATCTGTTCTTTGGATCCTGAGTCGATTGAAAAAAAAATCGATATTTTTCCCTTTTTTTCCTCTATGGAAATCAGTATTAAAACTGAAGGAATTAGTAAATTTTAGTCTCTTACAGTTTCAGTTGAGAGTTGCTGGTGGTAATGGTATGTTCTCTTGATACGCTAAATCGATTGCGAAAAACCACTTGTCGGTATCTGTTACTTTTTTTCTTCTATGGCGATAAACGTTAAAGCGGAAATGATTAATTTAAACCACTTTGTTTGAATAGAGGGTTAATGGAGGAGATGGAATTTATTCTTGGAACTGAATCGATTTCAAAAGAACAATTCTTCAGCCGTCCTGTAAGACTTCCAATACTTGTGCGTAGCATACTTTGGAAATTTAAAAAGAAAGAAGAAAAAACAAATCAAATGTAAATATAAAAAAAAAAAGGATTGTTTGAGTTTTACGTAGAAACGAATGATCATGGAAGGAATTGATAGAAAGAGAACGTAGAAGTAAACGAGAGAATCCCCCCTCCCCAAAAAAAAGACACGACCAACATAAATTCATACAGTATGGAATCGAACCAGATATCTCTCGTAGAGCGCTCACCTCTGCTACCTAGTCACGATGACCCTATTTCTTCAATTGTACTTAATATCGTCATATTACAAGCCAATGCGCGATTCGACTTACATGGTATTTCCATCTACAGGTATATATGCATACCTACTGTTTTATTTTAAAATAATTTGAATTGGCAGAGCTATTTCTGATTTGTAAATAAACATAATAATAAAGACTATGTTGTTCAAAACTTCGTTATGCAAGATATTTCTGTGCTTTAACATGTCTTCATTTTATGATGATGGTAATATAAATTTGTCCTATAATAAAACTTCTCTGTCTTTTTTAGGGATATATGGAAGTTAGTGGCGTGGAGGTTAACTGAAGATGAACACCTATCATTGTATACTCGTGCCACATATGCTGCTCTATGTGGTAATTTAAAGGTTTTACAACAGGCGTGTCAAACGTGGCATGACTTGTTGTGGGCGTATCTCCGAGTCCTTGTGGATATTAAAGTAGAGACAGAGATAAGAGCTAGTACACTACGATCATATCAGGAACTTCCCCAGTCATATTGGAATAATAAGTAAGTTTTGTTTTTCTTTCTCGTTGACGTAATAAGTTACTTGTTGGTTAACAATGTTGTTGTAATTGTTGAGAATGAATATTTCCTACAATCGTGGGTTATGAATATATTAAATCCTTTTATACCAGAAAAAAGTAAGTTGGCCGTCAGGTTCATATACCATCTTATGATTCACTTGATGGGGCTTCGGGAAAACCTAGAAAAGCAGCCAGCATAACCGACTATAGAATTAGAATTCGAACCAGGGACTTGTAAATGCAAAGCGAGAATAAGAGTTGTTAAGCTATGCTCGCTTGGTTTGTCCTCCTAGTAACATTAGGGTGCCTATTGGTTTTCGAGTGACGAAATAATCAGAAATGAAATAAAAATAATTTTCCCCCTAGACTGATAAATTTGTCACCCATATAGAAGACAAATCGAATAAGTTGGGAGTCAAATAAATGAACTCTGTTGGAACCGAACAGAAAGGTTAGGCCAAATGTAAGAGAAAGGTGTTAAAAATTTTAACAAAGTAGAAATAACCAAATGCTAAAAAACGAAACTGACATTGGCACTTGTTCTTATAAGAACTGCTACAAAACTGCACATGGAAGATCTGAGTGGCGTATTAATATTTTTAGAGACTATTATTTTTTGAGAGATTTTTGTCTTACAGGAATGTTCTGTTTGGTAGGGAACGAATAAGAAGTTGCCTTTCGTGGCGAAATACGCTAATCACATGCAAGTAAAACTTCATGTATATTTCAGAACAAGGGATTGAATAGTCAGCCTATGGAAAAGTCACGAAATCACATATCTGAATTCTGGTAGATCCTTAGTATGTGTAATAGGTGGGAATGGAGTGTTAGCGTTTTGTATCCCAACCAAGAGGTCCCAAATTCAGAGTTTGTGAAAAAATGGAGACGGGACTTTTTTTTAACTAAAAAAAAATAATACCTGTAGTTTCATTGATTGAACTTATTCTTTCATATAGACCAGAACATTTCTTGCTTAGTCTACTATTACTACTAATTCAGGTTGCCAGAGCAACCACGTGGATTCCCATTACTACACGTTTTACTATATCCGAGGCCAACCTTAATTATCACAATGTTGTTTTCCTTCCGAGATTCCATTCCGTGGTTTTCTAACACTCGATTACGTTAGCCTGAAAGGTAGTGTGACCATCACCATTATTCACTCACGAGCACAATCCGGTACACTCCACCATAGTGGACTGGAAGGATCAACTCAGATTTGATCTAGGATCGATGACTGATATAGATCCTTCTTAACCTCGACAGAGGGTGATCACTGCGTGATTCATAGATGTCACCTCTACGTCTCGTCCTACGAACGGACGGTTGTCGAATCTATAGGTCTTTGATAATAACTTGCCCTTCCTAAGGGAAAGTCTACCAGAAAAAGACTGTTCCTAACGTTTTGAACTCAAATGAAAGAAAAAAAATTAATAAAATATTGTCGAATTTAGTTTTCCTAAAGCATCTGTAGCAACAATTCAGAGCATCGGATTGCCTATCAGAGGAACAGTCTCACCCAATATATGTAATCCCTTTGCTTATTTTTGTACACTGTTACCTTTTGCATTCATTTCCAGTTTTCAAAATTTGATACTTTCGTAATTCGCTAGCAATTCTTTCTATTTATCGCATACACATTAATTTCTTTATCGTTATACTTTCTTTAGTAAATTCTTGCCTTCTTAAAAATAATTTGTTCGAATGACCTTCTATTGTTCTCAAAACGTGAGGTGCGATAACAGGAATTTGCTTACAGAATATGCTGGCGAATGTTTGTAATTGTAACAAATTTGAAATCTCAAACTAATCATTTCAGACGCTCGATCATACAAAAAATGAGATCGTGGATTACGCTTTCCTTTCATTTGCTAATACATGAATGCATAAAGGACTTATAAGGACCCGATAGGGAGATCTATTGAAACAGTTTGGTAATTTAATTTTACAATGGTTCCTAAGGCTGTGAAAACATGACCTTTTCGAAAGAGTTTGGTAGTTTTTTGTAAAACATACAATAGCCAATGTGCACTGTGTTCAATGTAGTCGAAGTTACTATTATTCGTTATTTTATTTTTTAAACATGATTGTATTAAAGATTGTGTTATTCTCCTGTACACTCACAATCTTTTTTTAAACACTGTATTCAAAAATGGAGCCTCTAATACGTATGTTCATTGAATATAGTTAGTTCTATTGTGGTTGTGCAGTGTGACTTTAATATTTGTTTATTTATGTATTTTTCAGGCTTACACTAGAACAGGTATTCGCAGAGCTAGCTTCTTCTAAAGAGCCACGCATACAAGAAGAGGCAGGTGTGCCGTATCATGTGGTACAAAAATATTTAATACTAAATGACTTGGCTACGTTAATGGATAATATTAAAGATTGGTTAAACGCAAGAAATTCGTCACAGTTGTTAAGGTTTCTTGCCCATCTTGTTTTGTTTTTACGTCAAATAGGCCGAGTTGAAAAAGAAGAAATTGGGAATGCTGTTCTCGAGGCGTATGTTAAGGTAATTTTAGTTTGAGTTATGCTTGGAGTTGGTAATTTCAGGAATTCTGTGGCCCAGAAGTAGTTCATCGACTTAGGAACAGTTTGGCACTTCCTTCATGATATGCCAAGTTAATCCAGTAAAGATCGTATGTAGCGCATTTCTGTGCTAGCAATCTCTCTCCCGGCTTATATTTGTCCTTATCTTGTATCCATATGATATGGAGTGACGCTTATCTATTGTGATGTTCCGCGTTTACTAGTAGTTCACACTTTGTCATTTTTTTGTTTGTTTGTTACCAAATATTTTTCTCAAATTTTGTTTCCGAAGACATGGTCTACATTTTTCTGTGTAAGCGCCTAACGTTTGCACCGTATAGTGCAACAGGCAGTTTACGTTTGATAGATGACCTCTTATTAATTTCGTCTATAATAGCCGCGACAACATTTAGTTTTCATGGATGGTAGATGAAATTCGTTTTTGCTCTTTTTAGTTATTTAAGGAAAGAAAACGCTTTGAGGTATACCAAGAAGTCTACACTTCTATAGGTTAATGTGTTTTTCATCATTCATGTGATTTTTCTTTTTAAAAATAGCAATCACGAGGATTGTATGTGTAGCACGCAATCGAGGAAACGCATCCGACCAAACGTAACATCACAGTGGTAGCTTTTAACGAGCTTCGTATGAAATGTCTGGTGTTACAGATCGTTGGTTCCTGAGTTGGGGTCATCAATTTAAAATAATAATAATAATAATAATAATAATAATAATAATAATAATAATAATAATAATAATAATAATAATAATAATAATAATAATAATAATAATAATAATAATGGTATCTGCTTACAACAAAAATACATGAAACAAAGCTGTTACTAATGATAGAGATACAGCAAATTAAAGATTTGACATATATCATATACAGGGTGTTTCAAAACAACACAGACAACATTTTGGAGGTGTTTCCTGACACCAAGGTAAGACAAAAAGTATAGACTGGCCTGGGTGCACAAATGCATCCTTTTGGAGTTACAGGCTGCCGAAAACATTAATAATAATAATAATAATAATAATAATAATAATAATAATAATAATAATAATAATAATAATAATAATAATAATAATAAAAACATTAAAGGTCCATAACTCAAATGCTATGGGACCTACCGTAGTTGGGTCAAGATTTTACTTAGGAACTACTTTGTGCCCTATCCAAATATCATGTTTCAGAATCCTGCGATATTCACGCAACAATTTTTATAGAGGGGCTTTGGCTATTGGCATATAATTTGAAGTACTCACCAACTACCCCTATAAAAATGCTGTGGAAGTAGCGCAGGATTCTGAAACGTGGATATTTGGATAGGGCACATACTAGTTCCTAAGTAAAATCGTGACCCGACTACGGTGGATCCCATAGTATTGGACCTATGTAACTTTAAAGTTCATTTTTTCATGTTTTCGGCATCCTATAACTCCGAAATGACGAATTTCTCCACCCAGGTTGGTCTATACTTTTGTCTTATCTTGGTGTCAAGAATCACCTCCCAAACGTTGTGGGTTTCAGTAGAGAACGCACTAATAACCACTACTCTCACCTAAGTGTGTACATTTATTCATCTACAGACTATTAGTATCTCCATCTTTATTAATTCCTCTATATAGTAATTCAGTTTAGTATATACATTAATAGTAGTCAAAATATTCTCATCCTTTATTGCATACAGGAAACAGACTATATAGAAGTACGATATCTTTATCATGTAACAGAACTGAGTTAGACCGCTAGTTTCATTAATCAATTGATTTATACATGTTGGAGCAGTACAGTAATTCAGTTAATCTCAGTTTCTTAAATTATGCATTTTTGTATTGTGTAGGAATTTTTTGGTATTATTATTAATTCTGGTAGTTTTCCGTGCTCTTAGGTTCTGATTGAAATGAATGAGGCATCGTTAGTTCCGTTTTACCTGGCGACACTACCTCAGGATAAACAAGTTAGCTGGTGTGCATACTTTTTACAAAATATCAGTGATTTAGGAAAAAAGAGAACTTGTTTAGACTTAGTAAAACAAGCTGGATTAGATGTTGATGAAGTGACAAAAAGAGTCGTTGAAAATATCAGGTATGTGTTTATTTTTTTTCTAAGATTTTGATTTTACACAGAATTGTTTGATTATACATTCTTGTTCTTTGTTATATTCCTAATAGAAACAAACTTTAAAGTATAATGAAAAATGAACAGCGTATCTGTCATCGATGCATTGTCGAAAATTTCTATTATTAATGTTCCAAGATGGAACATTAACAGAAAAAATTGGAATATTTTAAAGATCGACAACCAAAAACCGTTTTGATGTGCCATTGGAGTCCTATTCTGATTATTATTTTTCTTCTGTTAATTCAGCAACTGATCTGTTGCTATCATCTGCCAGTAATTAAAGATAGAGACTTCGCTTCTAATGATTTTTCATTTTATTTACCTTAATCTTTTTCTAAGAAAACATTAATATCAGAGCCACTGTTTTAACTATTGGTGATCACCAATACACTGGCTTAAAACTAAATTATATACAAATAAAACAATGTAAGACGCAACTATCAGGTTTATAAAGTCGCTTTGGAGGTCAAAACTGGGAACACATGTATTGTGATTTGAAAATAATATGAAACCATACATGCATCATTTTGTTTGATAATCTGCCGTTTCTGGGTAAAAAAGAAATTAACACATGGTTTCCACAAACCTTTTTCGAAGCCAACTTCGGTTGTGCAGACTGAAACAAATGATAGTCTAACGGTGACAGGTCCGGGTTATACGGTGGGTGTGTTTAACCTTCTTTATTGACAGTTTCAGCTGTTTCTTTTGAATTGCTAGGTGAACTCGCGCTAATTGTCGACAGTAGAAATACCGAATATATCGTTCGGCCCGGAGGCAGCAACTTATCATACCCGATGCCCTTCCAATCCCACCAAACGCACGGTATAACCTTCCTGGGCGTCAGTGTGGGCTTTGTTAAAGACTGTGGAACAACTTGCTTCGACCGCGATCTTTTTTTTGCATATTGTTGTTGTAAGTTATCCACTTTCCGTCACTCGTAATCAACCGCTTTAGTATATTCGCAAATGGATGTTCGATCGAGTAAATGTTTTTGAGTCAGATGATGCGGCACCCAAACATCAAGCTTCTTTTTGTAGCCATCTTTCTTCAAATGGTTTAACATTGTTTGTTGATGGATGTTTAGATCATTTGCAATGTCATGACTGCTTATATGTCGATCTTCGTCGATTTTTACCGGAATATCATCTACTTTTGCTGGGATTGATCGCCCACTACGAGGAGTACCTTGAACATCGAAATTTTTTGAACGAAAGTGACTGAACCATTTTTTGACTTGCTTTTGTTTGTCCATAAACAATAACAAATTTCTTCACGGCCCTGCGCAGCATTCGCGCCTTCATCGAATTAAAATTATGTTTGATTATAAGAATTCCAAACTTTTGCACATCTACTAGCTTCAACTGTCAGCTGTCAGATGGCATTAGGGCTGAGCAGCTGCGACACGTGCCCTGGGATTTGGGACACTAATGTCATCTCTTGCGCAAAAGGCTCATTACCAGGGTGTCTATCGGTCACGAAAAAGTCACGAAATCAGAAAACGGTCATGAAAGTCAAGAAAAAGTCACGAAATTTAGTTTTTGGGTCACGATTTTTTGTTATCTGTACTAATATATTTGGTCTAGGAATTAATTCGTGCGGGTGGACAAGAGATGGCGCAACGAACGGAGCGTCCCACAGTTCCGTGTATCCACACATGTGTTGCAAACCCCTATCATCGCGTATCGTTCGTAGTATAGGGCAGTGGATTAAAGCGTCAACAACACCAGTTTGTAGTTAAGTGAACATGGCGCAATTTGTGCCTGATAAAGTGTTTTTGCGGGGTGTCCTGCTGCATTACTTTAACATGCAGAAAAGTGCGACTGAAAGTCATCGTATTTTGGTGGAAGTGTATGGTGACCATGCTCTAGCTGAGCGAACGTGTCAGAAGTGGTTTGCACGGTTTAGAAGTGGTGATTTCGTCTTGGCAGACCAAGAGCGAGCTGGACAGCCAAAAAAATTTCAAGACGAAGAATTGACAGCATTGCTCGAGCAGGATTCGTGTCAAACGCAGGAACAACTTGCAGCAGCATTAGGCGTTGATCAAACAACAGTCTCCAAACGCTTGAAAGCCATGGGAATGATTCAAAAGATGTCACATTGGGTTCCACATGAATTGAAAGACAGAGACGTTGAAAGACGAAAAACCATTTGCGAATTGCTGCTTCAACGACAGAGCAGAAAGGGGTTTCTGCATCGAATTATTACGGGTGATGAGAAGTGGATCCATTACGAGAACCCTAAACGAAAAAAGGCCTGAGTGAAACCAGGTGAACCAGGTCCATCACAACCAAAACGAGATATTCACTGTGCAAAGGTTATGCTGTGCATATGGTGGGATATGAAAGGTGTGGTGTACTATGAGCTGCTGCAACCGGGTGAAACTATGAATGGAGAACGTTATCGACGACAATTAATGCGTTTGAAGCAAGCTCTGGCCAGAACACGACCAGAATGGGAGAACAGACATGATAAACTTATTGTTCAACATGATAACGCTCGCCCACATGTCGCAAAACCGGTCAAAACCTATTTAGAAAATGTCGGATGGGAAGTTTTACCCCACCCGCCGTATTCACCAGACGTTGCTCCTTCGTACTACTACTTGTTCGATTGCATGAAGAACGATTTGATTGGACAGCGGTTTACTTCTTCAGAAGATATCGAAACATGGGTCTCTGACTGGATCGCTTCCAAGGATGAGGACTTCTTTCGCCACGGAATCCGTACATTGCCTGACAGATGGGCGAAAGTGGTGGCTAGCGATGGACAATATTTTTCTTAAGGTATTTATGTATTTTGTGTTTGTACTACAGCTTCAATGTGTGCGTACCAACCGCACGAATTAATTCCTAGACCAAATAATTACAGACTGGAAAATTTTGTTCAATAAAACATCAAAATTCACCACCAAAATTGTCTATAGTCGGCTCTGGACACTACCAAATCGCTAGCAAAGCATGCTTCTATCGAAGGCATGAAAATTCGGCCTAATTCGTACCCAAATTCTCTCTTGAAAATGTTACGAAATTTTATGGTTTGATAAAGAAAAGGTCACGAGAAAGTCACGAAATTTCATTTTGAAATTTTAGTAGACACCCTGATTACTTTTTAGACTACTTTATATTACCTTATTACTTTTTAAGCCAAATACATACTATCTATAATTTGAAATCCTACATGTTACGGCAAATGTTATTCTTGCATCAGAAAATGCAGAATCTAAAATTGTAGATAGAGTGTATGAATTGAAAAACTTAACGTTGTTTCTTTCTTTCTTTCTTTTTTTTTTTTTTTTTTTTTAAATCCTTTCCTTTAAAAAGCTTATTAAAAATGGATAGTGTAGCTTTCTTTTATAACTGAGCTGTATCGTTTGAAAAAGTTAATTAATAGAATTAACATGGCTATTAAATCAGTAAGAAACATAGGAGAACATCTAACGATTACAAAAGTTATTTTACACAGTTCTACAAAATAGTAGTATATATATGTCAAGTTTTCCATACGTATAATGAATCTTACATTGGGAAAACAGAAAACAACATTAATATCAGCATTAAATAGGTACCAATCAGTTTCGCTATCTGAACACTCACAAAGTGACAGCTTACAAGAGAAATCAAAGTTCTGCAAAAATTAAGTAAAAACATTATTATTATTATTATTTTTTTTTAAAAAAAAATGGAAACTTGTTTCATAGAAGGAGTGCGAAGGTTTGAAACGTTGATGTTCAAGACAGGGTTCCTACAAACTGTAAAGTCAAGGAAGTTAAAAATGGTCAGGGGATGACATGGAAATCGATTGAAAGTAAGGCAAGATTTGAAGTTTCGTCGGACGGCCTTGTTTTGATAAATGGAGGATACTTAAAAATGTCAGGAATATCTTTAACGCAACTGCAAAATTCTCTGCACGTAATGCCACTATGAACCATTGATTTATTACATTGAGTTCCTTAAAGGCACATATCCTTCGTCATAAATAGGAACAGTGCCAAGTGATACGTTTAAAGCGAATTGTAAAGTGTGTGAAAAGACTGTAATTTAAAGCAGTATAGAAAAGCTTCATAGTCTCACGCCAAAGGATCAACCTGCTTGAAAAAAGATCAAGAGGGTAAACTAGTCTACACTCTTGTACAAATGAACCAGTGCTTCAGTTTCCACAAGCTTCCGAATATCAAAAGGACGCGTATGTTTAGTCTTCAGCATGTGCTAGAGAGACAGGTGTGAAGAAAACAGTTTACGAGTGTGGAGAAAAGTGATCCAGGAAACCGTAATAGTTTATTGTTGATATAAAAGATCAAATGGAGAAAGTCAAAATTGATTGGGCTCTTCAGCTTGTGCACAAAAGAATGCCATTCAATTTGTGCAACAACTTAAATTCAGTGTTCAACATGATGTTTGTCGATAGCCAAATTTCTAAAGCGTTCACTATTGGACAAGACAAGGTTTCGTATCTAGTTGCTAATGGACTGAAATAATTTTTCAAGAACAGTTGCTTCAAAGCTTGCGAGTTGCTGATCTGCTTCAATCAAATTTTAGATAAAGTTATTCAGAAGGGGGGGGGGGGGGGAATAGATATATTTGGAACATTCTGGTGGGAAAACTTGAATAAGATTTCATGCTTTCATGAGTGAAACCAGAACTTCTGAAATGTACAGATACAGGGCTATCGTTGACGTGGCAAAAGCAGAAAGTCTTATTGTAAGCAATATCGACATTACATTTGCTACCAGACGTTTTCTCTTAACAAATATGAACAAGCCAGGGAGAAACAGAAACTGGAATATTTACATGACTGCTGCTGCATCATAATATCCATGATCGCCCAAGATCTGTCTTCTGTTAGATTCTGAGGTAATTCAGCATTCACCGCATGTACTTGGAAAGAGGTTCTCACTTCTTCTAGACAAACTTCCTACGCCTAACATCATAGATGATGTACTTGCTAAAAATTATAGGAAAGAATGCATCTTATTCTTCAATCTGAAACAGCAGAATCTCAAGAAGTCTTTCAGAGTTGTAATGAATTAGAACTTGACGCTGCTTACAGCAAGTTTCGTGCTGACACTGAAGTATACATTTATGGAAGACAGTAAAAATTGGGTTGTTATTCTCGCATGGAAATGCAACGGTCCAAGGAAGATTTTCCTTCAATAAATCACTCCTAATGGAAAATGTATATGAAAAGCCTATTGTAGCAGAAATGCATATTTATAACCAGGTTCAAGAGGCAGAGATATTGAACACGTACAGATCACAAGAATATTAATGATTTTCGTGAAAGATTCCAGGAGACGCTACGAAGAATATTTCTACTAGCAGAAGGAAGAGGTAAGTGACCCTAAGACAAAAGAAGCTGAGAAGAGAATGTTGGATGCACAAATGAGAAACTCCCAACAATAGAAGGTACATCTGAAACGATAAAGTCTTTTTTTAAAAACTAAAAAAAAAAAAAAAAATTATAAAAATAAAAGCAAAGTCAGTATAAAAAATCATGCTAAAGAGAAATTGTCAAATTGGTGAGGGAAGGTCGTCTGTAGGAGTCGTGGAGGCTAATCTCGAAAGATTTTATGTAGTCATGGAATTCTTATGAAGAGCTGGGAAAGTAAGGGAAAGGTCAAGGATTTTTTTCCCTACAGGATCAGAACCTGAAAGATATGTCTTATTTAAATGATGAGTTTGGTACCTTTTATTTCCACTGTGAATAGTCATTCTGAAAATCAGTCTTAAATAGAGCTAAACCAGGGTGTCTGCGGATACTGGAAATACTGAATTTAATTTTGATACTGGAATTTTGATCCACATACTGGAAAAATCATGAAACTCATAATTTGTCAACAATACTTTTTTGTAATTGTTTTAATAGTCTTAAAAACAATTTCGTATCCATTGAGATTGTAAATTTTTCCAAAGCAAGAGTTGTATACATTTTGTAATTAGACATTTAAAGCAATGGGTGGAGTGGAGGGCTGTGAGGGGAGTTAGGATGTCCTTTAACAGGGTGCCTATCGGTCACGAAAATCACGAAAAAGTCATGAAATCAGAAAACGGTCATGAAAGTCAAGAAATTTAGCTTTTGGGTCACGATTTTTTTTTTTTTTTTTTTAATATAAATATTATATTTGTACTAATATAAGTACAGACTCGAAAAATTTGTTCAATAAAACATCAAAATTCACCACCAAAATTGTCTATGGTCGGCTTGAGGCGCTACCAAATCGCTAGCAAAGCATGTTTCTAAATCGCATGCATGAAAATTCGGCCTAATTCGTACCCAAATTCCCTCTTGAGAACGTTACGAAATGTTATGGTTTGTTAAAGAAAAGGTCACGAAATTTCATTTTTAAATTTTAGTAGACACCCCGTTTTAAAATGTTAAAAAATCATTGTATTTTAAAAAATCAAGGTTAACTAAATTTATTAAAACTAAAATATTCTTTTGATGGTAAAACAATTACTAACCTGAAATCAAGAGTGTGATTATTCCTGAAGAACTTTAAAAAATTATTGTATTAGATACAGGAATTTCGCTGATATTTATACTGAATATACTGGAAATATACTGGAATTTTTGAAAATGAAACTTAGTAGACACCCTGTAAACGGCAAGATGCGACAGTACATAAAGTCCAGAATGACTTCAACGTTTCAGCTGGATGATACAAACATCATCAGTGGATTGACCACAAGCGGCGTTTGCCACTGATTTTCTGTTTGAATAAACTGAAATCCATTTTTACAGTGAGTCCTTTTAATTCATGTAGTTCCCTAATTATTCCACGATGCTTGATCATCACCAGAAAATTTGAGCAATCCATGATCACACATGCTTATCATTTAGATTACGGTGACATAACCTCAATTTAACAAAATTAATACATGCATATTCCAAGGATTTGACTGTAATTTTTTCTTTTTTTCTTTTTCTTTTTTTTTTTTTTCTAAAAGGAACAAAAAAGATACGGCTCCGATTCCCACAGATTTGCAGAGTGAAATCACGAAAGAGGACCAAGAGAAAATAGATGCGTTGGATTGGGTTGTAATCAATCCTCAACAACGAGAGGAAGCATTGTGGCAGACGAACGCGATTGTTAGGCATTTCTTGGCTTTAGGGAAGCTTGAAGCTGCGAGAAAGGCTTTTGCCAAGGTAAGCGGCTTGGTACACTCATAGTTGTTGTGTATATATTATCAGTAACATTAAAAGACTTTTTTTTTCCCTTTTGAATCGTATATTCAGAATTCTTTTATTCTTGTATCCTGTAAGGGTTGTATTAATATGGATATATTTTAACCAGTCGTAACATTATGGCCACCTACTACTGCTACTTTTAAAAGGAAGTCTTTAGGCTGACATAAGAGACACGGGGCAGAGCAGAACCGCTTGTTAGACGGGACAAGGATCTCACTTCGTGATACTTATGTGAAGAGCGGGCAAGGCCAGGGATATATCAGAGTTTGACAGTGGCCAGACGGCTGGGAACGAGCATTTCTGAAACAGCACGGCTTGGGTATTTTCCGAGCTGCCATGGTTAGTATCTTCCAAAGGTGGGGAAAAAGACGATGAAACCAGCACCAAACCATAAGACATTGGGCGACTCCACCTCATTAAAGATGTCGGACTTCGTAGACTGTCAAGGTTGGTACACCAGGATAAGGCGCATACTGTGGCACAGTTAATAGCAGACTCTATGGACAAAGCACGAGTGTGTCGGAACACACATTTCACCGTACATTGTTCGATATGGGCCTCCGCAACCGACGTCTCACACATGTACGAATGTTAATCGGACAGCATCATCGATTCGCATTATCGGACAGCATTTCCGTCGTCGCAGGGCAATGACATAACGTTGCAAAGTCTGATAAATCAGATACTGCTTTCATCACATCGATGGCAGGGTCAGAATCCGTCATCTTCCAGGGGAACAGCTGTTCAAGATGCTCACAGTATGACGATGACAGGACGATGGTGGCTCTATTCTGACTTGGGGAACCTTTAGATGCTCATCAATGAACCTTTAGCACGTGTAGAGGGTATCATGATGGCTGATGACTATCGACGAGTCATTGCTGAGCACGGACACCTTCATGTCGGCCATATTTTCAGCTGGGAATGACATCCTTCAGCAGGACAACGCTCCTTACCACAAGACCAGGAGTGATACAATAGCCCCCCCATACTCGCCTGATCTTGACCCAACTGAACACCTTTTGGATGTCATTGAACTTCATATCAGCTCATCGACCTCCTCCGTGGAATTTACAGGACTTATATGTACAGATGTTGTGCGCCTTGCCTCCTACCAGGGTCTCATTGCTTCCATGCCAAACTGCGTTGTTGTTGACCTGTGATCCAAAGTTGAACATATTAAGTATTAGGAAAGTGGTCATAATGTTCTGGCTGGTCATTGTAAGTATGCTTGTTAAAATGTACGACGTAGACAAGCTCCAGGTTTTACAAAGATTGTAACAGTACTCAGTGTTTGGGTTTTATTTGAACACTTCGAGGTAAAGTATTTAATTTTCTTTTGTACATAAACAATTTCTTCAAACGTCTCTGCTTCCGTTAGCCTTTTAGCTAGGGACCACTGTGGTTCAGTGGTTAGGTACTCGCCACTGGCGCGTGGGTTTCCTGGTTTGACCTCAGCTTCTACCAAGTGGGATTTGTGGTTGGCAAATACCTTGTCCGTAGGTTTTTTTCGGGGTTGTCCCGTTTCCTTTTGTGCATTCTACCATTATCATTCATTCCATCATGACCGTCTCTCTTAGCCTAGGTGCGTAAATCATGGAACGTTAAACTCATTAAATAAGTAAATGTTTTTTTAGCGTAAGTAATGGAGGTGTGCAGGTGCACTGAATGTGCTTAAAATTTTTATTTTCGTTTCACATTGTGATGATTATTCACACAGGTTTATAGTAAGGTAGGGCTTGCCTAACACGAAATCTCTCTCCCTCATTGTTTTACACAATTATTTTGCCATGTACCTTTATGTTCTTGGGGTCTCGGTTTTGATTTCTAGTGGATTTAATAACTCGGATAACTGAAGTTATTATGATTATTATTATTATTTTCATATACAGTGGAGTCTCGTTAATTCGAACTTGGATAATTCGAACAGAAGTCCATTCCCCTTGAAAACTGTATTGAAAACAATAGTAAAAAGTCGTGGATAAATCGAACTTTTGAACCTATGTTTTGGATAATTCGAAGTAAATACAGTAAAAATTTTTAATGTTGGACATATATAAACAGAGAAATACAGTTTTAACGTGTTTTCAGTTATCCAGATGCAGCCATTGGGAAGAGTAATACAAAAGATAAATAGAAAATCTATGTAATGAGAAAGATGAAGGTGAGTTGGGGAAGAAGTAAAAATAGAGAACGTGTGGCAATCTCATCTTGTTTCAGAATTGATTGAAAATTTAAGATAAATTGTTGATAAAGTCAACCAAATGTTATTAATATCGTATTCCACGCAATACATGAAATTCAAGATTTATTGACGGTACAAAAACAATCAAATATAAGCAAATGAGTTTTAACAAAAGAGACACTGACCAAAGCTTAAAACTTTATTTTAAATTATAGTTTGTAACTGTTTCGGATATCTAGCATATCCTTCTTCAGAGAACATTTATATATATGTCTGTATTTTCATTAATTTCGATCGTGTCTGAAGAAGGATATGCTAGATATCCGAAACAGTTACAAATTATAATTTAAAATAAAGTAAAGTTTTAAGCTTTGGTCAGTGTCTCTTTTGTTAAAACAATTAATCCAAAGCCATGAATAGTCTTACTAAGCAAATGAGGTTTACGACTTCTTAAAAGTCAGAACAGAATATTCAAATTGTTACTGGTGTTTAATTGTTTGGACTATTCAATGTGTGTTGTAGTGTAGTACGTAAATATATTTTCCATAGTACACGTAGTTTGAATTATGTGGAGTCAATGTCGTTTATTAGTTTACGGTATTCGATCACGCAAATAATAAGCTTTTGTCAGTGGGCTTCCGGGCTTAAGCCCCCCCCCCCCCCGAAATCTTACTTAGTATAGTAAAGTAAATGAAATATTGAAATATCTTGCAGAATTTTCACATTTCCAGGCAAAGCCCCCCCCCGAAAGTTAGCAAAGCCCCTCCCGAAACAAAATCGTAAATACGCCACTGGCTGTTGTAAAGGTAAAGTCTACCATATGAGTATGTTTTTGATACACAGTACTTTGGTTTGCTTGTTGTTATATATGTAAAAATGAATGTCGTTGGATAATTCGAATTTTGGATAATTCGAAGTTTTTTCTTGTCCCCTTGGACTTCGAATTAAAAAGAGTCCACTGTATATCGTTTTGGGAGACTTTCATACTGAAATGCAGTATTATCCTTGTATAAATTTAGCCAAGAAAGTTCTGTCGCTTTTTGTGGAGGCCTCTGTTCAATTGGCCCTCACACCGAGAGTTGAGTGCGAATGGAGATAAGGCGAAGGTCAGTTGTTGCTATTAGTATATCCAACATACTGTCTGGTTGTGCCAGTTCAGTTACACCGTGAACTTGCGTAAGAAGAGAGGGGACATGGGACCCCCATAGAGCATTATAAGGACGTGTTTGCTGTACGAGCTCAAACTGGGGTCCAACGCCGCTGCAGCGGGGCGGAAGATATGCCAGGCCTTTGGTGAGGGTGTCGTGACGACGCGGGCAGTGCAGCGATGATTTAACAAGCTTAAGGACGGTGACAAAAAAACTCGAAGACGCACCACGTGCCGGAAGACCAACACATGTGCAAAATAAAGATCTTCAGGCAGCAATTGAGGCGAGCAATAGCTAGACTTGTGAAGAACGGGGACTACAATTCAGTGTGAGTGGAGAAACCATTCGGCCACACCTCCATCAATTTGGGAAGCACTACAAGTTGGGTCTATGGGTCCCACATGAGTTGACTCCGGCCGGAAGGCAACACGAACAGACACCTGTGTTTCTTTGCTGTCTCGTCTCAGGAAGAGCTATTTCTGGACACGGTGTTGACATGTGATGAGAAGTGGGTCTTGTACGAAGCTCCACGGCGCTGTCATCATTGGCTAGCATCTCGTGAACCTGTTCCAAAACAGCCGAAACCAGCACTGCACCAGAAGAAGGTCCTCCTGTGTGTTTGGTGGACTGCTTGCGGCATCGTGTATCGGGAACTGAAGCCAGCACTGCTGAATCGCAAAGGGTTCCTCCTGTTGCAGGACAACGGTAAGCTCCACTTGGCTAGGATGGCCCGGGACACTATTCTACGCTTTGGATTGGAAACACTATTATATCCGCCATACTCCCCGGACATTCCCCGTCCGATTATCACCTGTTCCATTCCTTGGACAATCACCTTAGAGGACGCCAGTTCAAATCTCTATAAGAGGTGCAAAATGCAGTTGATACCTTCTTCGCTTCACGGCCCACCAAGTTCTACCGCGATGGAATCCATGGCCTTCCAGAACGTTGACAGTAAGTGGTCGATGCCTATGGGGACTATTTTTGATCTTCCAGGTACATCTTAGGTGACATATCGATGTTTGAAGGTGGAGGGTGAAAAAACTACAGAGCTTTCTTGGTTACCTTTATACTTGACACTCGTACTATCTTTCTGCAACCAACTACGTTTCAAATCTACGCAGGATTCTTCTTCAGGTTTTTGAAGGCATAATGGGAAACAGGAACTAAAACCAAAAATCAAAAGAAAAATTTGCGTGAGTTTATCCTACTTACAGGTAATTTCCAAGATTTATTTCCTCTTTAGTACTGTCATACAGAGATGATTGTGCAACATACATTCAAATTCAGTGCTAATAAATAAGCTTTATTTCAGGTGGCTTTGTACCTTTTATATATATATTAGTTGTCTTAATGTTACAGTTACCACAAGATTCCATTGCTGTGATAATGAACAAATGGCAGAGATCATCTAAAGATGAAGTTAAGATGCCTCAGCGAACTTCCAGTTCTGTCCGAGAAAACCTTTGTTTAAGAGCATATTTGGTAAGGATAATTCTTCTACATTATACTGTTTAGAGAAGAAAGAAATTCAGACGTTAAGACTTATCGCTAAGTTCACCCCCACTTTTTTGAATTTTAGAAATAACTCAGTAAAAAATATGAAAAATGTAAAAATTAACCTATCTACAAATTACTATTTGGTCTAGGAATTAATTCGTGCGGGTGGACAAGAGATGGCGCAACGAACGGAGCGTCCCACAGTTCCGTGTATCCACACATGTGTTGCAAACCCCTGTCATCGCGTATCGTTCGTAGTATAGGGCAGTGGATTAAAGCGTCAACAACACCAGTTTGTAGTTAAGTGAACATGGCGCAATTTGTGCCTGATAAAGTGTTTTTGCGGGGTGTCCTGCTGCATTACTTTAACATGCAGAAAAGTGCGACTGAAAGTCATCGTATTTTGGTGGAAGTGTATGGTGACCATGCTCTAGCTGAGCGAACGTGTCAGAAGTGGTTTGCACGGTTTAGAAGTGGTGATTTCGGCTTGGCAGACCAAGAGCGAGCTGGACAGCCAAAAAAATTTCAAGACGAAGAATTGACAGCATTGCTCGAGCAGGATTCGTGTCAAACGCAGGAACAACTTGCAGCAGCATTAGGCGTTGATCAAACAACAGTCTCCAAACGCTTGAAAGCCATGGGAATGATTCAAAAGATGTCACATTGGGTTCCACATGTATTGAAAGACAGAGACGTTGAAAGACGAAAAACCATTTGCGAATTGCTGCTTCAACGACAGAGCAGAAAGGGGTTTCTGCATCGAATTATTACGGGTGATGAGAAGTGGATCCATTACGAGAACCCTAAACGAAAAAAGGCCTGGGTGAAACCAGGTGAACCAGGTCCATCACAACCAAAACGAGATATTCACTGTGCAAAGGTTATGCTGTGCATATGGTGGGATATGAAAGGTGTGGTGTACTATGAGCTGCTGCAACCGGGTGAAACTATGAATGGAGAACGTTATCGAGGACAATTAATGCGTTTGAAGCAAGCTCTGGCCAGAACACGACCAGAATGGGAGAACAGACATGATAAACTTATTGTTCAACGTGATAACGCTCGCCCACATGTCGCAAAACCGGTCAAAACCTATTTAGAAAATGTCGGATGGGAAGTTTTACCCCACCCGCCGTATTCACCAGACGTTGCTCCTTCGGGCTACTACTTGTTCGATTGCATGAACAACGATTTGATTGGACAGCGGTTTACTTCTTCAGAAGATATCGAAACATGGGTCTCTGACTGGATCGCTTCCAAGGATGAGGACTTCTTTCGCCACGGAATCCGTACATTGCCTGACAGATGGGCGAAAGTGGTGGCTAGCGATGGACAATATTTTTCTTAAGGTATTTATGTATTTTGTGTTTGTACTACAGCTTCAATGTGTGCGTACCAACCGCACGAATTAATTCCTAGACCAAATATGAAATAAATTTGTAACTTCTTTGAAACCTTTTCGTATAGACCAGAAATTTTGGTTCGCAGTTTGTCATAATTTTGGCACGCAAATTAACTTTACCAGGGCTTCCAACCTTGTTTTGTTTGACGATACAACTACTTCTTCTTCTTCTTATTATTATTATTATTATTATTATTATTATTATTATTATTATTATTATTATTATTATTATTATTATTATTATTATTATTATTATTAATAATAATAATAATAATAATAATAATATACATAAATTACAATAGTGTGAGCCTGTAAGTTTCTATATAGTGGTGATTGTATGTAATAATGAGCATTGTTGCTGCCGTTCGAGGCGTTAATTGGTACAGTACATTTCAAAATTGATTTTAACTAATGGTTAAATACTTCAGGGTCAGTAACTTCTAGAGTTTCGTGACATTGGTTGGGAACTACTTCACTATAAAGAAGTCGATTTTCAAAATTGTTATTAGTTCGTAGAATAGCATTTTGCAGATATTTTGTGGCTCATTTTTCTAATTTTTTATCTTCATTATTTTAAGTTATCCAGTGAAATTCAAAAAAGTGGGTTGAGCTTAACGATTAGTCACTCCTCATTTAACACCTTTCCAGCATGTGTTTCTGCATGAGTTTGATTAAAACTATATCGTTTGAATTTGGTGTATATATTGTGTGTATGAGAAAGACAGGAAATGACGAATTGTGTAATGATAAAAGATTCCAGGCCATGTGAATTTCAATAACATTGTGTCCATGAGTATTCTCGGAGTTCTTTCGTTTCTTCCTACAATCTCGTTCGCGTGTTTTTGCCAAATAATTGCATTCTTCAATCGTCCGTCTTCTTTAACTTATAGGACAAACTATTTCATTATCTTTTAAATATAAATTCTCTTTTAGTGTATAGGCAATGAAATTCAGAGTGAAAACAGTGCTTTTGAGTTGGAATCGAATTTTATTTATTTATTTTATTATTATTATTATTATTATTATTATTATTATTATTATTATTATTATTATTATTATTATTTAAGGTTGGTTTTCTACTATTTAGATCTCATGGATTGTGTCATAACTTACAACTATTGTGTTTGAACAACCCAATCATAACTATAGAAGAAAGATATGAGTCGCAATGCATAGAGTAATGTACAATATTAAGTTATTTTTGTATTCAATACCATTGTGGTATAGTTATAGTTGATTAGGGGAAAATATATCAATTATGTATTATATTATCATCATCATGTCTCCTTGATCTTGTTTTTCCATAAAAAGGGAAAATTTGTGCAGTTAATTACATATCAGGGAAAATTTTTAAAAAATATTCTGTAAAACCGGGAAAAGTCAAGGAATTCTTTCCCGTAAATTTCATTGCCATGCTGTCTTCCAAATCTCAATTCATTTCTTATTTTGATCCGAGTATAGTTAGAATAATTTATTTTCATTCTAACAAATTGTACAGTTACATTGGTGGAAACACATTTAAGAACATCCCATATACAGCATCCAGTTTAAACGAAATTCGCGCCATATGATGTGTCTGCAATGCTAAGATGACTCCAGCTACACGTATTGCGCAATTAAGTGATGCCTAGCGTGTCCGTATACTGAGTCGACGAGAAGCTAGGTGGTCATGGCGTAGAAAAGCCTCTCGAATGGATCGTTACGTTTCCGTGCTCTATCAATGTTGTACTTGATAAGAGGCAGAGGGTTCCATAGCAGCAGACGTACACTACGGCGCACCACTAAGCACTTTGACAACAACCGTTCGAGCCGCTCTAACTGTACGAAGGCAACCACTGAAGCGATCAGCTAACATTGCATGAACATTAAACACATCGATGGAGCCAGGTCAATGTTCCCGTGACCCACTAACATGATTACTCCTGACATTGTTCATCTTCGACAACGTCTGCGGAAGTGTCGGGAGAGACTACAGTGGTAAATGAAGGACGGTGAAACGGTTTTTGTCTTGGACACGGTGATATCAATCCTATTCTATTTTATTATCTGGACACAGGGCGAGATTTCTTAGGAGGGTAGCCCGCGTTCGCATACCGCAGGGCAACCTAACATGATCTAATCGTATACACCTTGCACCCTGGCCAGCTAGGTCTACGTACCTGAACCCTATTCCTGGGGCTGATGACATGGTACTGAAATCCATATGTTGGTAGCGAGATATTATGGCAGGAAATGTCCTGCACTTGAGGATTGGTCTCGTATGATAATCTGTGCTCCCGCCAACTGGACCAGATTCAAGGCCTGATCTTGATTCTGAGTCTGTGTTAATGGAAACTTCCGTCCGCCATAACCTTGGTTTGGCATAAGGACGCAAAACAGAGAAATACAACTCAAAACTAAACCCAATTAAAAACCTATGGGATATGATTGAACAGCGTCTAACCTCATCGGGGCTCGGCAACGACCGTTGCTCAGCCACTCCCAATGTGTACATCAAACGTGCGATACTATACCCGAAACAGATATTCATCATCCTACCTGTTCGAACACCTGCTTATGTGGTCGCTCGGAGTAAGATGAGTATTGTAAGTTTTTGAATAACCTGTATAACATGTTCAGCATGTCCTACGAGCGCCATGTTGGGATCACTTCCACCTGTATGTTCTTATTTGTGTTTTCACCAGTGTAGAAAAAAGTTCATAAATATCTAATATGAATACATGAACGAGTTAATAAAAATGAGAGTACGGAGTGACAAGTGTACAGTGAAAGTAATAGTAAACAAGCAGCAATTTAACGTATACACCACATGAAGGAGTTTGGTTTGTATGGCGTGATATTTTCTTAGTATTGAAAACGGAAATGTTAGTAGTACACTTCTACTACTTCGGATTTTAATCGATAGATTAGAGTGGAGATAGAATATATTCTTGGACGCTTAATTGATTGCAGAAAACCGCATCTTGCTATCTATTACCGTTTACTGTATAGCAATCACTGTTAAAACCGGAAGTGGTTGATTTGCCTCCATTTCCGAATTTAACAGAGAGTGGAGATGGAAATATATTGTGGAGACGCTTAATTGACTGCAGAAAACCTCCTCACTGTCTGTACGGTTTTAGAAATACTTAGGTGGAGATGGAATATATTCTTGGGACACTTAAGTGGTTACATAAAAGTGCTTCTTGCTATCTCCGATCAATTCTGAAAGTTGTAGAGATTGTTGTCACTTCCTGTTGTAGTAGAGAGTAAGGGACGGGGATGAAATGTATTCTTGTGACTCTTAATTCGTTGCAGAAACAGCTTCTCACAATCCATTATCGTTTTTGCTCTATAGTGATTAACGTAGAAGCCGGAAATCGTTTATTTTTACCACTTCCGGTTTGAATATCGCGTCCATCAACAAACTCTGTTCCTAGCCTTTGGCCCTCTACATCAGCGTTTCCCAACCGGTGTGCCGCGGCACACTGGTGTGCCGTCAATGGACCGCTGGTGTGCCGTCAATGGACCGCTGGTGTGCCGCGAGGAATCGAAACAAAATTATTAATTTTATAGCGATCAAATTGTAATGCGCAGGGAAAAATGTATATTTGTATTTCACATTACTATGAACCTCTACTATGAATCTACAATTTTAAGTTTCATACCGTTTACTGTTCTATACATTTCTAATGTTGAAAAAAATATTTATTGTCATTGTATGACCATTATTGCTTCTTTATTGTTGCAGACTATTTCACAACTTGAAAATTTAAAATATCATTCAATCCTTTCGACAAATTACCTACATTTGTGTTTTAAAAGTAAAAGAGATTTGTTTGTTCGTTTGTTATTTAGTGATCTTCCTTCTTATTAAAAGGTTGGATACAGTTTTTAAAAAGAAAGCGTATTTTTAAAAACTTGAGTCCAATATTTCATTGCAATTGTTTTCTATTTTTAAATTAGAATGAAAAATAAGCATAATGATTTACCACAGGGAAAAAAACAGTGATAGAGCTTTCTTCTGTGAGAAGGAGATCAGTAATCACAGAAAAAATACCACTGTGTTTTATATTTACAAATAATATTTATAAGTGTGCCGCGAGAATCCAAGTAACACCCGTAGCGTGCCGCAAGTTGAAAAAGGTTGGGAAACGCTGCTCTACATCCTGACCAAATTTGATGGTGATCCGTCAAGTAGTTCTTGAGATTTCTGTTTCCCGGACGAACGGACACAATGACAGGGTAAATGTATTTAAAAAATTTTGGTAAACCAAGCTCCTTAAAAATTGGTAAAAGTGAAAAAGGTGATTGGAGAATATTACACACTGTTTGGAGCAACGGGTCGGTTCACTTATACGATGATAGAAACGTGTCTTTCCATCGATTTCAGAGTTAAAAAGAGTCTGTTGGAAGAATTTTAAGAATAGTCAATGCTGACGGTGTGGTCGAATGTACTATTGTGATGAGCGCTCTTAAATGTGTATTCTGGGACAAGTGGATAGTGAATTTAAGCGCATCTGGAGTGTCAGTGGTTGTTGATGCAAAAGAGGAATGTGTGTGAATATATTTTTTCAATTTCAAATTTTCCGTAAATGTAAGTTGAATGAAATTAAGGTTAAGGTGTCATTATTACATGTAAACGCAGAATAGTCGAAGCACAATTTATATATACATTAGGGATGCAAATAACCACTCGCCCGGGGCGAGTGGTTCATCGCTGCGGGCGAGTATTTAATATCATACCGAAGGTAAGTAAATGATTTCTATTGTGGGTTGTGGGCTAGTAGCTTTTTCCCTTGGGCCAGTAAAATTTTGTTGCTTATTTGCATCCCTGATATATACGACTGAAAACGAATCTGAAGAATGGAAATTGTGTGTGTGTTTAGGGGAAAGACTGGATAGAATAGGGATTATCACACCGGCACGATAAGTAAAAGATTCGAGAGATATTCGATCGAGCCAGTTCCACTTCTTCATTCTCAATTTTGTTGACTGCATTGGTTTCCTGTTCTTATTTCTTCCCATTTTATTAATCTATCAGTTGTTTCAGTGTTCTTAAATTTATCAGAGTATTCATAGTATAACGTGTGTATTTGGTAATCTGAAGATTTCGTTTCCAATAAACTTTATAGAAACTTCGAACAGGAGAACTCATCAGCAGGATAACTGTAACAAATTAAAGTAGTAGATTAACTAACTCTATTGCTTATGAAGCCAGATAGTACAATGCTGCATTTACAAAAGCTCTCCATTGACTTCTGTCCGCGACCAGCTTGGTTCATTTTCTGCTTAGTACTGTATTCCTGTTTCTGCGCCTAGGTGTTCTAGTCGTCTTTATGCGATTAGATTTCTATTAACTTTTGAAAGCGTCTATACTTTCTTCGTTCTAGCTACATGACCTGCCCACTTGAGGCTCTTACACTTAATGACCATAACAGTATTAGCTAAACCTTATAAATTATGCAGCTCCTTGTTATGAAGTTCCCGCCATTTCCCATTCCTGTCCCTCTTGATCCGATTTTATTTACAAATACTTTCAGTCTGGGTTCTTTCTTGAAAGTAAGCGATCATGTTTCGCAACTATACAGCACAACGGACATAATTATCATTTTATATATTTTAAGCTTCAAATTCTTCGACAGAATACGCGAAGACATAGCAGAGTTTGGACTGAATTTCTTGCTTTTAGGAAATATTTAATTTCTTCGTGAATATTGTTGTGATCTGTTAGTGTTGATCCTAGATATTTAAAAGCGTCCATTTTGTTGAAAGTATTACTTGATATTTCAGCATACTCATAATTTATCGTATTACGTTGAGGCAAATTTCCATGTATTTAATTTTCTCTGAATTTACTTCTAAACCCATGTGTATGCGTGCGTTTAATTAAACATCTGCATTTTTTTCTGTTTTTCTTATAATATCTATGAGCTTTACATCATCAGCATAAGCCATAACTCCACACCGTTTAATTGAAAATTTATCTTTCTATACAGTTAAAAAAACAATCATGAATATTTAATACAAAAGAAATATTTACTTACCTGTAATCTTTGTTTTTCCAGTTTTACAGTTTCTACTTACATAAAACAATTTACAAACTGGACGATAGCTTAAAATCCGTTGTGATTTATCTTTGTGATAAAATAAAAAGAGTGACAACCATTTGCGAACCCCACAAACATTTTTTCCCCCACGAAAGTAACATTATTCAAGCGGGGAGCAGGTCAGTATTCCTTCTGCTGACAATAGAAAATATCTTAATTCTGCGTAGTGAAGACAACATTAAATTCATTGACAGTCCGCACGTGTCCACCAATGCGGTCTCAACAATTTTATTGCTGCTGAGAAAAGTTGGTTTAGTTTGTATTTTTAGTGTATCTGTAAATTCTTCAGCTCATAAAAATGGCATAAGGCTAGTGCTTAAGCACTCCTAATTATAAAGACAGTGCATAGCTGAAGATAATTATACGTTAAATGCTCTTTATTGAAAGACTCTTTGAAGATTTCGTTCTTATGTCTTCCGTTATAAGTGTGTTCTGTTAGCTCAAAAAAAATATCCTTTGATCACGAAGACAACTTTGAAAATGTTCTTTTGAAACCTAATATTAAGCATTTGTTGTGTTCATTTCAGGATGCACATGAGTCATTCTCTGACTGGTTCCAGCATTATCACCACGCAAAACCAAAGACTCCTGTTCTACCGCCTGGTGCTTCTTTCACAGAGAGAGTGGCATTTGAACACAGGGAGATGCAGTATAAAGCAGATCTCGATAGATGGAAAATGTCTGTCGAACATCAATCCAGGGTAGGAAAGATGATTATTATTATTATTATTATTATTATTAATAATAATAATAATTATTTATTATTATTATTATTAACAAGAACAACAACAGTAATCTTTGTGTTCACGTATGTAGCTGTAAGTAAAGTTTTTTTTTTCGGATTTTTGCGATAATGAAATCTTTGCGATAATCTTTCGGGTTTTTTCGATTACCTGTATTCATATTTATTAATAATGATAATAATAATAATAATAATAAAGCAACTTCATGCTAAATTCGAAAAATGTTATTCATTTATAATGTATTCTAAATATTCCACGTTGTGTACACGTCGTAAGTAGGGAAAATACTTCCCTCATCAGTGTTGTTGGTAGTGGGTTTATTACACATATTTGCACACTTCGTTGACAAGTGTGGATAAGTTTTGCATTTTATTACTGCTATAGTTTAAATCGAATATTATATATGCTTTATATATATTTATATATATATATATATATATATATAGTATATGCAAAGAAATTTCTTATTCCTGAATTTTCATTTTCTTTCCGTGAAGCAACCCAGTGATAAATATTGGCGTGTTACGCCTAACATGGAATAAATAAGTAGATTACAGAACTCCGAAAATAAACTATTCTGGCGAATATGAGTTTCTAGGGATCTGAGAAAAACATTGTATATTGATTATGTAAGCCTAGAAATGAAATGATATCCACATTTTGATTACGGTAATCTCGAAAACTACAGGTTTGTGGTTTATGGAAGAATAGTTGGGCACATTTCAAAAGAAAATCAGTGTTGCGTGTGATAGAAACCAATATTCCGGAATCGAAGGATGTTTGTGCTTATCATCGATACAAGTCATAAAATAAATAGATTACTCAATGATGGCATTCCAGAAATTACTGACAATGTGCATATGTACTCACATTCACACACACATACACACTACTGTTGATTTTGAAACAAAGGAATTAAGTAATGTTTACTTATAGACATGAATAAACACATTTTTTAATTAAAATATTGAAAAAGATAACAGTTAACAACCGATTCTTACGATTTAACAATTTTTCTGTGTATATTAACAATATGAAAGTACTATAAACCCTAACAATATAAATCTCTTTTAGGCTCTGCTTCATGAACTTCACTTTAAACTTTTCTGAAAAAATTGAATAACAATTAGTATCAATAAATTCATAACTGTGTAACCAGTATTAAATCATAATTCCTTTCGTAAAGAAATCACCGTAAAAAAATTTCTACTTAAGCAATCAGTTTAAAAAACATCTCGCTCCAATTTTGAACCTTTGCACCAAATCTGCAAAATGTGTTATAAAGTTGTTCGATCTTCATATGAAGGACTTAATCTGGTTAAAAAGACCACAGTATAAGTGGCCAAAACTGTTCAAGAAATCAACAGTGTTCATGTTTTCACTTATCTTCGTAGTTACTTGCATCAAGTACTTGTTTGATCTGTCTTATACACTGTGAATATAGCTGCTTTGACTCAATTTCAGCAATTTTTATTTTCGTGACGACAGTATTTTGCATGGTTGCAAATCTAAAGATCGAAAGTGAAAAGGTAATTTATGTGACGTATTGTAACTTCATACACTAAGGACTTCTTTTTTATATGGTGCTTCCTCGTGGATATATGGTTAGTGTACGCATTGTCGGCGTAGGAGACCTGAGTTGAATCCCTGGGGAGTTCATTTGATTCAGATCCCACATTAAACTGTAGATCCATATGTATAGCCTCGTGCTGAAAGGGACGTTAAACCAAATGAACGATCTCTCTTTTGTTTTTCGTATATAACTGCTTCACCTATGTTGTTCAATCCTGTACTGTGAATTGCTTGTTCTACGTTGCACAAAAATTGATATAAGTCCTGTATAATTTTAATTTTTAGACTTGTATTTTCAGTATGATTATCTTAGGTTGACCATTCCTAATTTCATTCAGATAGAAATTTTTTTTGATATTTTCAGGAAGTGAAGTCTAGGCTGTATAATGTTCTTCTGTTCCCAGAGGGAGGCTGGCTCGTTGATGTAGCAGAGCCCTCACTTGAGGAGGATGAGGAAATGCTAGAGGAACAGGAAGAACAAAGTAGACATTTGCAGATGGAAAACCTTCGAAAACTCTGTATACCTCAAGTAAGTGGTATTTTTTTCTCACTGTATTTGCAGTTTGAAATGCGGAGTTTCTATTCTCCCCATGCCCTGGTCCTTGGTAGGCAGTTTTGCTAATTTGAACGGTAGAGTAACGAAGTCTTCGTATTGTCTGGTCCTGGAATTAAAAAAATTTGAATTTCTTTTCACATGCCTGTAGTAAGCTGGCAAATCAAAAGTATTGGAGATAGTCCAGATTGTTTGCTTGAAATAAATGCAACTGGATAATGTGAGGGCTACACAAATTCATTCATGTCTGTTCTACAATAATTCATTCATGTCTGTTCTACAATAATACAGTTATAACCAGGAAACGTAGACAATATTTATCACAGTGTGACTGGACGATTACCAACAGTGTGGCGAGAGCATACCAGCAAATAATTACGAATTCCTGACAGATATGAGCTACACGTCAATACATAGAAGTCTGCGGGGCTTATCTGCAACTGATAAAGAACTCATGAAATTAACATCATAATTAAAAACCTGTGCATGTCAATACTTAAATCACTACACGATTTGTGCTACTTTCCATCGGATTTGATAGTCTTCGTTTAAAAAATGTACCATTACAACTAGTTGAACCCATAGAACACACATCAAAATGTACCTGGTTGTGTTAAATGAAGTATACCATTCTTGAGCTTAACATTAGATAATGCACGGCGTATGGGCTAAAAGAGATGTCAATATTGCTCCTTGATTGGATCACGCTTTGAGCAGATAGATTCCGTGTTAAATGAGGCGATATAAGAGAGCGATAATGTTGTGGAAGCTGGTGGTAGTTCAGAAATTGTTTGGAATATATTGTGTTGTAGCTAGCCTATTAGTGAATCTAATCGTTTCTTTGACAAACACTACAACATAGAAGGCATTGTAAACTATTTCTATTTCTAATACAATTAAGAGTCTATGTAAAGTATTCGGACGTCGAGAGGAGTTTCCTAATATTTTGGCATGGCATTTTAATAATAATACAAATTTGCAAATAATAATAATGCATTTTGTAAGGAAAGTATATTTAGTAAACGTATGAGCCAAACTTTTTTTCTTTCTTCAAACCTCTGTAGTATAACTAGTTGGGACTCGTTTTTTTTATTATTATTATTATTATTATTGTTCGTGATAGGAGACATTATATTAAGTATGAAAGCTCATTAAAAGTGTTTAATTACAGTATTGCCGTGTACTTTAGTGAAGTAAAAACTGTTAGAAACATGATAGTTGTAATAAGATTGACTTCAAGTATATAAGGAAGTACCGAATGAAAATTGCATCTTGCCGCTCACTATCTTTTCATTCGGGTTGCTGACAACATTCACCTTCATCAGTCCTTAAAGTATTGGAAAGATTGTAAATAAAGAGATTGAATATGTTTTTAGAATTTTAAACATGTGTTCGAAGCACTTCATGTTACTTAAAAATATTGCAAAGGTATCTCAAATGTTTGCGAGTAGATTGTTATATCCTGCACGTACCTCATATTTGTCAACAAAACCACGTACTTCTCTATTATACAAGCAAACAGGCGACGGGTATTATCATAATCAACATGTGATTCGTTAAAAAACGAGCGTCATCACCGCCCGAGATTCTACGGGAAGCCAGCAGGATAGGGTGTAAAGAAGCCGTAGAACCTTCGAATGCACCATTCTGCTCTAGGACTGGTTACCTTGTTCTTCTCCAGCTCCAATGGGGAGGAGAGAATCGTGGTTTCTCAGTCGCCGAAATGAGAATCCTTCTCCAAGTTGCTACGGGCCTGGACACCCTTCCTCTTCTTCAGCTGCTATAGGCAGGAGAAATCCCTAATCACTGACAACCAAATTAAGGGACTCTGTTTTGGGCTTTGGATCTGAAGTTTTATAATAAGGGAGAAAGTTTAATTCCATGTATCTTATTGCTTTACCAAATCTGCCTTAGCAGAGTATTTTTTATAATATTTATATGTATGAAGGAATATAATAACATAACATGGTATGAAATATTTGGGCTTGAAGTAATAATACGTTGGAGTCAGCTTTTATATGAAAATTTGTACGAGAATTATAGCGTGGGAGCACTATAATTATAACTATTATTATAAAAGTTGTTTTAAAGGGTTATTACATTGTTTATAATTTATTTCTTCATACTTTATTTGCAGATTGTATTGTTACTTCATAGTGTGATGCACAGTATTGGAGAGTATCAAGAATGTGTGGAGCTATCCGAGACTATTGTATCAGAACAGTACCAGTTGTATAAGGTGCGTTGGCTATTTGCTTCTGTTAATAAAGTTGTATTAATATCTTTTATTATAGAATGTTCCGAATTTTTTCATTTCCTACGAAAGAAAAAACATTTTGTTGAAAATTTAAGCACACTTAATATTCTTCAAAATAAGCTCCTAGTGAGCTAACACACAGATTCCAGTGGTACTGTTACACTATAACATTGGAATGGATTTTTATTTTTTCAAGCACTTTGTCACATCTGTAACAGCGGACGTTTTCAACTATTCCAAAACTGTCATTCCAGAGGTCTCGTGATCTTCGTAAATAAAACGAAGTCGAAGAGAGCTATATGAAGACTGTACTGGTGTTTGGAAATCGTTGGAATAATTTGACCAAGTTCCTTGAATGGCATTGCTGTCTGACTCAGAAGGATCGAGATCAATGATGTCTTAGTAAAGATTCATCCAAATGTCAGTACGGGTATGCTGAACTCTTTTCCTCAAGCAATCGAGCACTTGGCAATAAAAATATTGCGTTCACTGTCAGCCTAAGTGGTAAAACTTTAGACAACTCTCTTTGAGTCAAAGAAGACAGTGTTATAGATTTCACTTATAATTTGCTCCTTCGTCCTTTTATGATCGAGCTGATTGGGATTCAATCATGTACCCATAAATGAGCCATTGTCGTATCATTTGCGGATCATACTCAGAAACCTGTTTCTTCCCAGGTCATCACTTGCTGCAAAAGTTTTGGCTTATCATACTGTCTAACAGTTTACGAGACATCACCAAACGATTGTCCTTATTCTTATCCGACAAAATCTTAATAACCAGTTTCGCAGGGTTTTTTTTTTCTTTCTTTTTCTTTTTTTTTTTTTTTCTTTTCTTTCTTCTCATGCTGAGAATCTTTGAAAATCAGTAAGCATCTGATTTCGGCACTCTACCTTCTCTGCGATTAACTTCTCAAACAAACGTCTGTCCTGTTATGTAGAATAGCTTCGCCCGACCCACATTATTGTCAGGTCTGGAAGTAGTTTGGCATCCTCTACGTTTTACCTTCATCCCTTCAATACTTTATGGCACTTAAACACTTGCATTGACGACAAATTTTCTTTGTTATAGACAATAATACAGAGTTTCTCTGTGCGATTTGCTCAGTTTAACGCAAAATTTTATCACGTACTGCTGCTCTAAAGTGCATGTGCTTCTGTTACGCGTAATCACATTTCTTTACATTTACACTGTGCTAATTGATCTAAAATATAATCTTGTCCGTTGTATGGATGCGAAAGTTAATCGCTAATTTGTAGTGGAGAACAGAGGGTGAAGGTTTTTCGACAACAATGTTTTGAAGAAAATTAATTGGCCCCAAAATACTTACCTTTTAATAGATCCTCTTCTATCGTCAGGTGCAGAGGCTTTGCATAGAGTTCTTTTCTTACACGTGTTAGTGAAGAATGCTCATGTGTACAACGTTCTTATTTTTTATTTTATTATTATTATTATTATTATTATTATTATTATTATTTTGGATATAATTTACAACGGTGTATTGTTAGCAAAATAAAATGAGAATGAATGCACTTCTTTGTTTATAGACTCAAGCATAGTTAATTTTTTTTTTTTTTCCAAGAAGATGGTGTCCGAAGTTGAACGAGGTGAAAAAATTATCACAAGTAATATTATGATCAATGAGTTCGGGAACAAAATCAATTACAACACGCATACCTTGGTTTCTGTCAGGCTATGCACTGGGTTCTTTACATGTATATACTTGTTACTTGAGTACGTAGGATATTTTGCTGTTGCAAAGTCCATTTTTTAGTACCATATTTTGCAAGTTTACTGGACATACATTGTTTCAAACGGCAACATTCTCTTTCTACCAGTTGTTCATCAACTGTGACTTTTACAGGAACTTGGACTCTCTTTTCCCACGTATCTCGAAACGCTGCAAGTTTATCTAGCTGTCTTGTTTCTTGTGTAGTAGATTTGTTGTAAAATCGAAGTACACGTGAAAAGAATGTTTCAAGTGACATAGTTGCACGAAAGATAGGTGTCCTTGATTCCTTGTCCCGAAGACTATTTATGGATACCCCCATGCGACGTACACACGTGATAGAATCAATAGTTCAACATATACCTGAAAAACTACACTATCGATTTCTTTCCACCATATACGTTTTCCTTCAGTGTCCCTTATTTTTATGGTGCTCTAGATATTAGATTTCTTTAAAAAAAAAAAAAAAAAAAAGGATTCAGACTAAGATTTTATCTGATCTTGTGATTGCATATCTTGTTGGATCTGGAAGTCTTTATAACATGATAAATGTCCACATTGCAAAGGGGGGCCTAGATTTCACTGTACTTTACAATCCCTAGAAGAAACGCTTGAAAAAATAAACTGTTCATTGGATCATTTGACGAATCTAAATCTCCAGAACTATCTTAATATGGCTGTTCATTATCTTTGTTGTTATAATTTTCAAATTCGAATACATCTTCACTGCCGAAGTCGCAACAATTTTACGTACTTCGTCCTCGTTTAGTGTTCTAAATGGTGCCATATTATCATAAAGAATCTATGCATGTGCAATATTTGAAATGTGAGGAAGAAATGAGGACGAATAGTCACGTAAGGCTGATATACGGAAATTATTACGGTTACGTTAAAAAAAAAAAAAAAAAAAAACGCACGGCACGTGATAACCAAGTAAAAAAATCAGACAATAAACAGTAAACAGGTTTCTTTTGATCTTTTATAGAAGTGAAGCTGTGGTTTTATGATTACCACCAACAAAAGAAATAAATTGTTGCTAAACATTTTCTTTGAATGAAATGCCGCGACCCTTTTTTACTCCCCCGATTAAAGACAGGAACCCATTTTCAAATTGTTCTATTGAAAATAAAGCAATGCTTGTCTTTTCTTCTGTCCCGAAAACACCACATAGTTACACAGAGAGGGGAGAAAGACTGACAGACCAAGAAATAGAGACACGAACGTATGTTTCGAGAGAAGAATCAGAAACAAGTTGAAATATTACTCTTAATATATAATCACTCCGAAAAACTTACTCGGGTTGTATTGGCCCGAACAAGTACATGGATAATGATTGAAAATTCCGAAAACTGTTAAGATTTAAAATACAAAATTTTCAGAAAACATGAACTGAGTTGAATAAAACGAAGACACAAACTTGATTCACAATAGGAGACTATCCATAACTTATTATGAGAAATCAAAATCTCTTTCAGAGCTCCTCTGTGGCTAAGCGGTTAGCGTACGCGCCTTTTGGCGTGGGAGGCCCGGGTTCGATTCCCGGCTGGAGCTCATGTGGTTCGGATTCCACGTTAATCAGTAGGTCCACGTCTCATATAGCCTCGCTGCTGAAAAGGGACGTTAAACTCAAAATCAACTCAACTCAACTCAACTCAAAATCTCTTTCAGGTCAAGTAGACCTGAACACAACAGCAGGGTTAATTTTATTTAAATATTATTTAATATTTTACCTTAAAATCTAGGGTATTTATTATTAAAATGTTTGTTGGACTCAGGAACTCATTAATCTAGTTTCTATTATCTTAAGGGATGAGGGAACATCTTGGAACTGGGACGGAGTTCCTGATTCCAAGATATCACTGTATTTAAATTCATGTTAGAATAGTATCACATTGAATTCGGTCTGTTTTCTGGATTTCCTAACTATGCTATGCATGAATATGGGAAATCTTGCAGAACGACAGTCTTGTCTGTCTCTAGATATCAGAGCATAAGCAGTAAGAGGTAGCTTTATTATTATTATTATTATTATTATTATTATTATTATTATTATTATTATTATTATTATTATTATTATTAATAATAATAATAATAATAATAATAATAATAATAATAATAATAATAATAATAATAATAATGGATCCAACGTTTTAAGAATGGATTACACCTCTATTCCTATCCCTCTGTTAATACCACAAGTAATAGAATTAAATACTTCCAGTTTCAATACTGGAACCCCTATCGTAGTTTCACATTGCGAAACGAAACTCAATCTGTTCTTAAATAAGTAAATTTGAAAAGAGAAGCGTTTGATACTACTACAATGAATTCGCAGTATGCTGCAAAATTATGTTGTTCTAGGTTTAGTTTTGAACTATTTGTGTGTACAAATGTAAACAATAATCTTTAATTAATTTTACAGGTCTTCACCAAAGAGAAACTAGGAGAAGTTCTGAATAAAATCGCAGAATCGTCTGTAGCCTTACTTGATCAAAAGAAGGATCCGTTTGGTTATCCATTCACATCCTAGCATTGGATTGTCTTTTCTAGTGCCATCCTTTTACACTGCCAATTTTATAGAGTCCATTTACTACAACCGATTCCACAAGCTATTTCAGTGATTTGTATTCCTCTTTTTGTAAAACAGTATATAAATGATGAAACAGTAAAAAGTTAAAAGTTTTTTTATAAAGTGTAAAAAAAGAAGTGATATGTCTGCCTGTGAATGCCCTGCAGTGGACATGTGTAAATGATCAACATGTGATTTCCGGATACTGGTGTGTGTGAGAGAGTGTCTTTGTATAAGAACAACTCGAAATATATATATGAAACTGCTTTTCATACCTTTGTCCAGTTTTATTTTTCCTTGTGCGTAATTTCCTCAGCACCTTATAGTAGTTGAACGTTAGTCATGGGCTTCCTTTAAGCGAAAAAGGAAGCAGTGGTTCTCAACTGATGTGTCGCGACACACTGGTGAGTCACGCAGTCCCCTAAAGTGTGTTGCGAAATTTTATTTTAGAATTTAAAAATCATGAAGAATTTAATAATAATTAGTTAAAATCGAGACAGACTGTACCAGTCAACATCTCCAGCAGTAGCAATAATGCTCAGTGCTATATGGTCATCATAAAAACTAATTTATTTCACTATTGTAATCAAGGATGATATAAAATAGAGGATCTGCCCATACATATCTTCATCATATGAACTCTATGAAGCCAAAAAACAACCGAGCATTATCTGAGCCGGAACGTCTGATTGGTGACTCTCGTTTCCGCCATGATTGTTGGCTCGAAACATTGCGATCGTAGTGGCGCGGATTGGGCAGAGTAGGTGTGGCGAAGCAATGACGTATGGCTTCACGATTTTGTTGTATAGGCAGATCCTCTATTTTATAACATCCTTGATTGTAATAGATATTGTTATTATTATTTATAATAAAAATATCAAACAAGTGTGTCATGATGTAAACCCGAAGTCTATCACACTTCTCATATTAACCATCAATAAACTACCCGTGATATATTCTAAATAAAAAATGTCAATTAAAAGTGGCAATGAAGCAAATAAAGTATAAAACAATAAATATATGCCCGCTTGTACTCGCTCAGGCTCAACCTAAAATTAAAAATAGTGTTGGAATTAATGAACCCTCAAAAAAATAAATAAACAAATAAAAGAAATTTAAAAAATAAAATAAACAATCTAGAAGAAGAAAATGTTAAATAAAGTAAAACAAGTAATACTAAAACTAAGCTAACAAAACTCGTATTATAAAATGAACTACTCAAGACACCTTCTCTAGCCATAATTATAAGCATGACAATTCAAATACTCAACAAAATTAATGAGTATCTCTAAAGCGAATTAACAAATAAACCCCGGCAGTTACAAGAGTAGAAGAATGAACCAATGCAGATACTGGTGTTGGAGCAGCCATCGCCGCCGGTAATCACGCGGAACAAGGAATTTGTGCACTTTTTGTTATTGCCGCTAAAATAACTAAGCTAGAAATAATTACTATCTCATTGTTACTCAAAATTCTATGCAAATAAAAGACATAGCTTCAGCTACCATAATTCAATATTCAAGCAATAACTAATAAAATTGCTACGTCTCCAATTCGATTAGAAAGGGCCGTTAATATGCAGGCGTTATAAGATCGGACATTTTCATAATAAATAACTAAACAATATGATACTAATCCATCTCATTCAAGGAGGATTCTAATTAAATTAGGAGAAATAATCAGCAAAACTTTCATGGACGTTCAGTAAAGTGAGTCGTCAGTTAAAAAGGTTGAGAACCACTGGTTTAAAGTAAACTTATGACTGCAGTTTATCTTGTATATAAATCCATTAACGTTACTTCAGTATTTGGTTGGATTTATTGATTCGTATTACAGTTGAATTGAAACAGTAAGATTTAAGTAAAATAAAATACTATTCGTTCTTGTGCTCTATAAACGTTTTAAGGCTGAGTCGAAAACCAAAAAGCATTGTATAACGTTGTCAGATGTCAGGATTGGATTGTAAAAGCATGCCGTAGTGCATTAAAACTGTGCAACGTATTTGTGAAGTGGAAAGTAAAAGTGACGGTTCCTATACTCTTAGAAAATAAATGAATTTATTTTTCATTTTCGAACCCCTTAAAAGACAAGGGCGCCGATCCTGAGGGGGCGGGCGGTCCCCCCAAAGCTCATGTGGGTCCCTATTGTATTTATGAATATACAATATTTGGCATAATTTGAATGCAATTCGCCTTAAAATCCTCATATATATGCTCTCTGCATCTGAATGCCTCCCCCCCCCCCCAATTTACAGAGAAATCGGCGCCCTTGCGTAAAGATTCCGGAAATTTGATAAGTAGTTTTTAAAAGTGCTTGGGAAATTTGCTGGGAAAGATAATCTTTAAAAATCTCAAGTTTCGATGTTCCTTACAAAGCAAAAACTAACGAAGCTAGTTCAAATCTTGTGATCAATCTGTCATATTCAGTTAATCAAAAGACTCAGTACGAGAGATGAAATCGATTCGCTACCTATTCTAATTGATACTTCTTCCATGAGAATAACATATAGTTACTTATGAATTTAATGGCAGCACCTGAAAAAATGCAACTTACCAAGTAAATGTGGCGTTGGACCACTTTTCACCCTCAAAACAATACCAGTGCTTATCGATACTAATAAGTAGAATATTACACGATTCCACGTGCAGAGCATCACTTAGTTTCGTGAGGAGATGGAGACGAAAATTGGATCGGATTCGTGTCTCCAAAACGGACCCCAGATATTCAATTATATTCAAGTCTGGAGATTGGACAGGCCAGGGGAAGTATTCAACTTGATCTCGACGTTCCTCAAACTACGCTGCAACAGCTTGAACTCTGTGAATGGGTGCATTACCATCCTGAAATACAGTCATTACACTTAAATATTCATGTGGAGCATAGGATGCACATGGTACTATAAAATGGCGCCATAATCACCGGTAAGCATCGGCACAGGACCAACTGAAAAGTAGGATATTGCAGCCCACAACATCAGAGCCACCAGCATGTTTCACGGTTGGGCGGAGTTACTACGAATCATATGTATTTTGGGCGTTCGCCAGGCAAACACGGCTTGTAGTTTGAAATTAGATGAACGGTCTCTCATCCGACCATATCACACGTTTCCAGTCACCCATCTATGTTGCATGTTCGCGGCATATTAGTGTAATCTTCAAATTATGATCCCTTATCAGCGATTTTGCCCTTGCAGCCCTACGCCGTATGCTTATGTCATGTAACTGTAACGGACTGTGATCGTCAGTACTGCTTGAGTTATTACGTCACTTGCACCGCAGTCGCCAGACTGATCTGAGTGACAATCCGTTTTAATCCTTCGTGGGACCTGTCATTGAAGTTTTCTTCCGACCACTGTTCTTCGTTGATGGTTTTTGCTGTGAGTTTTATAAGCCATAATCACGTTAGATGCTGTATCTCACGATACCCAACACACCTGCCAATTTTGTCATGCTCGCACCACATAATTAAGCGCCAACAATTTGCGCCAATTTTCAATATTACCTTTTGTTCAGATATCTAAATACTGCCGTTCTAGTGCTTATTACGTAGTATGGTGTTTACCCTAACAAACCATCATGAAGAGCCCAGTGCTGCGGTTACCAACTAACCATTGCCAATCATGACATCGTACGTGTTTCCATTAAATTGATAAGTATTTGTATCTGCTCTCGCTTTTTATGAAACAACTGGAAAGTGAATCAAGGCTATTCATCCATCGATACCACAGTTAATTACACACAGCATATGTTTGATAGCTAGAAGTGATTATTGTAGTTGGCTAAAAATAAAAATTCAGACTTCGCGAATTGTAGTTGATGATTATCACTTGTGGTTAAGGCCATTAAAAAGAGGAGCACAAACTATGTGTATTATTTTGAGTAAAGAATTTGATGTTAGTAACAGAGGAATAAGTACTTGGAAGTTAACATATGAAAAGCAAGTTTGAAAAATTGATATTCTGTCATCTTATCGGTCTTGCCTTTTGGAATGAGAAAGTACTAATGAAGGGAAAGATTAAACAGAATGCCATATATATCATTAGAATGGTACACGTATAATACTACAGTATAATAGGAAAACAGCTATGTGCAGTTTTTTTTTTTTTTCCCGACTTATTCAAACTAACTAGTTGGAACACAATTTTCAGTACTGTGTAGCTTTCTCCCGACGTCAAAGAAAACTTAAAATTATTTGAGTCATGAAATAGTTGACATAGGATACCGTACATCCGGGAATAGTACAGTTTCCGGGGGAATGGTACGCAACGAGGTGTGATCAAAAAGTACGATGAATCATTTTATTAGAAACGAAGTAATATGCTTACCTAGAATTTGATTTAATCTCCTTCAAAGTACTATCTTTGGATAGCAATGCACTTATCTCAACGTTGAATATATGACTGGAAACATTTCTGGAAGGCTTCTTTTGGAAGGGCGTTCAGTTGCTCTATCGTGGCTCTCTCAATGTCAGGAATGGTGTCAAAACATTTTTCTTTAAGCACGGTTTTAATTATTGGGAAGAGTCAGAAGTCGCATGGTACCAAATCTGGTGAGTTAGGCGGACAGACAGGAACACTTTCCGGCCAAAAACTCGCGGATCAAAAGTAAGGTGTGGCACGGTGCGTTTTCGTGGTGAAGAAGGAAGCCATTTGCCCATTTAATCGGTGATTAAAATGTTCTTCATGGACCTATATGAGATGTTTATTTCTTCGGAAAGCTTTCGAATAGTCATCCACCTGCTTGAAGAAGTCGTTTATGGCACTTTTTGCACGTTTTCATCTGTTTTTGACGTCGAAGAAGGTTTTGATCGTTAACCGACTCCTTGCCGCTCTTAACACTTGTAAACGGTCTTTAATGCATGGTTTCATCGCCATACACTGATTTTGACATTTTGTGAGTTTTTTTTTTTTTTTTTCATACTTATTTTGCAGCTTAGAACAAAGCTTAATATTGGCGTGTGATAGACACTCTTAAACACGTCCTCACTCTTCTGCCTCTGGAAGCCAAATGTGACAACTCGTTCAAACTCGACACTGACTGTACCAAAGGCTTAAGTTACCGAGCTTACTAGTTGAAATGGATACAACATTGATAGATGGCACTGTGCAACTACATTCACTGTAGTTTTTGATCACACTTTATATATATATATGTATCAACTCGTCTTGATGAAAGAAACCGATCGGTTCCGGAATTAGTCACTTCCGGTATACGGTATCTAATACAGTTTTCGGGGATCGAGTGTTTCTACTGATTCACAAGTGCAACATATATATATATATATATATATATATATATATATATAGGATTTTTGAAAACAACACCGACAACGTTTGGGAGGTGATTCCTCACACCAAGATAAGACAAAAATATAGACCAACTTGGGTGCACAAATGCTTCCTCTCGGAGTTATAGGCTGCCGAAAACATTAAAAAATGAACTTTAAAGGTCCATAGCTCCAAAAGTAGGGGACCTACCGTAGTCGGATCAAGACCTCTGAGGAATTAGTATGTGCCCTATCCAAATATCCATGCTTCAGAATCCTGCGGTACTTCCGCAACAATTGTTTATAGAGGTAGTTTGTGAGTACTTCAAGTTATATGCCCTTAGCCAAACTCCCTCTGCAAAAATTGTGTGAAACAAGTATTCTTGGATAGGGCACATATTACTTCCTCAATGAAGTTTTGAGCCGACTACGGCAGGTCCCATATTTTTGGAGCTATGGACCTTTAAAGTTCAATTTTTCGTGTTCTCGGCAGCCTATAACACCGAAAGGAAGCATTTGTGCACCCAGGTTGGTCTACTTTTTGTCTTATCTTGGTGTCAGGAATCACCTCCAAACGTTGTCGGTGTTGTTTTGAATCACTCTCTCTCTATATATATATATATAGTTTAGAAGTTTAGTTTAGTTTAGTTGAAAAAAAAAAACAAACTAAAACGTTTACAAAAGTGTGAAAATCATAAGTAGTATGGTGTGTGCCCTCCTTTTGTGTCTAAAACAGCTTGGATCCGACGTGGAATGGATGTATACAGCTCCTGAATCGTGGTGTGTGGAATTTTGTACCATTGTTCCTCCAAAACATGCTCCAGTTCCTTAAGGGATGCTGGTGGAGGGTAATGAGACCGAACACGCCTTTCTAATTCAGACCACAATGGCTCAATGATGTTCAGATCTGGGATTGTGTTACCCAGGAGGTGTGATAGCTCTTGGTCATGCTCCTCAAACCATGATTTCACCGTTCTTGCAGCGTGACGGTGCCAAATCATCTTGGTGGATGCCATCACCATGGCCTCATACGCCTTAGCATTCATCGTTCCATGTAGGGCTATGATGAGATCTGCAGAAAACCACAGTATCACTGCCCATACTGTAACAGAACCACCCTCATGCTTTACAGTTGGGAGCAGACAGTCTATATCATAGGCCTGCGACGGTGTTCTCCGTACGTAAACACGACCGGTTTGTTGGAAACAAGGTGAAGGTCGATTCATCGGACCATATTACGTGTTTCAACTGCTCATGAGTCCACGCCTTGTGGTCCTTGCACCACTCGATATGCCTCTTCGCATTTACTGCTGTGACCAGAGGTTTGGCGATTGCGGCCCTGCCATGAATTTTCATTTTATGAAGTTCCCGTCACACTTTTCGATGAAACCGGGTTCTGTAGGCCGGAATTGAGTACATACGTAATTTTCATTGCAGTGGTCTTCTTTTTAGCTGCTACAATCCGTTTTAATGCCCTCCGGTACCTATCTGACAGGACTGTCTTTCGACCACTGTTGTGCTTTGCAGACGTCGTTTGCCCATGAATTGTGTATGCCCTCGTGACATTGGACACAGTGCCTTTCGGTACCTCCTACAATGTTCGCCACTGTTGCCATTGAAGCTCTAGACGGACACCAACGATCATGCCTCTTTGGAAGTCTGTTAGATCGCCCATTTCACCGCACCACTTTCACACCACGACACTCACAGGTGAACTGGTTACTGCTGACGGAAGAGGAAGGTCCACATGACACATTGAAAACTAAAAACGATCGGCAACCGTAACACGTGTTGTGCCAAACTTACGTGTCCTGTATGTAGTGTTTTTATATTTTTTTGGTCTATCCCCTGTGTATATATAGTATATCAATTAACTTGTCTTCTCGAAGGAAAGCGGTTGGTATTGGAATTGGTCACATCCAGCCAGCTACATCCGATACACGATACCTAATACAGTTTTCGAGGGCGGAGTATTTCCTGCGAGTACACTCATGCAACACAGATCTATATACAGGGCTCATAGCAAGTCACTTTTTTTTTTTTAACTAAAAGTTTTTTTTTTTTTTCAAGTTTGTCACTAAAAGTAACTTTTTGGGGGGTTAAGTTATTTTTTCGTATTGAAACTGGCTATATGGAGACATTTTACCTAGGAAGAACCACAGAAGAACTCGTGAAACACACAAATCTAGCAATAGACAATACAAACCTTTCCAGAGAGAAACTCTTGATGTTAGGTAGTGATGGACCAAATACCAATAAAAAGATTAACAGAATGATGAGGACATGAAAAAATTTAGGAAAAGGGGTTTGCTTGATATAGGAACATGTGACATACCAAAGTTCATAACGCGTTCCGAAAAGGACTCCAAGAATTTGGAATTAAAATGAATAATTTTGTCATCGATGTGTACTATTTTTTCAAATGTTAGCCATCAAGGTGGGAAGATTTCACTAATATTGGACTGGCCAGTAAGTTAGATTTATCAAACATGTGAGTTCAAGGTGGCTTACACTAGAAAAATCATGTGAAAGAGTTCTTGAACTCCTCAGTGCTCTGTAGGAGTACTTCCTCAAGTTTTTTTCCTCTAAAAAAATCAAACCTCATGGCTACTGGAAAGTACAATTCAACTTCTAAAGTTTTGAAATCAACGAAAGAGCAGTTAAATTTTATCATCTCAAGTGGAAAACTTTTGAAAGATATCACAGAATTGCTTCAGAAGGAGGAGCCCCTTGTACACATTCTGTACTCTAAGCTTCAAACTGTTACCAAGGTTTTGTTGTTGCGATTTGTGAAGAAAGAAGTTATTACGTTTTTGACTGAACTGGATGAAAGTGCTATAAGTGAGGAAAATCTGTTACCTGTTGGTGAAGTGGAGTGTGGAGAAGCACCTGGAAGGAGAAAGATGTGCTTAATTCCAAGAAAAATGTAAAGTCTCACCACGTGGCAGCATATAAACACATAATAAAAATCATTAAAATTTTCCTAGAACTTAAGAATCTTCACTACAGCGAAATTAAACTACCGCTTATTTTAGAGTTTTTCTGTAATATCTTCAAAACAAATTAAAATATTCGAGAATCTGAAACGTAGTGAACTAGACAATACGATTTTGCACGTGATACCTTTACCACAATTTACCTATCTGTTTTGATATGCCACTATTTACAGAACCCGCAAAAAATACTAAATCTATCTACAGTAGCAAATCGAAAGCAGATAGATGAGTTGTGATAACGATATCACATACAAAATCGTATTATCTAGTTCACTACGTTTCCGATTTTCGAATATATTTATTTGTTTTGAAGATATTACAGAAAAACTAAAATTAGCGGTAGTTTAATTTCGCTGTAGTGAAGACCCTTAAGTACTTGTCTTCACCCGGAAAATATGAAATCATTTGAGAGTATCACGTATATTACAAATCTGGCAAAAGCTCTTCCTCTCAACATTGACTTACATTTACTGAGTGATGAGTGGCGGTTACTTCAACTTGAGAATTTCTCAGGAAGTCTTTGGAGTGGCCGAATAGATATTTACCAATCATGTGGTACCAAGACAAAATTTGTAACAAACCAATTGTACAAGAAAAACTTATATTACCAGTTAATGGTAATCTAGATGCTATGTATTAATTTTTAATTTTGTATTATTGAGCATAATGAAAATACAGGAATTTGGCCTTACCCCATCCAGATTACAGTTGAAATATAAAACCGTGCAAAGTATGTAATTAATAATAAACCTCTAAACACAAGTAATACAGTTTTTTTAGCTGACAAACTTAAGTAAAATGATTTTTAATCTTAACATGTTAAAACATTACGTATTTCAGCTATGATCCAGCTATATTTTGGTTGAAAAAAATGTAAAATTCAATTTATGCCCAAGTTCGGCACGAAGGTCTAAAGTTATTTTTGATGAGGTTTTGGTCACTTTTCAACTATTTAGAAGAGATCAGACCACTATGAGCCCTGTATATATCATTCAACTCGTTTTGCTAATAATAATAATAATAATAATAACTCGGTAACGGGATTGGTCACTTCCGGTACACAGTACCTAATATAGTTTCCGTCAACTCGTCTTGATGAATGCATGCGGTCGGTACCGGAATTGGTTACTTCCGGTGCCCTCACTCTTTCGCACTTTTGAACTGTTGACATTTTTAGGAACTCACTTTGCTGAGAGCTTGCGCATACACAAGTCATTATGAATTATACTACCGACGTGTTCCCGAGAAATGTCCATCAGTAGCTACATGTTTTGCTGAGATTCTGCGATGTTAAAGAATCATATCATGAATTCCATCCACAAGTTCGGGGACAGTCACTGTTTTTGGTTTTTCTGCACGTGGAGCATGATGTTGAGAAATCGCTACGCTTAAACTATGTTACCCAATTCTTCACCACTTATGACGAAGGAAAATCCCGAAGCGTTCTTTGATTTCCTCATGAATTTGCTTCGGTAACTTTCCTTGTTGAAAAAATAGTCCGAGTATAACTCAGATCTCAATGTTCGTGAAATTCGCTGGTTTGGGACACATGATCGCTTCAGGGGCTGAAAGACATAAGACTTTCGTTATTAAGAGGCCTCATCACGGCGAAATTAAAATACCGCTAATTTTACAGTAATTATGAGAGATCTTCAAAATAGATAAAAGATAATCAAAAAGTGGAACAGGAGCTTCCTGGACAATATTATTTTACATGAGATACCGTTATCACGACTTGAAAGCAGATAAGCGAGTCGTGATAACGGTACGTTTCTAAATGATTGGAAATCGAAAGCAGGGAAGTCGTGATAACGGTACCTCATGTAAAATAATATTGACTAGGGCGCTCTTGTTCCACATTTTGATTATCGTATATCTATTTGAAGGTATCACATAATTACTGTAAAATTAGCGGTATTTTAATTCCGCAGTGATAGGCCTTTTAATACAAAAACTTGTATTTGTACATACAGAGATATGTTCTTTAAAACTGCATTTCTGGGTTAAGCTACGAATTTTTCAGTAGTCCCTCGTATGTTAGGAATATGAGAAATGCGAGGCCGTAGGTCGAACAATGAGGAGATCTGGATGCAAAATCCCGAGCTAGACGAAGGCTAGTTGAAAATATATTTATGAGATATGAACAAAATCGTTAGTCATTTCCGAGAAAATGAATTTTTATTTTTCTCCTTAAGTGAATTACCTTTATTTTAGGGAGGAAAAAATCGAACGACTTCCGCTGGAAAATCTCATAAAAACCTTAAGTTTAACATTTAGTTTCAACACGTTGAATGGCACGAGATATCTGGTTTCGTTGAAGTCTCGAATTAGATCTTTTTCATGATCAACATACTCTCTTCTCTCGTATCATTACTCGAAAGTAAAGTCTATTTACAGGGCGATTCAAAGAAACGGGAAATTTTGAAAGTTGTGTTGGCAACAGTGGGCGTTTGATATCAGTGAATAACGTACGCCAGCCTGCCAAGGACATCCTGCCATTTAGAAGTTGATTTTTGAGTTCAATGCCCCTTTTAGCAGCTATATGAGAGACATGGACGTACTGATTAAAGTGGAATGAGCTCCGCTGGAAATCAAACCCGGGTCTCTCACGCCAAAGGCGCGTACGCTAACCCCTTAGCCATGAAGGAGCTCACCTTGCCATATAGTTATCATGAATGCTTGGAGTCGAGTGGTGCGCAACGCGCTTTCGCGATCAAAGCGTTTTCAAGAACAATGACAGTGTGGAGGGGGCACGTAGAGAATTCTGCCCTCATTTTAATGTAGGACGCCACGGTAGTGTTCTATGAGCACATGCAATTAAAACATGGATACGTAATTTCGAGAAAACTGGTTCGGCAATGATAAAGAAACCTCCTGGCCGTGTGCGAACCGTTCGTACACCAGACAATATCCAAGCTGTTCGAGATGCTGTCATAAGACGGAGCTCACCTGCAAGATTTCATCTTAAAAAATAAATTGTACTGTACGTATTCTAAAATGGTATTATTTTTTACTATTAAATGAGATACACATTTTCTTAATTGTTTTAAGGAAATTATTTAATTTTCAAAATTTCCCGTTTTTTTAATCACCCTGCATATACCTTATACCTCCGTGACAATGGAAATCAATCAAAATGAGGGGCATGGCACTTAACAGACCAAATAATTATGAGCCATGTTTTAATATTACATACATAAAAAACAATAAGTAACAAATACTGTATAACTTTGAAATATATACCGTAGTTTAACTTCCCGTCTTTTTATATATATATATAGCCTTAACTTTCAACCAATTCTAGTACATTGAGACATGACAAGCAGCATTTTGTTTCTGACTTAGGTCTTCGTTCATTTCTCTCTTCCCTTTCCCAATCATCAAACCATGCTATAAATAGCAACAATATTGAGTGCAGGAGCTCGCTCGTAGGTATATGGTTAGCACTTCGTCTTTAATGCAAGGACATCCGGATTCGATTCTCGGTGAGAGCTCATGTTAGTTCGGATCCAAGTTAAACTAGGTCCACGTTTCATATAGCCACACTACTGAAAATGACACTAAAATTTAATCAACCAACTGATAGTGAAAATACGTAAATAAATACTAGTAGCGAAATAAATCATTTTCAACTAATATTTTTCTTTTTTCCTGGTTTGAAAAAATACAGACAAGATAAAGTTTTAAATATCTCAGAATAACTATTTCTGTTCCCAGGACGCTAGGGAGATTAAATTTTGCAAGTTTTGTTCCATTTGGACAATTTTTAAGGGACATGACCTCCGTTTCCCCTTTGTTTGTGCAAATAAATATTATTTTTTCGTGTTTTGACCGTAGGCCGAAGATTTGTGAATTTTGCAAATTTCGTTCCAATCGCTCAACTCCTTCTAGGTTTGACCCAAGAGCCGGTACATAGGATTTTGTGGAGAAATATGCTCCTCTGCTCCTCCAAATAGGGATAGAAAGAAATTTAAAACTCATTTGTGTTCCCAGGATGTTAGGGAGATTAAATTTTGCAAATTCTATCCCATTTGGACAATTTTAAGGAGCATGCCCCCACCCCCTTTGTGTGTGCAAATATAATTTTTTTTCGCGTTTTAAAAAAAATGAAATGAAATATTTAAGTTTTACGTCCTATGATTATGCCGGCTAGGCTAAAGGAGACAGTGATGATGAGAAATGAATGAAAATGGTGGAATGGAGAAAATGGGAGAACCCCGAGAAAATCCACACACACAATGTTTGTCCATCACAAAGCTCATTTGGTGCTAGCTGGGATCGATCCCATGCACCAGAGATGAACGCTCTACCACTGAACCATCGCAGCCCCTTTTCACGTTTTAATCGTAGGCAGAAGATGTAGGCATTTGCAAGTTTCGTTCCAATTGCTCAACTCCTTCTAGGCTTGAACCAATAGCCAAACCCTACGTATCTATATTATAAAATTGAAAGTGACTATATTTGTGACTCTTAATCTCTTGAACCGCTAGACCGATCTCGATCAAATTTTTAATATAGAAGCGGGTCTGGCTTGGGAGTGTTTTTAGCTATTCACTTTGACAGTAGAACTTAAGGGAGGAGGGGAAATATATGTAAATGAATAACACTTTATAACTCTTGAACCCCCTAACATATCTCGATCAAACTTTCAACATAGATAAGGTTCGAGCCTGGGATGTTTTCGTCATTTTACTTTTACGGTGCTACGTAAAGGAGAGGGAGGGGGAAATATATGTAAAAAAAAAAAAAATTAAATTAAAGGGACTGTATTTGTGACTTCATCACTCTTGTACCATTCGACCGATCTCAATCAAATTTTTAACATAGACGAGGTTCAGGTCTAAGGTGTATTTAATCATTTTTCTTTGATGGTAGAACTTAGAAGAGGTGGGGAGGAGGGGGAGGGGGATATAAAAATAAAGAAAACTCTTGAGCCACCGGACTGATCTCGATCAAATTTATGACCTAGATGAAGTTTAAACCTGAGATGGTTTTTGTCATATGACTTTGACGTTTAACTTAAAATTGAGTGAGGGGATAGTTTTCGGGATCGCTGAGATGAACAGTGACACTTCTGATGCCGTTTATATCCAATTTCCAATTTATATTGTTGAATTCATAGTTTTCGGAGTCGCTGAGATGAACAATGACACTTCTGATGCCGTGTCCCCGCAACGTAGGGAAGGGAGGGGGATATATAAAAGTCACTGAAAATGACCGATGTCAAAGAGCGCTTTAGTAATAGTAAAATGTAACTAACTAACGAAAGATATTGCTATTTTTCTCTTAATTTAAGCCAGTGAAGCGGATAATTGATGGTATAGCTATATATGATGAGCTCCTTCGTGGCTAAGCGGTTAGCGTACCCGCCTTTGGCGCGGGAGACCTGGGTTCGATTCCCGGCGGGAGCTCATGTTCGGATTCCACGTTAATCAGTAGGTTCACATATAGCCTCGCTGCTAAAAGGGACGTAAAACTCAAAATGAATCAATCAAGCTATATATGAAAAAAAATGTGGTCCCTGCTGACTTCACCTAATACATTTCCGTGAAAGTGCAATAGCAAAATTAACGGAATATACCGGTATTTCATATTTTTGGTCATATTTTATTTTATGATGATGATTGTATATTCATGATTTTTTTTAGATAGCCAGTTGACATTTTGATAAGAAATGAAATGAAATCTTTAAGTTTTACGTCCCACGGTTATGCCGGTGAGGCTAAAGGAGACGGTGATGATGAGTAATGAATGAAATGGTGGAATGAAGAAAGTGGGAGGAAACGGGAGAACCTCGAGAAAACCCACGCACACGGTGTTTGTCCACCACAAAGTTCACTTGGCGGGGGCTGGGATCGAACCCGGGACCCCAAGCACCAGAGATGAACGCTCTACCACTGAGCCACCGCGGCCCCTATTTTTGATAAGAGTGGAGGACCCTGTCCACTTGGAGGCTCGGGGTTATAGCCCCCCTTAATCCGGTCTTTGTGTGTGTGTGTGTGTGTGTGTGTGTGTGTTTAACGAAATTCAATTATAGCCAGTTACAGGTAGTAAAATCTTTTAGATCTACGTCCCACTGTTATGCCGGCTAGGCTAAAGGAGACAGTGAATATGAGAAATGAATGAATGGGGAATGAAGAAAGTGGGAGGAAACGGGAGAACCCCGAGAAAACCGACGCACATGGTGTTCAATTTGAGGTACCGGTAGGGTATAAGCATATTTACAGTGAAAAATGTCACGCCTCCAAACTAAATAGTAACAAACTTACAGGACTTTAGATTTTGACGTATCTCAAAATATACTTTTTACGTCATTGTCAACTAATCAACCCTCTTAAAACTCTCTTGTATTTGCTAGTAATCAGTAGAAAGAGTAGAAGGATAATGGTTCTGCTAGTTGCCGTACCAAATTGAATAATACCAATTATAAGACACATGGAAAACACGGAACCTTTTTTTTCTGTCGCTTCTTTTGCTCCCTGGCTGTGATGAAAGTTCTTTCGTGGGACACTAGATGACAGCAGTAGTGCTGCAACATTTGGATCAACACCAAAACACATCTCGCAGCCGAAGGCGGAACAGTTGAGTAGTGTTGAGACACGGTGGTGTGTGAAGTGAGAGGTAATAGAGGACGGAGAGTCGAGCGTGATAAACATCGGCGATGTTACCGAGAATACTAGCGCTGTCGGCACTTTGGTGTTTAGCCGGTAAGTACAATTTTCTTTTTCTTCTACTTAACAAAAATTAAATAAAATGAAATCTTTCAGTTTAACGTCATACGATTATGCCCATTAGGCTATGGGAGACGGATAATTAAGGCCAGTAAATGATTATGGAAGAATTGATGGAATGATAATGAGGAAGGAAACGAGTGTACCCGAGAAAGTCCACGGGCACAATGTTGTCCACCAGAAACTTACTTGGCCGGGATTGAACTAGACACCTCACTCACCAGAGATAGGCACTCTACCACTGAGCCACTATGCCTCGCTCTTTTTTTTTTTTTTTTTTTTTTTTTTTTTTTACTGTATAAAGACATGAAATAATTCTCGGGAAATTAAGATAATTTATTTCAAAATTTTAATTTCAGAAAATTATTTCGCTTAGAAAAAATAGCGGCACATTTCGTAAAAATCTAAAGAAGTATCTGAAAACCAGGGACAATCACTAAGTTAATTATTTGTATCATGAAGTAGTAAATAATAATAACGCTCGACCTTTTTCAAAGATATAACCAGGACGTAGAGTATACCCGTATACGCTCTTTCTCTCGTAAATTCAAGGTGAGTATAGTTGGCCTATTAAAATATTAGGTGGGTATGTGCCCCGTTACATCTCTAATTACAATATAAACTGTTGCAGTTTAATTCTATCTAACACGATTTCTAAATCAGTTTATTTTATGATAATTAAGTGACATTTCTGTAGAAAGAAATTCCAATCTGAAATATTTCTTAAAAAAAAAAAAAACCGCCAAATCCTTCAAATGACCGTACTTTTATGCATTTAATTATTACAATTTAACAGAAGTTATTCAGCAATTAATAATGAACCACTGGGGTTGGAAAAAATCTAAATTTAAGAGTTCCATACGAGAAACTAAACTTGAAGGTTGAAAATGTGAAATGACTAATAAAATAATTGATAAGAAAGTTATTCATTAAATAATAATAATAATAATAATAATAATAATAATAATAATAATAATAATAATAATAATAATAATAATAATAATAATATAAGTAATAATAATAATAATAATAATAATAATAATAATAATAATAATAATAATAATAATAATAATAATAATAATAATAATAATAATAATAATAATTTGTCGAAAGAAGAACCAAAACTGATATTAATGATTATTCGTCTTTGGTTTGCCCTTTTTTCTTATTACCTCGATCTACTCAGAATTTCAAATTTCCCATATACTGGTAAATAAAATACCTGGAAAGTTCATATTCAGTGTCCAGTTTGTAGTGCTTCCCTTGAGAATGCTTGGTCGCCAGTTCAATCTCTGTAAAATTCTGTTAGACTACAGAATAAATATCCTATAGAATATGGATAGCGTCAATAAACTTACAAGTAACACTTCCAAAGTGTAACATTCCGATTTTGATATAATTTGGCAGGTAGATATTACACATGAAATAAACGAATATGTGCTTTTATTTTATGCGGAAAAACGGTTTTAGGGGGCAAAGGCCCCCCCCCACACAAAATTTTGAAAGTTGACGCCCGAAAGGCAAGAAGAAGTGAACCAAAGTGAACGAAATTTTGCACAGATATTGTGGACATAAAATGAGGGAATACGTGTTTCGTATTTTCCTTGAAAAAACGGTTGGGTGGGGCACGGATCCCTCCAAACCCTTGATCACGAAATATCAAAAGTGCTAGTAACAGTATGCCAGATGTGTGTAAAGGACATGAAGAATTGCAATGAAACTTTGTGTATGGGCAATACGCAAAAAATAAACGAATACGTTTTTTTTTTATTTTCTGCGTAAAAACGGTTTTAGGGGGGCAAAGCCCGTACCAAAATTTTTAAATTTGAGGCCCAAATGGCAAGAAGAAGCGCACCGAATTGAATGACATTGTGTACAGATATTGTAGACGTAAAATGAGATAATTGGGTTTCGCATTTTCCTGGAAAAAAGCGGTTGAGTGAGGCACGGACCTTCTAAACCGTTGATTACGAAATATCAAAAGTGCACGTAAGTATACGTCAGAAATTCCTAAAGAGTATGGAGAATTATAAAGAAACTTCGTATAGGGACACTTTGCAAAGCAATAAATGAAACGTGTTTTAATTTGTGCGGAAAATCAGTGTTGGGGCCTAGGTTCCATTCGAAAAAAAAAGTAAATATTACCGTAATATCGCAGGATGGAGTGAACCGAAGCAAATGAAATTGTGTAGATATTATATAGACCCTATGTAAAATAAGGCCTTTCGTGTTTCTCAAGTGTCCCTATCCGTTTTGCTTCAAATCTGGCACATCAACAGCAAACTAGAAATAAATCGACACGTGTGTTTGTTTATACGGAAAAAACATTGTAAGGGTTAAAGGCAGTGTTCGAAGTGGGGAAAAAGCAGAGGCTATGATTTTGACTCAACACACCGGCTATTTAAAAAATGTCTTGATCACTGAAAAAACAGAGACGGTATGTCCTCATTACTGAAAAACCAGAGGCGATGTGGCATACCACCGCATACCGTCTCACTTCGACCACTTTCGAAAGATGCCTCCTGAAAGATGGGGTGCTGACTGCCAATGGTGCTGACTGCCACAGCCAATTATTGGTGCTGATTGCCACGACTGGCGCTAATTGCCAATATCAAGGTGCTGACTGCCACGATGGCGTGCTGACTGCCACGAGCCTGAGAGAAAGTTGCTAGACGTAACATTACCGGAACTAGATGATCCTTAGGATCGTGTTGTTCAGACCAATACCTAACAAAGGTAAACAGGTCTCTGTATGTACACTCATGTCCAAAATTATTGTCACATGATTAGAGATATGTTGTTCTAGTAATATAATTTGATAACGAATTCGCCCGGTATTTCTTATAATGTTAGTATGTGTATAATCGGCAAAGACAAGTATGTGGTAAATTTCATGTCAAAAGAGCAGTAAATAAGAACAATAAAACGAAAATAAAATTTTCTTGTCCATTTAGTTACATTTTATTTTACTCATTATGGTTTTCGTATTTATAATTATTTTCCTATGAAATTTATTACAAATATAAGTTTCCTGATTATACACATAATATAAGTATTAAAAGTACTCTGCAAAATTATCAAATTATATTCTTACAAGAAGACAGTTATAGATATGCGACAATAATTTTGGACATGAGTGTACTTTCAGTTTTGTCAGGGAGCGGTGCGTACAAAATTGGTACGATTTATGTATTCTCACTTGAACTTCCTATGTCAGCACGAACTGTGTACAGCTGCGCAAATTGTTTCGAGCAGCTCTTGAAAGTTCAATCAAAAAAGCACTGCTGGCTGTACCTCACAAGGGAAGTTCAGGAGAAAGCACTCGCCTGCAGAGAAACTAAGCATGCCATTTGAAGTCCCAATTTATGCTGATTATAACAAGCTAATAAAATTCCTGTACGGTTGAAATATTCAACTTGGAAGTTTATATGAGAAAATGAGGATATACGCATTTATACGTGTTAAGTACAACATAATTAGTAACGAATATTGACATACGAATTGAAAGCTATCGGAAGTAACAGAAAAAAAAGTGTTTCGCAATAACTAACAGGTTTGTTAGATACAATTAGTCATTACATTGTTCACAATAATCATAAGTTAGAGATGAAAATTGGTCACTGTTGTTCTTCTGTTTTATGAAGAAATGACGCAGGCAAAATACTCCCTTGCACCATGAACACTTTATATGTGCAATTGTGTTGCATCTGTCAAGAGAACAGATCGCAGAACTAAAGCAAAAAGCATATTCGACAAGTGATTCAAAAGTTATAGGCGTATAATTTGTTCGTAAGCTGCCTTGCAGAACGCAAACTGAAACAATTCTATGTATCGCGGTGATCGGAAGTGATTCGTATGGACACGAACTTTATTTGATTGTGGGGCCGCGGTGGCTCAGTGGTAGAGCGTTCACCTCTGGTGCTAGGGGTCTCGGATTCAAACCCTGCTATCGCCAAGTGAACTTTGTGGTGGACAAACACCGTGTGCGTGGGTTTTCTCGGGGTTCTCCCGTTTCCTCCCACTTTCTTCATTCCACCAGTTCATTCATTACTCATGATCACCGTCTCCTTTAGCCTAACCGGCATAAGCATGGAAGGTAAAACTCAAAATTTCATTTCATTTCATTTTTATTTGATTGTTTCGTTGGTACATTATAACGTCCAGATGAAGAAGATTCATACTATGTACAAATCCCCTGCTATAATCTTTGATTGATCGGAATCAAAACACATCAAATGGTTGCACAAATCGTGTGCAATTCTTTGGTATCTTCTCAACCATTAGGTCTTTGCCATCCGTCATGCAACCTGTAATGGACAATTTGTCTGTGAATGGACCCCAGTGATCAAGCAATAGCAATTTCAAACCATCAGGCTTCGCCATGGGTGAGAATACTTAACGCATTGAAACGTCCATCCACTCATTTTCTCATATAAATTTCCAAGCTGAATATCTCGAACAGTTCTCAACGTACAGGAGTTTTATTACCTGTTGTAATCAGCATGAATTGGTCCTTCAAATGACATGCCTATTTCTCTGCAGGCGAGTGCTTCTCCCAAACTTCCCTTGTCAGCTGGCTTCAGACCATCATATCCATTAAATAATACAATAAAACAATTAATATAAACAATGAAATGTGCAAATTGTACATATAACAGAAAAGACAATCACTTTATAAACATCCAAGTGTATGTCGTTCCACTTAGTGAGCAACTTTGTAACTTATAGGATGCCACATAGATTTGCTGTGATGATTACTAAATTAATCCATACTAAATTAATTAATAATCATAAATTTAGTATGAGGGATTAATTCCTCTCTTTCCAAATACAGTTTCTCCCAGGCTCGTGGCAGTCAGTACGCCGTCGTGGCAGTCAGCACCTTCATATTTGTAATCAGCGACAGTCGTGGCAGTCAGCATCAATAATTGGCTGTGGCAGTCAGCACCCGTGGCAATCAGCACCTATCCTCCTGAAACACTATAAAATACGCTATATTGTTTGTGCTTGTAGTTGATGTGCCAAATTTGAAGAAATCGGATGGAGACACTTGTGAAACACGAAAGGCCATATTTTACATATCCAATATCTACATACAATTTCATTCGCTTCAGTCCACTCCTCCTGCCACTCAACTCCTAGGTCCACTCAACAGTTTTTTCTTTCTTTTCAGGAAAGTACGAAACGCATATTTCCCAATCTTATCACTATAATATTTATGCACACTTCGGTCCACTTCTTCTTGGCTTTCGGGGTCAAATTCCAAAATTTTGGTCGGGGGCTTTTGCCCCCAAAAACCGTTCTTCCCCCGAAAATAAAAAAAAAACTGTGTTTATTTATTTTTTGCCCATTGTTCATACACAAAGTTTCGTTGCAATTCTTCATGTCCTTTACACACATCTGACATACTGTTACTAGGACTTTTGATATTTCATGATCAAATGTTTGAAGGGGTCCGTGCCCCACCCAACCGTTTCTTCCAGGAAAATACGAAACATGTATTCCCTCATTTTATGTCTACAATATCTGTGCAAGATTCCATTCACTTCGGTTCACTTCTTTTTGTCTTTTGGGCGTCAACTTTCAAAATTTGGGTGGGAGCTTTTGCCCCCTAAAACAGTTTTTTCGCATAAAATAAAAAAAAAACACGTACTCGATTATTTTATGTGTAGTATCTACCTGCGAAATTTTATCAAAATCTGAGTGTTACACTTCGAAAGTGTTACTTGTTAGTATTCCTTCACAGCGGCTGATTTAGTTTATTGACCTATCTCCTTCTATCATGAGAGCCAGAAGGGGGGGACCCCTGGCTCACGAAAACAACTTAAATTTCTTAAGATTTTCTTAATACAGATAAAAAAAAAAAATACCAAACGTTATATAGCACCAGGGAGATTGGCCACTCTATCGATATTAGATCTAAGACCACTAAAGATTTACTTATGATTTTGCTTAGAAAATGTACCTGGGCTTATGCACCACAGGAAAGATGTTGTCAGTTAGTCCATACGCTGTATACTCACCACATACGCTTCTGATTAATAAGTAACTAACTAAGTCTATGGCCTATGGAACCCGGAGGTTCAATTCTGCGTTCAGAAAAACTCTCCACAGACTTCTATCCTTAGCCAACTGGATCCAGTTTCTACTTTGTATTCCTATTTCTGCGAGATCTATCTTAATATCGTCAGTAATATTTTTATTCTTAGTAAAATATAATCATAAAATACAGTATACGCCTAGCTATATTGCAGAGTTTAGATGACTCTAATCGTTCTTGCCTTCAATTAAAAAGCCCTTAGTTGGAAACCCACGATCATTCACCCTGACTCGATTTTCCATCATTTTTTCCCAGTTTCACCAGATGAATGCTTAAATGGTTTCCATCTTATTGTGATAATATTTTTAAGGTAAATGGCTTCATTTGAGTTTACTTGTAGTATACCTAAATGATCGAATAGAATTTACATTACAAAAGCCGTAAGCATCCTTCTCGATGCTTCCAATTTGAAATTGAATTAAATTAGACCAAGCATGTACAGCAATGTGAATATTTGTCACAAAACAAATAAGGAAGTTTTACGACCATGCGTATATGGAATATTGCACTGTATGGTTCGGAGACTTGGATATTATGGAAGTTCCAAAAGAAATACTTAAGAAACTTCGAAATGTAATTTTGAAGGAAGATGGAGAAGATAAAATGTACAGAGAGAGTAATAAACTAAGACGTTTTAAATGGGTTGGAGAGAAGAGGACACTTTTGGTAGGAAGGGTAATAGGATTGGACACATCTTGTGAGGAAATTGTCTTCTTCATACTGTCATAGAGGAAAGATGGAAGGAAAGTGATGAGTATAAGAATGTGTGTGTGTGTGTGTGTGTGTGTTTGTGCGTGCGCGGTTACTTCCTCTTTCGCAGAATGCCTTATCAGTGTGCAACATTGCATAGTTTACCCACTCCTGTTTCGCAGAATCTCGCGAAAAGTTTTGGTAGCACCTCAATATTAAGAATATTAGACGAAAGGAACAAAGCACCAACATAAATCTCAAGATGTGCGGCAAGCAATAGAGCCTTGTCGCATAAGTCCAATCGTGATTTACTGCAATAAGAAAAAATTACAAACACACAGACACATACATTTTTAAAAAATCATTTGCGTTGAACAATAATGGCATGAACCTTAGTAAATTTAGTATACTGATGTTACTCTTAATATCACATTGTCTTCATTGGATTATAATTTCAACATCCAAATGAATACAATGAGACACTGCATTAAAGTATAGAATAAGGCCAACCTCGCCACACTTAAACATACTCTTAAGAACTCGACTGTCCAAACGTCTCCACAATCTTCTCAGCAAAGTTAAATTGCTTGCTTTTAACAGCCGCATTCTCGCGGACTGTTCTTGCTTCAAAGTAGAATGAATCTGTAAAAGGATAATTTATGTCTATAAACTTGCAATACTAAACCTCGGCATTGTTCGTGCTTTTTTCGCTGTTGTTAACAAATTTGTTCTTTATTGTCCAGAAACATTAATAAAAATATAATTAGCACAAGGTTGGGAGTCAAATAACAATCCAATAAAAAAGTAAACTTTTAAATATTGCTGTATTTACGTGTAGAACGTTGCATTCAGTTCATCAACATAGGTGTCCGCCAAGTAGCCGAGGAAGACTTGTGCCTCCGGAATGTCGGGTGGATCGTCTTGTATATATTGAAATGCATCAGAGATGTCTTCAAGAGGAACAAGTGGAAGTGCATCTGCTCTCCTAACCTATTTCCTCGTGTCATTATCAGCCTTGTAAGGTGAAGCCAACCTAATATGTTGTACCTTTCTCCAGATAGATTGCTTAAAATGATACAAACAAACGTGTAATGTCGCTTGCTGGAATGTTTCTCTTGTAGCGTTTATTGCAGCTTGTTCAAAGTCAGTCATAAATTCTTGCACACGAAAATGGAAGCAAGAATATTTATCTTTTTTTCTTGATTTGCTGAAGCATGGGTGTGTACAATGACTGACTTTTGCTTTGCAATAAGCAGAAGAGGAGTGGAAAAAATATCCGAAATACTTTCCTTGTAACGTATATAACTATGAAAATAGACATAGACAAATTTTAAATGTTTCATGCATCACTATCTTTTCCTTTCTTTCACTTTACAAAAATTCTCTTTCACTTCAAGGTGTGGTGACATACCAGCCATCTTGACTTTCTCAATAATTTATGAAATAATTTGTTTGTTACTTACAATTTGTAAACGTGATTGCAATGTTACGATGAAATCAATTTATCAACATGTAATATGTACAAATGTCGACGTACTTCTGGTGCAATTGAGGCTTTTCCAAAACTTATGTAAAAAAAAAAAAAATAAATAAAATAAATAAATAAATAAATAATAATAATAATAATAATAATAATAATAATAATAATAATAATAATAATAATAATAATAATAATAATAATAATAATAATAATAAAATATCTCATTCTGCGAAACAAGAACACATGCATTGAATTAATTTTCTGTTCTTCGAAACATGGCAACGCTGAGCGTGAAAAAACAGTTTGAACCTCTTTTTGCGAAACAGGAACACAGCGACTGCGCTTTTGTGGTAGTCTCTTGCTACCTTCCTCCTCTTGGAAAAAGTACTGCAGGCATGTATGGTTGTCTCTATGTGTTTTCTGGAGATTGCCCTGTTTCCTTGCACGTTCTCATTCCACCCGTTCTTTTATAGAGGTTTACTTCCATTAATCATCAGTCTGCTTTAGCTTAAAGGGCATTACAGTTGGATATTTAATTAAACATTTCATTTCTTGTGTGCTTTGTCTGTGGCACAACAGAATGATTGGTGCTAACTCAGCATCGTGAACTAAAGGTATCTACTCTGGTCTAGAGAGGCACAAACAACTGCGAGAAAGCCGATGTGCTGACCGCGTATCATCCTACCAAAAGGAAAAGATGTCTAATTAGATTTTGGATTACCATTTTAGATTTCTGGGCTTCCGGCATCTATGGTTATTTTTAGCCCGTCACGTATGAGCACACTACCCGGGGAAAGGAAAGGAAGTAAGGATTGGGAAAGGAAGAAAGCGGCCTAGGACCTATGTTAGGTCCTGGTGTGAATGAGGAAAACCCAGGAAAACTTCATTCAGGATGGCTGGCCTGAAAAAGCTTTTTACACGTTTCAACCGAGTGCCCCCACCGGGAATCGAACCCGGGAGAGAACGTTAGCTTCTATGCTACGGGTGGTCACCAAGATGTCTAATTTTCTAATGCGTTCAGAAGATATAAGACTAGAGATTATTATTAAAATTATTACTGATGTTAAGTTCAATGGCATAATTATCTCTTTAAAATAAATTCTAACGCCACTTGTCATAAATTTATTCAATAACTAGTAGAGTATCCGTTCATCTCATAAGAAGTGGAACAAGTGCAATTATATACATTTTTTTTTTTTTCGTTTCAAAATACTTGTTGAAGCAAGTTTGATTTCATTGGAGTTACATCAATTCTCACATAATTGCTTCTAAATAACTTCTCCTTTAATGTCTTTTCGCAATTCCGAAACTTGTTGCATGAGATATTAGTCATGTTTTATTCGCCAAATACATGAATATAGTATATAAATTTTGTGATGTATGCTGAGCGCTTCTAAAGAAATTGGTCTTCATAATAGTGGGAAATATTTTAATCAACCTACGTTTCTCTCGAAGTGAGAATAATATAAACTCTGTGTTACAATGAGAAAATTTGCATAAAATTTCAGGAGCAGTTTTGAAGATCTATTAAATTGCGAAAAATCCTTAAAAATTTATTTTCTCTCTTAAGCTCTTTGTTACTCACATCCTGAAGTTCAAGATTAACATTATCCAAGAGTTCAAGAGTTCGGGTAAAAGCCGCAGAACAACTTTCAGGCTCTAAATATGTCCCGTGACAGACGCATTCCATTGAAGTACAAGGGAGATGCCGATGATATTTCCGTTATCCTTAAAGTTTCTAAGGCGAACCTGAATGTCGTGAAACAGGCATGGGAGATGTAGGACTTCCCGTGGACATGTACTATGTGAGTGAGGTTTGCCCAGAGTTTTCCTTAGTTACTGTAGGGGAATGCTGTAATGGTTCTTTTAAATATAAGTAGAATTTTCCTTCCAAATTATTATTATTATAGCTAGTAGTAGTATTTTAGTATTTCGTACCTGAGTCTAGAACTAAGACAATAATTTTATATATATATATATATTCAATTACTCGTAATGCACGGTATTTTATCCTGCTTCCTTGAGTGTGTCATCCAGGACAGTTGTCCTTTACTACAGATGCTACTGCTTAAACTTATCAAAGAAGTAACCTGCTACAACTGATAATTTCCTTTGCATTATAGAGAACGTTTTAAAGGGGAAGCGTTGCTTGACATGGTTCAACAGCAACAGTAGCGTACTTGTTTTTACCCTATCAGATAAGAAAACATCTTAAGCGAGTCGACAGCGTGAATGCAATCGCGTCCTGTCAATTTCAAGGCGTGAGTCTTCTTTAAAATCTAATGGACAGCTTTGGGACTGCATAATGATTAAGATTCGCGTTATGACTGGAATAAAGGAAGGAAATAACTACACAGTAGATGTCATATGATGGCACACGCATAAGAATTCATATTAGGAATGTTTGAAATGAGATCTCATTACTTACTACTTTTAATGAAGGGAAAACTATTACATTATCTAATCGTGCGGGATATCTTTTTGTTTTCATAATGCACGGTGAGCTTCAGTTATCAATAATTACGCAAACTCGAAATAATTCTTGAGTGCAATATGATATATGAATTGGAAACGCGATCTCGGTATATAAAAGACGTCCTAAGTGACTGACTGATTGTTCAACACCCAGGCCAAACAATTTAAGATAGAAACCAAAGGCGGATCTAGAAGGTAAAAACTGGAGAGCAGCCAGAATCCAGATTATTATAGGTACAGGGGCGGATCCAGGACGGACTTCTAGGGGGGGATGGTGGATTGTAATACTGCAACTTAGAGCTACTTTTAAGAGCTCCGAACTCTGAGATGATGTTTATTTATATATAAAGTAAGAAAGTTTTCTCTTCTGGAGGGGGCGGTCGCCCCGATCGCCCCCCTGGATCTGCCCCTAGATAGGTATATACTTTCAAAAATATATACAGAATATCTTCAATTATTTTTGTCACAAAAAACTGGGGCTTGACTCTCCTGTCCCCGAGCAAGATCCGCCACTGTTAGAAATTTGAACAATGTATAGGATTTGTGACATAAGATACCACTAAGGAAGGAATTTTATAAATTTGACGAGGAAGGACAGGGATAAGGGGATAAATATTGTATTAAAATCTCCATATTTCCCAATCTCTGAAGGTTAGAGGCATGGCATTGGGTACATGGACTTATTATTTCAAATAAATTGGAAAGATTATTGGAAGAAATAGATTTGGAAAGAAATTGAGATGGGGGATTGCAATTATTATAGGAAGTTGTCCATATCTCGGAATCAGGCCCGAAAGCAGCCACAGAGGTTTAAGGAGTCAAGTCATTAAAAATTATCTTACAAATATCTAAATTGTGCATTTTGTGTTGAGGTCTGGAGCGGCCATGAAAAGTTTAGGGGAGGAGCCAGCCCCCTTAGCCCCCCCTCTGGTTGCGAGCCTGTGAGCTCTTCAGATCGAAGACATGAAAGGACCCCACACAGTCTTTATGGAAATTGGATTTCGGTTGAATTGCTTGAAACCGTGATATGTTGTAGATATTGTGATCCTGACAAAAAGTCTCAGTGGACACAACCAGCAATCACTGACCATTTGGCCACTACGAGGCCACTTTTTGAAAAAAGCTGAAGATAATGAATGATATTCTGCAATTTTGTTGGAATTGCGTGAAACCGTGAAAAAATTTAGATCTTCTCGTCCTTACAGAAAGCCACAAATGGGCACAACATCCAACATTGTTTCACCGTTTTTAAACGCGAGGTCTAGAATGGAAGAAAAATGAGTGAGGGTGCTTCCCTAATATATCCGTACAACACGTTTAAATTTGGTGCGAGTCTTCAAGTTCAGATGAATTTTATATAAAAGGTACAGGAGAAGATAAACGAACATATTAAAGAAATAACACTTGGTGCATTCGCTAGTGTATATATACGTTCGTTAGCCCATATAGGATACTCTAAAGGGTATGGCTACGTGGTTAGTGTAGGGAAAGCTGTGCTCAATTCCCGGTGGTTCGGATCCTACGTTAAGTTGTAGTGCTAAAAGGGATGTTAAATTTGTATACAATCAATCCAAACAAGCAACAATCCAAATAAGTGTATACAGGGCCTTCGCGTGGGTGGGGCGACCGAGGCGTTTGCCCCGGGCGCCGTGACCAAAGGGAGCGCCGGAACGACAAACCAACAAAATTCAAGGAATTCATATTATGTTGGTAAATGACTTTTTTAAAAAAATAGTGTTAATTCAGATATTTTAATAATGATTAGGCCACAGCTAAGTAAAATTACCGGTAATGTAAAACATTGTCTAGGATTATTCAACGGGAACTCTTTCCAGCTCTCTGTGAGAAGAGATTGTATCTTGGAAAACTGACCAAGATCTGCTATTACTTCGTATCCATATGACAGTTTGGTATAAACTGAAGAAACTTCAGTAGAGTTCAATATCATTTCTTTGTTCGTAATCAGTCCAAGAAATGTTCCAATAACAGAATAAATATCTTTTCAGTCATTCAATTCTGTACTAACCTCATACAACAACTGCGTTTATTAACTATCAGGAACGTAGCCATGGAGGGGAGCTCAAGGCCTCCTCCCACTAAAATGAAAAAAGAAATTTTAATAAAATTCAAGTTTAGGCTATCCTATATTGGTTTAAACTGAAAACAGTTTTCAAAAAGGCATTACAATGCAATTTTAAAGCTTGAGTTTTACATAAAGTTTCGAAGGGTACTGCTGGACCTCGTGTACTCGGGGGGAGGAGTATTCCCAGACACCCTTTCTCGATGTCCCCGAATTGGAATCCTGGCTGCGTCCCTAGCAACTATTACAATGTCAACACAAATCGTTGTCGTGTTCAACAAACATTTTTTAAATAATTTTCTATTTTTTTTATATTTAGATAAGAATGCCTGTCCAACTGACATTTTAGTAAATTAAAGCTGATAAAGATGTATTTACGCTCAATAATGGCTCAGGAAAGACTTAATTAATTGGCCGCTCATCAATGGCTATTGAAAATGGTGAAGCCAGAAGAGATATTGTCCATATTTGCTTACAGAAATGTCAGGAGAATGCCATTTAGTGTTTGAATAAAGTATGTGTAAGTCATTATGCAGTTAATTTTGCTCACTTCTATTTTAATGTATTAGTATTTTTATGTTATCATTATATGATCCTTACACTACATGTTTTGGAAGAACGTATCGTTAACATCATCTTGCAGGATACACATTAACATTTTGATTTTGAACATAAATTATAATTGTAGGATTGAATTGAAGCAAATGCAAATAATTACAAACGTCACTTGAAAAAGTTACTTTAGTATTCCGACGCTGTGATTTTACTGAAAAATTTATATGTTAATCGTAAGGAAAGAAAAGTCTTTTTTTTTTTTTTTAAAGCAAAAGTCAGAAAATTACAAAGTTTTTGTTATCACCTACACATTGGGCTTTAATAGTTGTATCGTTATTTGTATACTCTATGCTATTACTATGTTGATGGTATCGAGTTCAAAATAAACAAGAATAGCACAAGATTTCAATAATTCAAAACTATGTTTTTCTACAAAAGTCTTTCATTTTAAAAAATTGACATAATATCAACTTCTTTTCTCTTACATTATGATCTTACATTCCATATTTAAATCTAGGAGTACAGAATAAACTCTGATTGTTTCTCATAATACACTGGGGGAGGGGGATTCACGCCCCGGGCGCTTACAACCCACGCGATGGCCCTGAGTGTAATTATATCGAACTGAGTACGGTATCAATATTGTTCAATGCCGTTCGATGTAAGTTCTTAACAGCCATATGCGAACACAACTTAACATGAAAGAAAATAGTCATCACTTTATTATTTACGCAATTATTATTCTTTTGGCCTCGTAGGTTTAGTTGAACTTGCTTGTCTCAAATATAGATCATAAGTTTTACACCAAAAAGCCATCTACAGTTGATAGTAATTTTTGAGGAAGTTGGCCATCTATTAAAGCTTGTAAAATCAAGTTATTCATTATTCATAAATATCAACATTGATTGGTTTCAATTAGTTATTTTCTCTTTTGCAATAGCTAAGTATAAAGATGATTCCAAAAGGTACCTACTATTTACAGAGAAGATTAAATATATCTGTCATTCTGAAAAGGCGCAGAACTATATGATACTGAATCGATTAATCAAACACTAGTTTAGTACACAACAAAGCAATGCACTAGACAGTAAATCACTATTAGCGTTACCAACACTATTATGTACCTGATGGCACATAGACTGGGACACCTTAATGTACATTGTGGATTCTACCAATGAGGCTTATTGTATTCAAATGCAAAACGTTCGTACCATCCACTCGACACTAGGCTATGGTTGTCTCTAGTCTCTCTCCCTTTAGCAAATGTATACGTAGTAATAAGGATGAAGCTTCAAACCGGTTACTACCTACTTTTTGCTTTTATCTTTATCCATTTTTCTCACATTGATATTAACACAAACATACATTCATAGAGAACACTTTTTTTTTACGTTAGTGACATATCCGTGAGAAATCAATTTATGAACGCAAAAATGTTAATTTAAGCACATTGTAACATTTTTATGATTCAAATTTCTTTCCATGAGCATTAAGTAAAAGTCTATGACAAGTCTTTAACTTTTAGCAATTTTTTGCAATTTGCAAATATAAATAAAGTAAAAATAAATCAATTTTCTGTGTTATCCATGTTTTCAGTTATTTGTGCCAATTCGTCAGGGTGTTAATCTGGGTAGTTGGTAGTTCAATCCAAGGATTTAGATTGCAGAGCGGTGATAGCAAATATGAATTTAATACTGTTCAATAATATGTAAAACTTTTTACTGAAAGCTAATGATGTGACTAAAGATCCATAAGCAAGAAATTACTCTCTTGACTAACAGTACGATACTATTCATCCATTTGAAAGCTTGTTTCATTCTGAACCATGATGATCGGATTAATAGTGCTAAAGCAGTAGATACTTAACTGAATGTAAACGTTTTCCTTTAAGCATTCCGGAATGTCAAAAGGTTTAAAGAAACCGCGATTTGAGAGTTCGCAATATGTTTGTTGAGGCGTGCATATTGTGGAGTTATGAACCATGTAGCCTTCTCCCATTACCTGTTTCTTCACCATGAAAGAAAAATGATAGAGCAAATATTAACACTTCCATGAAAAATCATGCAAGCCCTTCCTTAACCACAAAACTGATATAATCGGAAATCGAACTTCGGTCTTTGTGTATCAGAATTTGTCTTCAGTGGCGTATGCAGAGGGGATTGGAGTTTTAATCTTCCACCTTCAACAAGATTACGGAAAAATATGTATTTACCTTATTAAGATATTTGCACAGAAAAATTCTGAGAAAATATGAACTTGGAAGTTTGAACCCACCCTTGGTGAAATTCTGTGTACGCCACTGATTGTTCTTATGAATAGTGTTGATCTAGGACTACTTAATATTAAATTCATCGCTGAAAATAATATGTTGCTAATCTCTGTTGTGCTTTTTGTTTGACGTCATTCAGCAACAGCGAGGTTATGAAGACTGGATTTACTATTAAAGTGCGGTAATCCGTAGAACCACTTCCAGGTTTCGTTATCCTCCGGGCGAGATCTAAAGTTAGAAGCACGCAAAGCGAAACGTACACTTTATCCATTAACTTCTGGTTGAGCTCTATAATAACTGTGTAACAATCACTCCACGGAGCAATTATTATTCTTTATATTTTAGAGACCATTGAAATATTTTTTTTTAATAATAAATGTTATTTGGGAAAGCCAAAGTATATTTTTTTTAGTTAAACATCCTTTCTCTTAATCTTCGAAAACCGTTTGCCAACGAGTTTCAGAAAATACGGTTGGTTGTATTTTACTCCTTCTTGGTTGAACCGACCACCCACGTCACTGAGAAAGGCCAGAAACGTTCCTTCGCACTTTGGCTACGAAGAAAGCACACCACTCCAGTTAAAAAAAAAGAAAGAAAGAAAGAAAGAAGCAGAAAAGTGGACAGTGGTCTCCAGAACTAACTGTCATCTAGTTGAAACAACGCCACCCTTCCAACGGACTTTTTGGAAGGGGGACATAAGCCACCAATACAACGACGAGTTTGCACTTTTAAAATAAAAGAAGAAAATTGAAAAAGAAACACCCGGGAGAAGTCAGTAAGTTCGAACTCCGCGGCACGAGAGGACTAACTAGTGATAACGAAACTACACACACATACACGCATTTTTTTTTAATTGTAGTTAAGTGAAGTGCACACGCAATATGCATTGCTAAACAACTTCAAAGTGGTGCTTTGTTCAGGATTCATCCGGGCGTCGATATCACTCACACATATACAAACTCTACACATATGTATATATATATATATTCTGCTAGCGATCTTTTTTTTAATTCTTGTAAACGAGCAAGGAAATTAACGTGGTAGTGGCTCATTTTCTATTTTGTGTCCACATGTTTAATGTAAGTGAGATCAACTGTATATCAACTCAACTCAATTAAAACGAGATTCTCAGTGATGTGGGTTGGAAATTTAGGAGAAACGAAATGCAACCAAGATATTAATACCGGTAAAAGAACAGAGACAATGAGGAGACCCTTGTTTCGGGATCCGAGATGTAATGGTGAAGCACAGTTTCCTAAGAAAGAAGTGGGACTACTAGAGGAAACAGCCCTCATCATATTCATGGAACATCAAAAGCATGTAAGATTTATGAAGATACTCGAGGTAAGACGTTTCCATTTCCTTATATTAAACAAACAATTAAGCGTGCGAGGGACATCTCTGAGTCATTCGCCCACTGTTATTACTATTGATTCCACCACCTTTTTGCGGCAATTCCACACCAAATCATGTGTTTGCGGAATGACCTCCAAGTTAATTATTCTAGAAATCAATGAACATTAGTTCCCAGGACGTGAATTAAGTATTCAATATTGTTTTAAAGTGCAAAAACTATAAACTTGCTTATATCATTCAGATTTTCAAAGACTGTGATTTTTTTTATCTAACTGATTTATTCTATAAATGAACATTAATTTCCACGGATCATGTAATTGTATTGTTTCATTATTATTATTTTTTTTATCAAATTAAAAACTATTATTTTCATCAGAGTTTGGAAGAGTATAATGTCTAATTCAGTCAATTTGTTACGAATATTCTTGTATTTTGTTATTATTTTTTTTATTTGTATACTTTTGTCCAATATGTATATATTTATTTTCTGTGCGTATCGACAACATATTTAAGCAATTTGATATTCAGTGATGTTACTTAAATTATGTGTATATGTGTTTATGCTTAACGAGACAAATTTCTATCGATTCAAACTTCAAATCTCTTCTTTCACATGACTAGTCATTACAAAATTAAACACCATTCTAATTTTTCCTACTATCCCTTAAAGTCTCTTCTCATAGATAGCCAAGGCCGAGGCAAAATAACCATTATTATTTATTCTAATAAATCAACTGGTTGTTCAAATCATTTTTAAAATAATTTAGATAGTTTTGACCACTTTGTATGCAAAAGAAATTTATATTTTTGGTTTTAACAAAAGAAATCGAGACCAAAAGCAATTCTAGACAAAAGCGTAAAAAATGTGATATTTCAGTTTAAAAACAACAAGAGTATATTTTTTAAAGTATCACTAAAATTATACACTTTGTGTGTTTTCATTATTTATTTAAAAGTTGTAAACTACTTGTGGCTTACTAGAAAATCATTTTAAATAATTATTATTCGTGCACAGAAAGGAGGAAAGGGGGCTTGAATCAGCTTTTAATATTTAACAAGATTAAATCCTTTCACGGTCATAATATTTTTTTTTAAATCCAAAATTAATTATTACCAAATTCATATCTGTTGTAATACTAGAAGCGGTTCAGTATTCCTTTTCGTTCCTTTTTAGTGCTTTGTTGTTATAACTTCGATTTGGATTATTAAATTTAAAGTTTGTTAAATTTCAAATTTATATATATATATAAAAGTGAGATTTGTTAATTTCGCTTTCAAAATTGCCTTTTTTCTAAAATTAAATTTTAACATTAAATTTGGCTGTTAACCAAAAAGGGTGTCTATTCATTTATGTATGTCAATATTTCACCCATTTCATTTCATGACTGAAAATTAGAGATTATCTATATCTGCATTACAGGTATGTAATCAGAGTGATCTTCGGAAATTCAAAATTTCTTTCAGTACATTTATTATAGTATTATTATTATTATTATTATTATTATTATTATTATTATTATTATTATTATTATTATTATTATTATTATTATTAGTGCGTATTCTTATCAGAGACGAGAGCGTTTAGCTCTACGCTCGTGATAAGGCATTTCCGAAACTCACTCTGATCACCGCCTTATTGATTGCATTTCAGCTATGCAGCATGTGTTGTAGAAAAGAAGATTTGGAACAAAGCATTTTCTTACACTTGTACTTGTAACATTTTTTTTTAATCCTCTCTCAAGACGTTCCTTTCTCTAAAGCCCTGGAATCCGTTGGAGAAGGGTGGGTCTTAGAGTGAGGTAGAAGACGATATATATATATATATATTTTTTTTGGCGCGCCGAGAGAACGAAATCTCGCCTCCGTACCATTTTTTTTTGGCTGAACCGAGGTTCGACTCCAGACGGACTCAAACCCCGGTAAGGCTGAGTGTGAAATTTTACAAAGAATGGCGCCCGAACAGGGACCCGAATGTTATTTACAAGGTTTTTCGCGCCAAACAGCTACACGAATCATGTGGAATAGGTTTATGTTAAAGAGGAAAATAGCCTCCCAAACACTGACCCTAACTACTTGAAGTATTGGTTCACAACCCGTAAGATCTTATTCTCTTTCAACTACGTAAATGATGAGTGTTATAGCACTCATAACATTGCCCTTTTTGTTTCAGTATCATAAAATTTTTGTATTGATAACGGATATATTTTCAGAAAAACAAAACAGAACGACATACGTAGTTAAAAAAAAAAAGTCACATTTTCTTGCCTGTGGGATTTGTTTCTTGTGAGTATTTGAAGCACTAGAAGGAGCAAAAGCAACCAGGTCAAAAAGAAGACTTCGTTAAAGAGGGTGAACAATAATACTTGCCCACCGAAAAGCAACAGGGGGTGGACCGTGCGACCGTCTCTTAAAAAAAAAAAGGGAGAAAAAGTGTATTTTCAAAATATGTTTGTTTTGTTTCTTTTGCCTGCAAAGAAGAATGAGAAGAAAAAGAAGAAGGAAAGGTAAGCAAATTAGGGTGAGATAACAATCCAGATTGTTTCTTTCCGTAGGGTACGTATAGCCTATATGTAAAATTTTATATCATGTTTTCACATATACATCTATATATTTTTCTTTTAGAGAATTCATGAATGTATTACCATTATTATTATTATTAGCGCTAAGTAGGTTGGATAAGTATTTTAGACTTATTGTATTTTTTTAATTTAGTAAATATGTTAATTCCGTTGTAATGAATTATAGCTATGAAGAGTTGTGATGTGTGAGTTGTGTTGTCACCAATGGGGGATCCTTAGCAAAGTACCACTTCTTTTATGGATAAGAAGAAGTATAAGTGTGTTAGCTATACTACGGAGTGATTATTTTTTTTACAAGATTGTTTGTTTTCATTCTATATATAAAAAAATTAATATTTTTAAAGGTGCATGTGTATGCGTTTCATTGTGAGTGTCTGCTACTTAGTTCTCGTCGATTGATACGTTAGCTTTATAAGTCTATTTTCAGATGCCACAATTGCGTCCTTCTACTTTGCGTCAGAGACCAAGAAATATGTCGTCGGACGAAGATATACAAACTGGCTCCACATGCGACTGTGACCGAGGGCAAGAAGAGATGAATTCCACAAATCAGTGCTTGGAGTGTCCCTCTCGCAGAGCGACGTTACGAAACGGAGAAAATGCAGGAGTAGCAACATACACTGGCAGTGTTGCGAATAAAGAAACAATGCCAGATGCACCAGCATGGGCTCAAGCCATACTGGAAAAGATTCACCTCTTCGATGAACGAAGTAAGCAGCTAGAGAAAAATCTCACCGAAAAAATGGAAGAGCAAAAACGAGACCAGCAACAGCAGGTTCGACAGCTGGAAAAAGAACTCAAGAAAAAGCTAGACGAGCAGAATCAACTGTTAGAAGAACGTCTTACAAGCACATTAACAGAGAGCCTTAGTGAACACACGGAGAGTCAACAGAGACAGCTAAGAGAAGTAGAAGAGCGTCTCAGTGAGCAGGCTGTTCGCACCGAAGAACGATTGGTGCAGAGTATGAACGACCAGCTAATGCGTATTCAGCAGATTGAAAATAACCAGGAACAGCTGAGGCATGACGTTAGGCGAGAGTATGCTCAACTGGAAGCACAGGCAAATTCGGACAAAATCGAACTGCAAGGAAGGATAGTGGCCCTTGAACAGTCTCTCACGATGCGACAGGAGGAAATTGCTGAAAGGTTGATTACACAGACAACCAAGCTCGGCGAATTGAGGCAAATGCAAAATGAAGATCGGGAACGAGCGGAGGCCATTCAGCACCAAGTAGATCAGCTGACCACTTCACTGACCACCCAGCTCACCGAACTCGTCGAGAGAAGAGTCGAGGAGACTGTGAGAACCGTCCCTCCTTATACCCCAACTGCCCAGGAAACTCCCCGAAGAACACCGACGCCTCCTCCATCGAATCCGTTCCTGGAAGATTTAGGGCAGGTGAACCAGGAGTCCACTCGCTCCGCAGACACGCACAACAGCTGCAGAAGTTTCCTGCGTGCTCCCAAGATCGATGAACTTCCGTCATTCGATCCTGATACTGATATAGGGTTGCCCTCTACGTTTCTGGATCGTCTGTTAGACGATTGCCGATTGTACGGAATAGCGCAGGGGGAACTTTTACACATACTGCCGCGGATTCTCAAAGGTGCAGCGAAGATGTGGATAGATAACCATATAAGTCAATTCAAAACCTTTGAGGACTTTCGCTGCGCATTCCTAAGAAATTTTCAAGGTGAGGCGATTATTCAACGTAAACTCACGCGCCTCAGAAATACGAGGTATAGAGCTGACTCCCGAAAATCGCTCCGAGAGTTTTTCTGGGAGCAAGTAAAAGCATTCCGAGAATTGAGTCCTACGATGTCGGAGACCGAAGTGCTCTCCAACGTCAAAAACATGTTGCCACTACGGGTCCAGCGGCAACTGATAGGAGTCCATCTACAAGACACTGAACAGCTCTCCATGATCCTGTGGGACAGTGAGGAGCTAGACCGTATAGAGAACCAGCAACGGGACAGGAATGCTCATAGAAACAATCGGGGAGGAAACACTCAGGGCCCTAGGAGAGTGCAGCAAGTCCAAGGCAGATATGGTAACAGCAGGGAATACCAAGACCAACGCAGAGCGCGACATCGCGACCATCCTTATGAACGACAGGATGGCTGTCCCAGCGGTAGAAGACCATCCTCAGGAAGTGAAGATGACAGTCGTAGAGAGGAGAGCAGAGGTGTACCAAATCCGAGAAGGCAGAACAATAGAAGATTCGGTAGAAATCACAGAAATAGAGGTGGCCGGCATGGCACCCAGACTAGACAAGTCCGACAGGTGGCCCGTATGATGACAGAGCAGAACAATGGACAGGACCAGACCAGGCAGCAACGCCGAGGGTCTAGGAGACGAGGTCCAAGCATCAGCGCTACTCAGACGAGTACCAATGCCACCAGCACCTCCAACGGTACTGAATTGGAAAACTAATAGCTGACCGCCAACAGTATGGGGTTCGGGTTGACGGTCAACACTTGCTTGCTGGAGAAGAGCCCACAAATAGATCAGTCCATGCGCAAGATGAAATCAGCGAATGCCAGAAGGTAAATGAGCAAGATACGAGCATCAAAGAAGGAGCGGTAAGGAAAGTTGAAGAGATCTCTGGAACTCCTCAACCTACTGAGCTCAATCTATTTATTGCTGCAACATGGCTTTCCTTTGATGAACATGAGAATGAGGAAGAAGATGAAGAGCCTCAGAGATACCTTACACCTCGAATTGCGGTTGTTATAAATCAACGCACCTTCGAAGCGATTCTGGACACCGGCAGTGAAGCTTCGCTGGCCACAGAGAAAACGTGGAAAGAAATATCATCAGATGTACGAAACGCAACTCTGCGACCAGCACCGGAGATTCGACTCATTGACTTCACAGGAAAATGTCAGTCCCGAGCCATTGGTCGAGCAACACTCCCAATAGAGCTCTCAGGAGTGGAAATTGTACTAGAAGTATTTGTCGTAAAGAGACTTAATGCTCCACTTCTTCTTGGTGTGGATTTCTTGCACCGCCTACGCGCCGAGCTCGATTTTAATCGCTCCGAGCTGCGATCGGATGCAGAGCACACCAAAGTCGTTAGCAAGTTCCTACCTCCCACGGAAGTTGAAGAACTTTGCACTAACCGAGTCAATCTCCAAATTGCAGGTATAACTAAGGAAGACATCCTGCACGAAATAGATGAGAAAGTGCGAGCTGCCTCATTGCCCTCGCACCAGGAGGAGCTTCAACTTCAACGAACTCTTCGTAAATATAGTGCTCTTTTCTCGGATCGGCCAGGACGCTGCAAGGTGTATAAGCATGACATTGAAATTGAAACTAAGGAAGCCATTGTGTCCAAAATTTATCCGGTAGCCTTAGCGCACAGAGAAGAAGTGCGAAAGCAACTGCAGCAGATGCTCGAATGGGACATAATCCGACCTTCGAAATCCTGTCATCTGAATCCACTCCTAGTGGTACCGAAGAGTGATAAGACTCTGAGATTATGTGTAGACTTTAGATCTCTGAACAAGCACACTAAAGTGTTACAAACAAGACCAATGGATATACAAGAGATTCTGCAAAGATTCCATGGAGCAGAATACTTTGGACGCATTGATCTCAATAGCTCTTTCTGGCAACTAGAGTTGACGGATCGCTCGAAACCCTACACAGCTTTTCCTTTCGAGAATAAGCTGTACGAATTTCAAGTGATGCCTTTTGGTCTGTGTAACGGAACTCAATCCTTTACCAATGCCATGAATATCGTACTGGGAGACGTTGTACACGACTTCACCATCTGTTATGTCGATGACCTGCTAATATTTTCGAAATCCCTTCAGGAACATTTACAACATATTGACACGGTGCTATCACTGATCAACAAAGCTGGAATGACAGTGAAGTTAAAGAAATCGGAATTTTGCCTAAAACAAGTTCAATTTTTGGGGCATATAATTTCACCCGCCGGCGTGGTAAAGGATAGAGCAAAAGTAGAGGCAATCCTAGATTTACAGCCGCCTCGCACAATCAAACAAGTGAGAAGGTTTCTTGGAATATTGGGGTATCATAGATCCTACATCCCAAATTTCTCTCAGATGGCACAACCACTCTTTGAACTTTTACAGAAGAATCGGCGATGGAAGTGGACGACCGCACATCAACAGAGCTTCGAGAACTTGAAGCAGGCGGTAGCGGAAGACGTTATGTTATACCATCCGAACTTCGAGGAGCCATTTTTCTTGCAATGCGACGCATCTCTATCCGGTTTGCCAACGAGTTTCAGAAAATACGGTTGGTTGTATTTTACTCCTTCTTGGTTGAACCGACCACCCACGTCACTGAGAAAGGCCAGAAACGTTCCTTCGCACTTTGGCTACGAAGAAAGCACACCACTCCAGTTAAAAAAAAAGAAAGAAAGAAAGAAAGAAGCAGAAAAGTGGACAGTGGTCTCCAGAACTAACTGTCATCTAGTTGAAACAACGCCACCCTTCCAACGGACTTTTTGGAAGGGGGACATAAGCCACCAATACAACGACGAGTTTGCACTTTTAAAATAAAAGAAGAAAATTGAAAAAGAAACACCCGGGAGAAGTCAGTAAGTTCGAACTCCGCGGCACGAGAGGACTAACTAGTGATAACGAAACTACACACACATACACGCATTTTTTTTTAATTGTAGTTAAGTGAAGTGCACACGCAATATGCATTGCTAAACAACTTCAAAGTGGTGCTTTGTTCAGGATTCATCCGGGCGTCGATATCACTCACACATATACAAACTCTACACATATGTATATATATATATATTCTGCTAGCGATCTTTTTTTTAATTCTTGTAAACGAGCAAGGAAATTAACGTGGTAGTGGCTCATTTTCTATTTTGTGTCCACATGTTTAATGTAAGTGAGATCAACTGTATATCAACTCAACTCAATTAAAACGAGATTCTCAGTGATGTGGGTTGGAAATTTAGGAGAAACGAAATGCAACCAAGATATTAATACCGGTAAAAGAACAGAGACAATGAGGAGACCCTTGTTTCGGGATCCGAGATGTAATGGTGAAGCACAGTTTCCTAAGAAAGAAGTGGGACTACTAGAGGAAACAGCCCTCATCATATTCATGGAACATCAAAAGCATGTAAGATTTATGAAGATACTCGAGGTAAGACGTTTCCATTTCCTTATATTAAACAAACAATTAAGCGTGCGAGGGACATCTCTGAGTCATTCGCCCACTGTTATTACTATTGATTCCACCACCTTTTTGCGGCAATTCCACACCAAATCATGTGTTTGCGGAATGACCTCCAAGTTAATTATTCTAGAAATCAATGAACATTAGTTCCCAGGACGTGAATTAAGTATTCAATATTGTTTTAAAGTGCAAAAACTATAAACTTGCTTATATCATTCAGATTTTCAAAGACTGTGATTTTTTTTATCTAACTGATTTATTCTATAAATGAACATTAATTTCCACGGATCATGTAATTGTATTGTTTCATTATTATTATTTTTTTTATCAAATTAAAAACTATTATTTTCATCAGAGTTTGGAAGAGTATAATGTCTAATTCAGTCAATTTGTTACGAATATTCTTGTATTTTGTTATTATTTTTTTTTATTTGTATACTTTTGTCCAATATGTATATATTTATTTTCTGTGCGTATCGACAACATATTTAAGCAATTTGATATTCAGTGATGTTACTTAAATTATGTGTATATGTGTTTATGCTTAACGAGACAAATTTCTATCGATTCAAACTTCAAATCTCTTCTTTCACATGACTAGTCATTACAAAATTAAACACCATTCTAATTTTTCCTACTATCCCTTAAAGTCTCTTCTCATAGATAGCCAAGGCCGAGGCAAAATAACCATTATTATTTATTCTAATAAATCAACTGGTTGTTCAAATCATTTTTAAAATAATTTAGATAGTTTTGACCACTTTGTATGCAAAAGAAATTTATATTTTTGGTTTTAACAAAAGAAATCGAGACCAAAAGCAATTCTAGACAAAAGCGTAAAAAATGTGATATTTCAGTTTAAAAACAACAAGAGTATATTTTTTAAAGTATCACTAAAATTATACACTTTGTGTGTTTTCATTATTTATTTAAAAGTTGTAAACTACTTGTGGCTTACTAGAAAATCATTTTAAATAATTATTATTCGTGCACAGAAAGGAGGAAAGGGGGCTTGAATCAGCTTTTAATATTTAACAAGATTAAATCCTTTCACGGTCATAATATTTTTTTTTAAATCCAAAATTAATTATTACCAAATTCATATCTGTTGTAATACTAGAAGCGGTTCAGTATTCCTTTTCGTTCCTTTTTAGTGCTTTGTTGTTATAACTTCGATTTGGATTATTAAATTTAAAGTTTGTTAAATTTCAAATTTATATATATATATAAAAGTGAGATTTGTTAATTTCGCTTTCAAAATTGCCTTTTTTCTAAAATTAAATTTTAACATTAAATTTGGCTGTTAACCAAAAAGGGTGTCTATTCATTTATGTATGTCAATATTTCACCCATTTCATTTCATGACTGAAAATTAGAGATTATCTATATCTGCATTACAGGTATGTAATCAGAGTGATCTTCGGAAATTCAAAATTTCTTTCAGTACATTTATTATAGTATTATTATTATTATTATTATTATTATTATTATTATTATTATTATTATTATTATTATTATTAGTGCGTATTCTTATCAGAGACGAGAGCGTTTAGCTCTACGCTCGTGATAAGGCATTTCCGAAACTCACTCTGATCACCGCCTTATTGATTGCATTTCAGCTATGCAGCATGTGTTGTAGAAAAGAAGATTTGGAACAAAGCATTTTCTTACACTTGTACTTGTAACATTTTTTTTTAATCCTCTCTCAAGACGTTCCTTTCTCTAAAGCCCTGGAATCCGTTGGAGAAGGGTGGGTCTTAGAGTGAGGTAGAAGACGATATATATATATATATTTTTTTTTTGGCGCGCCGAGAGAACGAAATCTCGCCTCCGTACCATTTTTTTTTTTGGCTGAACCGAGGTTCGACTCCAGACGGACTCAAACCCCGGTAAGGCTGAGTGTGAAATTTTACAACTGTGGTACTTGCATTTACAGAAAAGGATGAAAGAATATCTAGCTTTTATCTTGTGTGTTAAATTATTGCCAAATCTTAATAGCAGATTGTCACAGGATAAGCCCAATGATAGAGTTACATATTATTTAGGTTGAACCACTGATTTAGGTTATGAAACGAAAGAAATAATAGTTCGCATTGTGTAAGGTTTTGAGGAATGAAAAGGAACATGGCGACGAAAACTGGATGAAGCGGAGCAGCCTGAGTGAGTGCTGTCACCCTTTGAGCCACGAGAAGGGTGGTCGACGTTAGATGATTTCCAGACGAGGGACGCGTTGACAACTGCCAGATATTTTACCAAGTGATCCACTCGACATCTTAAGAATGCTATGATGTTCCGTTATAAATCAAACTAAAGAGGGTAGCCCTCTTTTTTAATCCTTCCTTTTTTCCCCATTTTCTATTTATGAATTATTTCGTTATATCCTATGATAAGTTAGCTGACTCAACGTGTCATGTTTGTATGTAAAGGGCTTATAGAACACATGTATTGGACTACCTATACTTGTAAACTACAGAACGACTTCCAAGTTGATGCTTTGTGTTTCACTATTTGCTTCACTTTAAGTTGCGCAGGATAAATGATTGTAGTCCTGTTCTCAGAACAAGCATCAACATCAGGCCTGCTTGTATGCTGTTTCCTAGCATATCTCAATTTACTGCATTCAAATTTTCTACATCATTCTAAGCGTTTAACGAAGAAAAAATCTAAAAATAACATTTTTATATATAGATATCATTGAGCTGTACAAAATGAAATAGGTGAGCATGAATCCTCATGCGTAGTTTTTGAGATTAAACAAATTTGTGTGTAAACCTTAAAAAAATGCACGCAATTTATTTAGATGAAACTACGGTTCATGTTTTCGTTGAGGGTTTTGGTAGGGATGGTATATTGTCTTAAGACACTGAATCGTTTGAAAAAAAATCATTATCCGTTATCGTTTTGATTATATGACGATTAACGTTGAAACCGGAAATTGCTCGTTTGAATCAGTTCCGGTTTGAGTATAGTTCTGTATGAAATAAGAAGCTGCAAGAAGTCAATATTGGCGTCGTTTTTTGTCAAAAATGATGATAATTTATTTCTACTCATTGTTATAAAAATGTAACTAATTTATTTATGTTAAAACAAAGAAATGTTTATCAATTAGAATGTTGGAAGGAGAAAATGTAACAGGTTTTTATACCTAGGTCGACAGTCAATGAGAATCTGGAACACAGAGGAGAATATAGAAACACGAGAGTAAAAGCCACAGGAAGTATATTATGAGACACTGAAGAAAAAGTATTAGGAAAATGACTCATATCAAATGCTTCATAAGGAGTATTGTAATCTATAAGAACAGATCAAAAAAATAGACACTAGGTAAGAATGATAAAAGTTCTACAAGGTGCTCAATAAAATGATAGAATTAGGAATTAAATTTCTGTGCTTTCGGCATCTGACCATGTTAGCCCGTCACGTATGAGGGATGATGTCCCTCGGCGAGCACAGTATCCGGGGAAAGGGAAGGAAGGAAGTGGCCTGGGACCTGTATGTTAGGTACCATCCCGGCATTTGCCTGGTGTGGGTGAGGAAAACCCAGGAAAACCTTACTTAGGATTGCTGGCCTGAAAAAACTTTTACACTTTTTTTGACAAGACTACCCTCACCGGGAATCGAACCCGGGAGATTGAAAAATAAAATGAAATGAAATCTTTGAGTTTTACGTCCCACGATTATGCCGGTAAGGCTAAAGGAGACGGTGATGATGAATAATGAATGAAATGGTGGAATGAAGAAAGTGGGAGGAAACGGGAGAACCCCGAGAAAACCCACGCACAAGATGTTTGTCCACCACAAAGTTCACTTGGCGGGAGCTGGAATCGAACCCGGGACCCCAAGCACCAGAGGTGAACACTCTACCACTGAGCCACCACGGCCCCCGATAGAAAAATAGAATTAGTGTTAATCGCAAGATAAGACGAAAAATAAGGTTCTTGTCTCGTCTCCTAAATGTTGTAGAAGTTTCATCTCGTCACGACTCTCGAAGGATTCTTTTACGTCTCCTCGTCTCGTTTTTGCAATTTAAATATATACAAAATTTATGACCTGATTTTTTTTCTTAATGTCATCTAGAAGTTATTAGAATTCTTTCGCATCATGAGAGGTTCCCGAAAGGATATAACAATGTTGCTAAATGTGATACAACAACATTTAAACCATACTTATTATTACAATGCCGTGGTTCTCAAACTTTTTTGACTGACGACACGCTTTTTTGAGGGCACCGCGACACACTTGTTTAATATTTTTATTAGTAATAATAATAATAATATAAATTATAATAGCGTAACCTTATAAGTTTTTGTAATGTAATGACTCTAATGTAATACTGAACATTATTGCTGCCGCTGCTGGAGATGTTGACTGGTACAATCTGTCTCAAAGTTGATTTTAACTAATTATCATTAAATTCTTCATGATTATTTAAATTCTAAAATTTCGCGACGCACACTAGGGGACTGTGTGACACACCAATGTGTCGCGACACAATGGTTGAGAACCGCTGTTATAGTATATTGTGTAATGACTTGTGTATTTCTAAATGCTAATAAATACTCGTACGGTCACTATATCAATTTATAGTTTCTAAACTTTGAATTCTATGAACACTGAAACAGTATGTATGAAGAAGGGCAGCTTTAGCTATTGTGCTGCCAAAATATCTTGATCCGTGGCAAAAATGAGAACTAAAGCTCACACCCTCACACACCAACGCGCTGAGCCAATAAGGGTTCAGCTGTTGCTAAACGAGGGGAAGGGAGTGGACTTCCTTCATCCGATAGCAGCGCTTGGAACGGAAGAGTAGGTGTCAAGTCAATTTGGTATATCTGTAAGTGAAGGGGGCCGTGGTGGCTCAGTGGTGGAGCGTTCACCTTTGGTGCTAGGGGTCCCGGGTTCGATACCAGCCCCCGGCAAGTGAACTTTGTGGTGGACAAACACTGTGTGCGTGGGTTTTCTCGGGGTTCTCCCGTTTCCTTCCACTTTCTTCATTCCACCATTTCATTCATTACTCTTCATCGCCGTCTCCTTTGCCCTAACCGGCATAACCGTGGGACGTAAAACTCAAAGATTTCATTTTTCTATAAGTGAACGGGTAAGTACATTAGAAAAAGTGTGAGAAACGAACAGATTTGGAGATAATTCACAAGAGGAAAAGAAACTGATGAACTTGTGACAAATGTAGTAGAAAATACTAGGAAAGACGAGCCAAGAAGGAGGAAGAAGATATTTGTTTATGAACAGTATTAAAGTGAATAATAATTAAATCAGGATGAAGAGATTAACGCAATACCATAATGTACTGGAACCTATAAATTTGCAGCAAATAATAACAAATTTCTATAATGATGGCATTATATAAACTTAATATGTGAAACTTTTCAATGTTTATATAATACATGATAAGTAACGTTACAATTCTCTTCTTGAAATTTTAGTTTTGGTATATAGGAGTCTTCCATCCGATAACTTCTTTAAATGCTTATTGATGTTCGAAGTTTGTTTACCTAAAAAGAAAGTTGAGAGAGCTATGTAGGAACCACTAAATTAAAAAAAAAAAAAAAAAAAAAAAAGATGCTATTTTGGCAGCTAGCCATAACCTCTCAACTGAAAATGTAAACCATAATAAAAGTTAGGTTTCATTGAATCTTCCTGCTTCGTTGCATTACTTCCACCCTAATTCTTATGCAATGCATTTTTCTTGTAACGAAGTATTTCAAAACAATTCTTTTCCTGTGGCTCGGTAATGATGTGAGAGGATATGAACCGTAGAATCATTGTTCAGTTCATTGGCCCGTTCATGTTTGTTGTTGTTGTTGTTCTTGTTGCTGGTAGATAAGGAAAGGAGGTATACTATTTTTTGAAGTTGGTTGGGATCTATGAATATTAATGTACACATTCAATAAAAGCTTACTTTGACTGGTGTATAGTAGATGTTATAACTTCCTTGTTACTAGCCTGGAGCTTATTAAATGAAAGGAGAACGCTCGTTCAATTTGCAAATTCACTATTCAATGCCAAAAATAGAAACAATTCCGGGAATTTGTGAGTTATTTTACTCAAAAACAATATCAACGCTAATTTGACTTCAAATACGAAGGTTATCGAATTGACATTATTTCATGGACGGATTTGAGTTTGCATTTTCTTTTTAGTATCGAGGCTAGCTATATTCTACAATATTATTCACGTGTAACGAAAAATAAATGCCCAAAGATGCGCAAATACAAATCGATAGCTCAGCTGAACAAAATAATACATATCAGCAGTGGCGTATTTACGATTTTGTTTCCGGGAGGGGGGGCTTTGCTAACTTTCGGAGGGGATTTGCCTGAAAATGTGAAAATTCTGCAAGATATTTCATATACTTTACTATAGTAAGTAAGATTTCGGGGGGCTTAATTCCGGAGGCCCCCCACCTAAATACGCCACTGCATATCAGTGAAAATCATCATGCGTAGTTTTACGGAAATCGAGGAAAACGATTATTTTAGTAAACACATTAAGGTGGATCACTAGGTGTTCTTGGTGCTATGCTAAACGCTGCTTGAATAGTGCGGCGTTGCCAGGTAGTGTCGAGTGCTTACTGCTGCCAAATAATAAAGGAAGTAATCGTGGAATTCTGCTTGGATACTTAGTTTTCGACCCTACTGCAATTCACAGCTAAGTGCTGCTTTTCGAACTGCATCTCAAGAATCCAGGAATTAAACATACACATTTGGCAACAACGCATTATAGTGTTCTGCGCAAGTTCCTTCTCAAAATCTATTTCCTTAAATGTAAATTAATATTTCAATAAAATGTAAAACATAACACGAAAAACGGTCAAATAATATATCCCTTTTGTAATAAGATCGTTACTTTAAAGTACTTTACATTTTCAAATAAACATTTCATAAAATGGAGCACTTCTAGTAAGATCTAACAGCAAGTGCCAGGTCAGAAGACACAACCAAATGAATCAGTGTCTTGTGTTGTAGCTGAAACATAAATTTATCTTATACAACAATATTTATAATATGCAACGTTTCATTGCGCAGTAGTTAAGGGAATGAGTTAAAATATGTACTGACTTCCGAGTGGTGATCCACCTTACTGATGCTGTAATTGATGCTGTACGATAACCACGCCTTTATTAACGTAAAACTGATACTCATATACTCAGTCGTGTATGGAAGAGATTTCGGGATTTAACCTCCTCTCTTGAGATAGATATTATGCAAAACTTAACATTAAAACTACCATATTGAAGTATGAATACAAACACCTGAAATTTTATACTCTTGGTAACTAGAATCCTCTCTCTTTGAGGAGCTTTTAAAAAAATGAAATGAAATCTTCAAGTTTTACGTCCCATTGTTATGCCGGCTAGGCTCAAGGACACAGTGATAATGAAAAATGAATGAAAAGATGGAGTGAATGAAGTGGAAGGAAACGGGAGAACCCCGAGAAAACCCATGCACAAGGTGTTTGTTCACCGCAAACTCAATCGGCAAGAGCTGGGATCGAATCAAGGACCCCATGTACCAGAGGTGAACGCTCTATCACTGACCCAGTGCGGCCCCTGAGGAGCTTTCCGTACGCCACTGCTGATACTAAAGTATATTATCATCAAGCTTTTGATTATGATATAATTGAAAATTATGGATAACACTTAAATTTTTATTTAATTATTTTCGTGTTCTGAAAAGAGGAGACATATACCTGTATCAATGGAGAGATGAAATCGAGCTTCAAAGAATGGCAGGCGGAGGATAAATTACCCCTCACTTTTTTTTTGTGTGTGTGAAAATCGAGAAATATTAATTTTTATTGTGATAAAATATATTGTTCGTTATTGGAAAAAAACTTATTTATGTATTTAGGTATTGCATATGTAAAGGTAAAAACACTATTAAGTAACATATTTTATTAGGTTGCTGCTAATAAAATGTCCGCTTCGACATTTGGTGGGAAACTTCCTTCAGCAACAGAACAAATGGATGGAGTACGGTTCCGTGTCTAATCGTAGCACACAAACGCAGCACATTTCCAACAAGGAGACTGGGACATTGGGACACTCAGAAAGTCAGAAAGCAGTGCATTGTTGAACCGGATCGAATGAATATTTACCATGTAGAACACACAATAACGACTAATTTTATTATTATTATTATTATTATTATTATTATTATTATTATTATTATTATTATTATTATTATTATTATTATTATTATTATTATTATTATTATTTGGCTTCAAACTGGGTCATTCTGCATAATTAAGTCGCAAATAACGTTAATAGTGTATTTAGGCCAGCAACGACAAATGAACGCAAATCATTTGTCATTTCTTTTTCAGCGACACAGCATTGCAAAATGAGTTCCGTGAGCTAGAGACCTGCACGGGCCGGGCTTGGGCGGATCGACTCTGTTATTTCTTTGGGCCGGGCCGGGCTTGGACGGGCCGATACTGATTTCTCTTCAGGACGGGCCGGGCTGGGGCCGATTAATTGCAATTCTTTAAGAATTATTGACTTTCGTTAAACGATAATTGGAATAAAGCCAAACGTTGAAGTGTGCCCGTGAAAAATGTTAGAAAGAATGCAATAGCTATTTACAGTTTTTGTTGCTTAGCGGCTCCACTTTCACTATAGAGGATTGCAGGCATTGCACGGTAAATTGAGCTCTGACCTTGACCTTCACTGAACCCAAAATATGACAAGAAGGGGTGGGAAAATTTTGCCTGTCGCTAAACAATACTGTCATCTTCACTTTATGCTAAAAATCAAAAGTTAGATTTTTGTTACAGGAAATGGAGTTTTTGTTCTCTCGATGACAGGTAAAGTTCTAGGAGGCAATGGTACCTCGGGAGGCTCTATTCGGGAGGCAAGCGTTAGGTTGTGAACCAGAGTTTAGAAAATGTTTCTGAGGGTTAGGTCAAGTTTAATACTAAATTTTGAGAAAGATTGGGGCTCGAGCTAAATTTTTAAAAAAATTATCGGGCCGGAGTCGGGCCCAAAACTTTTAAAATTTATCGGGCCCGGGCCGGGTTTGGGCCAAGAATTTTAAAAAACTTATCGGGCCAGGCTGGGCTCGGGCCGAAAATCTCCAAAGCTTTTCGAGCCCGGGCTGGGCCGGACCTAGGTACATTTGGGCTGGATTAGGCTCGAGCCGAAAAATTCGGCCCGTGCAGGTCTCTACCGTGGGAACCGACGATCGTGTTGTTCGATTGACCTCTTTAGGAAGACCGAGGAGCCAGACCATCGGAAAAGTGTTCGTGCCATTGTAGACGAATTAGGCATTCACCATGCGTACCACTATCGTTCTGCAGTCTCGTGCAATTGGTAATGTCACAAATTTGGATTTATGGATGCCACGTGAGTTCTGATCAGCCAACGAGAATCTCTGGAGGTATGCAGTTCTCCGAGTGTAAGAAATAAGTTGGAAGATTTTCTGCAATAAGTTGTCATTTCAGATTGAAAATAGATCTGTTATGACCGCAAACGGTCAGGACAGTGGTTAGGTCGTGATCAAAGTCCAGAATAGTCTTCCTGACCACCCCTCTAACCTACAGAGGGCGTTGCTGATGTGATTGGTATAAAATAATCCATTATATGCTTCTACATCGAGGGAAAACCATCATTATTCTAAAATGCATCCTAACATTGTCCACAAATACCCATCAATGGTTAATAGACACGATGTCGTCATGTGGCACGACAATTCATGCCTACGTGTTATCAAAGGACGGTGCGAATTCTTCATGAATTACATAGGAAACTCTTCCTCATCCACTGCGTCTCTGTACTATTATGGTCAGAGTAATCGCCTTCCGTGTTATAATCGCAGGCTTTAACTGTCGTGATTCTTCCGCTTTAATCTTCGGGCCCTCGCATACGCGGCATTTAAACCGCCTTCTCAGAAAAAATACGCGCCTTATTTCGATGCACTGGTTTAGATTGGAGGGACAGTCAGGTTTGATCTAGTTAACTAGTATTAACCCAACAGATAGCTCTGGTTCCATATGATTAAATTTTCTTGCTTATGCTTTTAGGATTTCACCAAACAGTCTCTTCTTTAATTTGAGTGTCCTATAATAATGTAACAGTTAGGTCAGGAAGGACAAGAAGCGTCGTTAAAATATGAATACAGTGTTCATCACACGTTGAAGGCAAGTTTCCTAACATGATGAAAATCAACATTTTACCATTGCATTGAAGGGACTTAACTGGAGCTGAGGTGGCTCAGTGGTAGAGCGCTCACCTCTGATGGGTAGGATCCCTGGTTCTATCGCAAGTCGGACGAAATGGGCTTTGTGGTGAACAACACCATGTATGTGAGTTCTTCCATTTCATTCATCACCATCAAATCATCACTACCATCTCGTTTAACTTCTGCACAGTCAACGACAAAAGTATATTCCATTTGATGAAATTAGTTTCTTAAATAATTGCAAAATGGAAGGACAATTTGAGTACAGTTTTCAGTAAATTAAAAAGAATGTAATTTTTCACCACCATTATATCAAATTAAATATTAAAAAATGGAAAGAACCTTTGTCGCTGACTGTACATAAATATGGCACGTTAAACTTTAAAAAGTGGCTCACCCCAAAAATACAAAAGAAATTATGCTAACGTTCTAAGAGTTATTCATAAATTCTATATTAAATATATAAGATCAAAGTTGTAAATTGATCGTCCATCTTATACATTATATATTCTTCCATGAATGTTTTTCGTGTGATACGGGCACTCAGAATGCGAACCACTGTTAGTACAGTGACAAGTTCTCTTTCAACGATCCTTAAATTTCTAAGTATTCGATATCTTAATTTGGAACATATGTCTTTAATAAGCCATCGTACTTCAAAGGAATAGTATAAGGTGAGGTGAAAGCTTTATTGTTACTGCCCCTGATTGTATTTTAGAGATATGTTAACAATTAGTGTTCTGATTAATGAGCTCTCAAGTGGAACGACACACATACATAAAAATAAAAATAAGCAAAAGAAAAAAGAAGAAAATGGTTAGAACATATGTGTTACACGATATTTCCGTTTCCCCGAGTATGATATATCTAAAGCAATCTCACACCCTTCTCATCTGTATCAAATAAATTTTGCGCATAAACCAGCAGTAAAAGCCTAGCTACATGGCACTGTTTATATTTCTGGCTATCTCGTTTTCCTGTCACTGGATGGCGTCCAATGCAGTTTATTCAATTACGTTTGCTGTTTTGTTATTCAACTCCCCCATCGTCAATGAGGTAATGGCTGTTAACTTTTCTTCCCTCGCGTATTCTTTTTTCCTTCGTGTATTCTTTTTTTTTCCTCGTCTTTCCTGTCAGATGTGTAAAATAGAGGAAAATGTTGAGCTGAGAGAAGAAAGATATAGGAAGATCACAAGTATAATGAATTTGATATATACATTTGGAATTTTGAAGTTAAAAAAAGGAAATCAAAGGGAAAAAATAGTGTGTAGAAATTTATATTTAAAGCTATGTAGAAGCAGTTCCTCTATTCTACTGAATCATTTATCTCAATTTTCGAAGCAGAAGACGGAAGTAAAACATTATTTTAGTTATCAATTCTGTATAGAGACACGATTACTTCCTTTGCACCAATCTACAGCTATTTGTAGGTAGGGCCGGCTTTGCCATATGAGCAACACGTGCATTTGCACGGAGCGGCAAAATCTGTCACAACTATAGCCTATTGCGTGGGAGACCCGGGTTCGATTCCCGGCGGGAGCGCATGTGGTTCGGATTCCATGTTAATCAGTAGGTCCCGTCTCATATAGCCTCGCTGCTGAAAGGGACGTTAAAATCAACTCAACTCAACTATAGCCTATTATTTAAAATAAATATTCCTTGTTGGAAACAGACTTCATGATGATTGATGATAATAAAATTTACTAAGCTGGCCTTCTATTTGAGTAGAGCATTCATAAATTATGTTTAGGTCGCATTAATTTAAGGTCACAAGACAACGCTAAATCAAATGGTCAAACAAATTCCAGTATGAATTGCTTGATTGCTGTCAAAAACAAGAACTCAATTCTCGAACAATAGCGAACACCTGTTCCATTTAGTTAGTTATCACAGTTTTGATATGAAAACTACCCTTGCCTTTGTCACAAACAAGTCCCTTGTCATTGAAGGTGGAAACAAGTTCTTTTTATTTTTTTTAACACGTATAGAAGGAAAATCAAGAAATAAAGGTAAAAGAGCTAGTTGCACTAGAATTGCAAACTGATATATTGAGATTGAAGCTCGATATTAAATTCTATAAAATTGATTACCGTATTTTCTCTGCAGGTGTTTGCTTGATCTTTCAGTAACATAACAGATTATTATTTAAAGAAAACAAAAACAGACACAACGAGATTGTATTTATAGTGTTTAGGCCTTTCTCACAAGGAAGGGTCACGCAGTGGCTCCGCTGAGATCCGAACGAGACAATTGTGTTTGCATTTGATATGTTATAATTAGACGAATCCCAAAGTTATACGTGCCACCGGGCGGAATGTCGTGAGTTACAACATATTTTGTAATATAAAAGCTACAAAGCTGGCAGAATAGTTTGAACCGAGTCATTTGTTCGGAAACAGTTGGGTAAATGGAAAACTCGAACAATACGTATCCCATCATTTTCAACGACAAACATTTTTGGGGTAAAAACTTTGTCCCAGGGTCCCCCGCAGGGTCCCAGACGGGGTCCTACTCAAAATTTTCAAATGGCAAGGGGGGTTAAGTGGCACATCATTTGAAAGCTGTTGTAAAATGAAAGAAAATGCAGCAAGTCTCGACTCTCTACAACAACCCTGTGCAAAATGGCGATGTGTCAAAGTGTAAACGAAAACTTAATTGAAAAGTCCATGGTCACCCCTATAAATCGGAAACGGTAAGACAAATGTGAAAACAGGGAAGGATGTGTGGCATTATTTTCAAAGTACAACGATTAAAGTGAAAACGTCTTGTCCCAGGGTCCCCCGCAGGGTCCCAGACGGGGTCCAACTAAAAAGTTTCAAATGGCAAGAGAGGTAGGACATCGTTTGAAAGCTGTTGTTAAGTGAAAGAAGACGGAGCGCATCTCGACTTTCTACGACAACCCTGTCCAAAATTGCGGTGGGTCAAAATGTAAACAAAAGCTTAATTGAAAATCTATTGCCACCTTGAATCCAAGAGGGCCGCTTCAAACCTATTATTCATAGTAGAAATCTAAATCTCTATTTTTCTCTATTTTGTATTTAGAAATAATAGGAAGACTAAGGAACAATTGAATTTTGATTCACTTCAACTATTATTTCATTCGGTAACAACACATATATATTTTGTTCTTAATGCACGTTCCTCACGGTTCTCTGGACATTATTTACTTAAATATAACGAATATGCGATGAACACACAACTCTGATTTCCTACTCATGCTGCTAAACAAAAGTTGAATACCTTCGGGTATTTTTCTAATTTTGTCATGCGTAGTTCATACAGAAAGAACTTGATGCACCAGTAGGGCGGGGGCTCTATTGTAACGTCTTCGTGATGGTTACATTTGTATGTCATTCGTTGGTTTGATCGCAATACTTCAAGCAATACCAAATATACAAAAAAAAAAAAAAAAATCGTTTGCAAGATTGGCGAGTAGTACCAAACATGTGTAAGTCATTTCAGTACATCGAGCTGCGTCAAACTTTGTTGGTTTGGTTACAGTATTCCAAGAAATAACATATTTATATACAAACTCATTTTTCACGCTGGCAGCCACATTGGATTACAGATTATACTCTTTGATATTTTGTGGATATCTACTATTAACCATAAACGTTCGCTTCTCCAACACCAGTGGTGTGAGCTGGATATGCGTTCGATACATAGTGCGATATTTTGAACTCAGGATTTTGCGTTTTTGAACATTTTGCATATTTTAGTCACTTACTAATGAACATTAATGCCAAATTTGTTTTCGTAGCTTCAGCAGTTTGGTACGCTTATCCTTTCGATATAGGTTTGAAGCGGCCCTCTTGGATCCAAGGTGGCAATAGATTTTCAATTAAGCTTTTGTTTACATGAACCACCGCAATTTTGGACAGAGTTGTCGTAGAAAGTCGAGATGCGCTCCGTCTTCTTTCACTTAACAACAGCTTTCAAACGATGTCCTACCTCTCTTGCCATTTGAAACTTTTTAGTTGGACCCCGTCTGGGACCCTGCGGGGGACCCTGGGACAAGACGTTTTCACTTTAATCGTTGTACTTTGAAAATAATGCCACACATCCTTTCCTGTTTTCACATTTGTCTTACCGTTTCCGATTTATAGGGGTGACCATGGACTTTTCAATTAAGTTTTCGTTTACACTTTGACACATCGCCAATTTGCACAGGGTTGTTGTAGAGAGTCGAGACTTGCTGCATTTTCTTTCATTTTACAACAGCTTTCAAATGATGTGCCACTTAATCCCCCTTGCCATTTGAAAATTTTGAGTTGGATCCCGTCTGGGACCCTGCGGGGGACCTGGGACAAAGTTTTTACCCAAAAATGTTTGTAGTTGAAAATGATGGGATACGTGTTGGCCGAGTTTTCCACTTACTCAACCGTTTTCGAAGAAATGACTCGGTTCAAACTATTATGCCAGGTAAATTTTTTGTAGTTCTTACATTACAAAATATGTTGTAACTCACGATATTCCGCTCGGTGGCACGTATAACTTGGGAATTCATCTAGTTATAACATATCAAATGGAAATACAATTGTCTCGTTCGGATCTCAGCGGAGCCACTGAGTGACCCTTCCTTGTCAGTGCAAGTGCACTTTCCCTCCCTTCGTTGTTTGTGATGGGGTAGCATAGATTACTTAAAATCATGGCTTTTAAAATTTGTTCTTTCTGGAGAAAGCGGTCAGCAAATGACGACACTGCACCGGGCGATGAATTGCCTAGCGCCGGCCGTGTTTGTAAGAAATGATGCCAACCTGGAACCTTATAAAGTCCCATCTTGAAAGGTAAAAATTCCTATTTTGCTCTTAAATTTACCACGCACCATACTAATTACAAAATTTTCAAAAGTATGAAAATTGAAACTACTATATGTTATTTACTTTTTTGGATATTTGAGTGAATTATTCGCAAATTCTGATCTTACAAATGACTAATAACTATTTTCCGGAATTAAAAGAGACTGTTGATGATGAAAACAAGCACATTTTGTTGTCAGAATTTATTTTTTTTCAGCACGATTTTGTCCCATAATGTTCTACTGAACGTAACGAAACTTGACAAACTTTATTCTCCAGTTTTCCCGTATGAGAACTTTTAGAAAATGACTATTTCTTTTGTGGTAATTTACTTTCTTACCGTTCATGATTCTTTTGTTAAAGGGAGCCGCGGTGGCTCAGTGATAGAGCGTTCAACCTCTGGTGCTTGGGGTCTCGAATTTGACCCCAGCCTCCGCCAAGTTAACCTTGTGGTGGACAAACACCGTATGCGTGGGTTTCCGCGGGATTCTACCGTTTCCTCCCACTTTCTTCATTCCACCATTTCATTCATTTCTCATCATTACCCGTCTCCTTTAGCCTAGCCGGCATAAACGTGGGATGTAAAACTCAAAGGTTTCTTTTGTTAAAACTCCAGAGTACAATTTACAATCTTTGTTGCTTTATAAACTTGTGAATATATATATTCACAAGTTTTTGCATAAATTACCTTCACATTAACATGCACTTTCTAATAACAAAATTTGACAATTAACACTGATTTCATTTTTAATCATATGTCATTAGCCTACTCTCATTTCATAGAAAATTTTATTGGCGTTGATGAACTAGACATATAAAAAATCCTATATATGCTGCCAATTTTGACGAAAATTTTCTTTCGAAAAATTAATGTTAAAAAAATATTATAAAATGGGATTTTCCCACGGCTTAGCACCACTGTTTGTAGGCCTACTTTATTAATTTGTTTTAGTTTCATTGGAGACTATTCTCTATTTCTCGCTCTTTTCTTTCTTTCTTTCTCTTGGGTGGACCATTTATTTTGAAATGTCCTAACTTTTAAACTAATGGAGTGAAAAGGTTGAAATTTTGAAGGTGTAAATATCAATACGAAGACATTGACGTACTCTACTATGTCACCGAGCTAACAATGATGCCAACTCAACATAACATTGTAGTTTCTTTTAAACGAAACGTTAGATTATTATTATTATTATTATTATTATTATTATTATTATTATTATTATTATTATTATTATTATTATTATTATTATTATTATTATTATTATTATTTACATATTTCAAATCTAAATGGCAAACGAAAAATCACAATATATTATTCAGCGTTCCAAACTAAGGAGACTAGTGTCACAAACATTAACATTTCGGAAGCCTGTAAATCAGCAATAGCTTAAGTGAAACGCACATGCAAATACACACTAAAATATCTTATTGTTGCATACTATGACTATATGTATGACGCATTTCTAATAAAGAGAACGATGTTACAAGGAATTGAGCAAACCGTTTTTTTTTTTTTTGTTTTTTGTTTTTTTTTTTAAGTTTTATTTACAAAACTACTGGGAAAATATCACATTCAATCACGTAAATGGTTTTCAAAAGATGTAAATATCATAATGGCATTTATAGCAATTTGATATCTCAAAACATCAACCGTCGAGATATGATGAATATTGTAAAAGTTTGCTACATTGCTTGAAATTATATAATTGTAATAACTTATTGCAATATAGTCACAAAAATTATGTGCCTTCCCAATTAATCTCAACACAAATATTTTTTTAAAAAAATAGTGAGACAAATTATAATTTAAAATAAAGTGTGTTTTAAGCTTTGGTCAGTGTTTCTTTTGTTAAAAAAGAAAACAAATTATGTACAATTAATTATAGACTTTTATTCCCGTATACGAATGAGGAACGACCCAGAGCGTTTGTTAGTTATTTTAATATGAAGCCTGCAATCCTGATTGATATTTTTGAGAAATATGGCAACAAAACGTAAGTCATAATGATTGATGTTACTCTCGGTTCACATATTATGGCTTGGTTCTTTCTAAGATTTGCTGCTGTTACAAAACAACCCTTTAACCACCTGAAATTACGTACAATGTAATCACACTTTTTTTTTGTGACTTCCAAGCCTTTTATTTGCTATGTCCTTGCGGCGAAAGGGAGAGGAGAAAATAGGGCAGAACCTGTGAACTCTGTGTTGATCGCACGCTGATTGAAAGGAAGGGAGGGACTCGGAGGGAGGTATATTTAGAGTTTCTTGCGGGAGAAAGACAGACAGACTCATAGTTTCAAGGGCTAGGGAGTTCCGCAGTAAGTTTCCTAAAAATGATTATTTTGCGGTGTTATATAATAAAAAAGCTACTATGAAGGAAAAAATTAAGTACTCACTCAATGCACCAAAATTTATTAACAATTGATGTATGTGTACCTTTTTTGTAGGGATTTAAGAAACAAACCAATATTCTAATAATAATAATAATAATAATAATAATAATAATAATAATAATAATAATAATAATAATAATAATAATAATAATAATAATAATAATAATAAATGAATTTCATTTCGCATTGTAAAAGTACAGTAGACTTTCAAAATCTACGATTCAGTATTGAAACCGGAAATCGTGTTTGATCACTTCCGGTTTCAATAGGGGTTATAAAATTGGAGATAAAACCTTCCTTTTGATGCTAAATCCGTATCAGCAAACCATTTCTTGCCATATCTTACCGTTTGTGCTCTATAAAAATCAATATTGGAACCTGAAGTTGTAACAGATTTGTTCCACTTCCGGTTTTACCATAGAGATAAGAGCGAAGATAGAATCTATTTTGGACGGAAACACAATCAATGTCGGAAAAAGTTTTACGCTATTACCGTTTCCGCGCTTTATGGTGGTCAACGTTAAAACCGAAAATGATAAATTTGTACGACTTCCGGTTTTGATAAATAGTTAAAGAACATATTTTTGGGTCACTGAATCCATAACCAAAAATCGCTTCTCGCTATGTCTTCCGTTTATGCTCTGTCTGTTAACAGATGAATAGCCGTTCTAGAAAACTTCCGATACTCATGCATATTATAGTTTAAAAGCTCAATAATAATTGTAATAATACTAATAATACACTGCTAAATATCACAAATTTATTAACCTTTGACTATTCTAAAAATATCAGATTCCTTGTGTTTTTGCAATGCTTTCTTCTCCCTTACGTACGAGTAAAGAAACTTTCGAAAACTGAAAAAAATGTAGACTTCTTAACTTGCTTTTGCTCCCTGACATTTCTTTGAAGGAAGGTGGGCGGGCGGCACACAGTTAATGAACTGTGTCATTGAGTGGGTCGTTACGGTGGTTGACTCCAGACGTAATTGGATGAAGGCATAGGCTTTAGCCAAATTGCTCCACTAATTACCTTGTGGTTTTTGAATTTCCTAGTCGCAATGGTAATGCTTAATGTAAAGGATGGAGGGTGGATAAAATTAGAGATTATATGCCTACCCGAATTTTGTTGGTTGTTCAATTGTGAAAACCCACACTCTGTGTTCTATTGGAACTTTGAATATATTGTTCATTATCCATGTAAGTACAAGCTATAACATAACATAACTGAATATTAGTGCGGTGGGGATCTTTCAACAGACTTAACTACTTCTACCATTATTATTATTATTATTATTATTATTATTATTATTATTATTATTATTATTATTATTATTATTATTAATAATAATAATAATAATAATAATAATAATAATAATAATAATAATAATAATAATAATAATAATAATAATAATAATAATAATAATAATAATAATAAAGGTTCATGGGACACAATGGCTCTCAGCGGTAAAGCACTGACTTCTTGTGTGAAAGGTTTCCCGTTTGATCCCCAGGCATGGTGTATGTGTTTGTGGTCATCATTGTACCCGTAGGTTTTCTGAGGTTCTTCCGTTTCCTCGTATAGTTTCATTTCATCGATTATTTCATAATAATTCACTTTCATTAATCATCTGTTCGCTTCAGCCTAAATAACATAATCGTGGAACGTAAAACTAAAAATTTAATTCTATTTCACGTTGAAGTTGATAAATTCATTTTTTACTATTAGGTATATATTATTGACTACAACAGGTATAATTGAAAGGCAAATATATTATTTATTTGGCAACACTGAGTTAAAGTTATATGAAGTGTTTTTTTATATAATGAAAATGAGGCACACTACACTTTTCGTCTCCAGCCATAAAGGAAAACAAAGAAAGTCTTTTCTGTGGAAAAATGCAGTTCTTGTCGAAAATAAGATTTTGAAACTACCTGTCAATGAGAAACAAGCACTACTTATTTCTCGACTTAAGCAACAAATTGCAGTGTTTTTAGCCTTCTTTACAACGAGCAAGATCTATTTAAAAGAAAATGGAGAACGGAATTTTTGACCCTCATATAAATTAAACATGACACAATGGAGCATTAACGAGGCTACAATGGTTGACTGCTTGAACCCTCGTACTACGCGCCATTTCTCATAAGAAGACAAGTGGCGCCCGGGGTGGCAGCAGCTGCTTTGTGAGTCAATGAGAAACAGTTGAATGCTGATGAAGTTCCTTAAATCAGTATCGATACAAAAGAGGAACTCACTTTCGTCAATCATATGAAGAATTTTCAGCATTAATTCATGACGATCAGAGGACGGTGTTCTTTAAATCTTATTTCAAGGTATTTAAGCATATTAAGTGTGGTGGTTACTATTAATTTTTCATGTCATATTTATCATATTTTAAGCTTGATATACTTTCTGTTTATGAAGCGCTATAAATCTCACATCATAACATCTGAAGTAACCACTCTTGGCGCTCGATCTGAATTTTCATTACATTGAGTGTTTACAGCCCAATATTAATATCTTCGTTGTGCGTTTTTCATAACGTGGATATTCTTACTAATGTAATCAGAAATTCAATACTTCAAGACATATTTTTTACTATTATTATTCTGTGTTTTACCACTAAAAGAGAAGTTAATGTGTACTGTAAGCGGGTTTTAAAAGACACAAATTTCTCTTGTTCATATTTATCTTCTAAATGAACTGTAACGTTTCCAATAATACTCTCATATGAACACAAGTACCATATTTGATATTTAGTTCACTGGTCTGAAAGGGAAAGAATTTACTGCTTTCATTAAGAGGAACGAAAATGTTAACTTATATTGAACGAGCGTGAGAGGACAGACATTATGATAATTAAAAAAAAAAAAAAAAAAAAATATTCGAGGAGGAATATTGTTTTCCTTTTTCCTTTCTGTTCTGATTTTTAATTTAATGTTCTGATTTCTCCCACATCATATAACTAATTAAGTGTCACTTATAATATTTTGCAAACGTTAGTTAAGTTGCTATGGTTTGTAAATTTAGTAGCATTTATTAAACATAAATACAAAGGCCAGTTGATCAAAAAGTAACGCATAATTGTATTTAATGAGGAATTCGATCATTGCACGTTGGGGTAGTAGGACGTCACGCTGATCATCCATAGTGGCTTACCTGCAACAACAGAAAATAAAAAATTGATAGTTTGTAGGTTAGGTGGTAAAAGATCAATACTTCTAATAATATAATTTCATTTTTCTAGTGTTTAAGAAGGGCGACGATCCTGGGGGACCCGGACACCCCCAATGCTTAGGTGGGTCCTCATGTATTTTTATGAATTTGTATTTTTATATGTATTTTTGTTCTTATATGCAGAGGTAAAAGTGCGGGGGGACGCCGTTTCCCCCACCTCCAAAAAAATATGTAAGGCGTCCCTCCATAAAAAAAATACAATGGACAAAGATAGCGGGGGGCGACAAGACGTCATGCCGCTACCTACCGTCCCCCTACCTTTTCAGATCCACTTTTACCCCTGCTTATATATATTCTTATGAATATACAAACCCACATCTGAAGCCCTTCCCCCAAAGTTACAGTTTTTGAAAGTTTACTATACGTATACTGTACTCTAATTCTTTAAAATTGGTGGTTCACAGTCATAGATGTAAAACCCACCATGCCTTAGCTCTTATTTTCCCAGTTTACTCAGTCACTGCAAATAGGAGGTCAAGACTTAGCTGTTCATTAGTATTGCAAACTAATTTGCTTGGTAGAACGAGAAGGACTGACCTTGAACCTCTAATTCTAATACTAATCAGTGCACACAATATTATTTTTACATTCCGTAATATGTATAAAAATAATTTGGCGTCCGTTTTGTATTTCTCCTACGGTTCGTGTATTTTTAATTGAATTAGATTCTTCTGTGGAAATTTTAAAATTTGGAAACAATTCTAATCTAATGCTTATAAAATATAAACAGAGAGCGAAATTTGTATCCACCATATTGCCTAGCGATGAAGTTACTTTACGAATATAGGGCACCTAAACCGACATAATATCCATTATTGAGGTGGGGACCATCCATTATGACAGCGACTACTTCCGTAACAGCATCGGTAGTTTCTCAACGTATGGTGTAGCATCCTGGGTAAACATGTTATTTTATCACATTTTTTTTTTTTTAACTGATAATACGTACGCCGCATTTGCCAGTGCCATGTCACCACAGTTATTAGAAGACATTTCTCTCGACGAATCATGTGTGTGTGGTACCAAGATAATTGTGTTCCCGCACATCAAACACGCCAGATCATAACCGTGTTGAACCGACGTATACCTGATACACAGATTGGTCGTGGAGGCCCTATTTATTCTCCTTCACGATCTCCTGATCTAATCCATGCGATTTTTCCCTCTGAGGTTTCCTTAAAGATCGTGTAATTGCCACAGTATCGGCAACCATTGATGGTATGAATTCGTGTATTCGACATGCGTTTTCAAAATGGCAGCATCGATCACCACAGAGATATTACATGATGTGCGTGCATGGTGCATCCTTACGCTGCCGCTTACGGAGGTATGTGAAACTGAATGGAAGGCATATTGAGACACGGTAACTGATGTATGTACTTTGTATTACATATCTTAGCGTGTTATTTTCCGTAATCAATATGTTATTTGCCTACTTCAATTTTTGTCCCATTGGTTTGTCTCCCACCATGTTTCTACTAAGGCCCAAGTTTATCTGAAACAAGACCCAGTTTTGGCAGCCATTTTGAAAACAGTTTCATAATTAGCGCTACTTTAAACCCACCGTCAAGTAACATTCGAAGATTTGCCTGAGATTTAGGAAAACAAAAAGAATTTCAGTAAGAACGCCAATGCTGTAAGAGTCGAATCCGAAATTTCCCCACTTATAAAATAAACAATGGTACTTAACTTATATATATGCCTTCTAACTTATATTTCGATTCCTGCCTCAGTTGTTTCTTACTGCCTCATGGTCGTGTCACACAGGCTTGGAATTCAATCATTCGTTGTTGAGACTGCATTTGTCAAAGTAACCTATGAGTCATTCACATGCATTAAGATGAACAGGTTTTCAAGGAAAGATCTTTTATTTTTATTTAAGTTAATGCAAATTGGAGATGTTATCGCTAAATCTTCTCCGTGTGTGGACTTGTTCTGTTAAGTGGAATGCAAAGAAGAGCAGAGGGGATTCGTTGTCCAGGGATGTCATTTATGTATCCTCATATGTACTGTACAATTAAATTAAACGCTGTAGTGACACGGTTTCGCCCTTGTACGCTGTATATTTGACAAACAAATAATGTTCAACGTGGCCTTTTGACTTGTGTTAAATTTAAATTCTGTATCCTAAATGGAAGTAGACAGTAACATATCGAATTAGTTTATACTGGAAGATGCACTCCCTAAGCTTAAATTGATTATGATTTATTTTTGTATCATGAGACAGAAAAATGCTAATAAATATACATACTAAAAAGAATTGCTTACAGAAATAGTTACGAACTGTGTGTGGGAGCATGACTAAGAACGAAAGGAAAGCAGCTCTTGAATATTCAATCATTTCTACAGATATCACAAGAAAGTAATTGTTGAATTGAGAGAGAAGATAGTGACAGAATATTCCTTGAAATAACACATGTATCCACTTTTGTTCCTCGAACAACAGCTAAGAAACTTTGATGATAATTTTAAGCAAATATTCTTAATATTGAACTGTAAACTGATTTTCATCATAAACATAGTCTATTATTTATTTTCAGTTAGTAGTTTAACAACACAGTCGCACACACACACACAAAAAATAAAAGTTCTGTGGAGCGGGCCCCAGGGTATGGATTCCATGTATTTTATTAGACTGAATCCAATTTTCGAAATTCCAGGACGATTGACCGTACCATTTTATTTTATAGGCGAAAAACTTGAGCAATTTTGGATGGGGAGGATACATGTAACACAGCCATATGAAAAAACAAAAGTTCTGTAGACCGGATCCCAGGGTATGGATTCGATGTACTTTATTACACAGAATCAAAATTTCGTTGGTGGGGGCGCGGTGGCTCAGTGGTAGAACGTTCACCTCTGGTGCTTGGGGTCCCGGGTTCGATCCCAGCCCCCGCCAAGTGAACTTTGTGGTGGACAAACACCGTGCTCGTGGGTTTTCTCGGGGTTCTCCCGTTTCCTCCCACTTTCTTAATTCCACCATTTCACTCATCTCTCATAATCACCGTCTCCTTTAGCCTAACCGGCATAACCGTGGGACGTAAAACTCAAAGATTTCATTTCATTTTTTTCAAAATTTCGAAACTCTAGAACGATTGACCGTCATTTTTTTTTTTTTTTTTTTTTGTGGTTCGAAAAACGTGTATCTTCTTTATCCAAAATCGCTCAAATTTTTGCTCCTATAAGAAGAAATTGAAGTTATGGCATGTTTTTTTCGGAGAATTTGCTCAGAAACTGCTCAGCTGATTTTTGTCTCGTTTCATTAATAAATACTTAATTTACAATTCTATAATAGACATAAATTATTTCGCATGAAAAAGTCGACAAGTATGGTAGTTTACTTTTGGTAGTATAATTTACGGTCGATTTTTTCAAGGACGACTTACAGACAATTTTGTTCATATCTCATAAATGAATATTTGTGTAATAATCCTACAATACGGCATGACATGAAGAATTTGTCATGAAACAATCCACAAGTAATAGTTTGCTCTTTGAGGTGTTTTCTTTGCTACGGTTTTCCGAAAGCATATATTATTATTTTGTTCATATTTCGAAAATAAACGTTTTTGTAGTAACTACAGCGATATGATTCAAGTTAAGAAGTGAGAGAGAGAGAAATTTATATGCGGTGGTCGGGGCCCTTTATTAATAACTGTAGTGTTAGGAGTAGTAAGTTCCCGTATGGCACCTACCCTAAAACTGTTTACAAGTACGAGTACCATAAAAGTAAAGCAAACACTTTTGTAGTGAAGTTATTTCGAATTTTGAATTGGAATGTTATCAATTCCGTAGCACTTTAAAATCGACATTTTATATATTGGTTAGTGCCACTGCTTGAAATTAACCTTGAAATTGCTTAGTTTGGTTTTCTTAAGGGTAGACCACCAGCCAAAATGAAACTACACTGAAACAAGAATTAAGAGTCAATTTATGTCACACAAAATGAGGAAAAGTAGTTATTTATTGTATCATATAACAGATATTTGGAACCATACTTTCAAAAATCGGCTGCGCTATACCGTTGAGTGAGATGCTTGGAATTTTTCGCAACATAGGAGTAAGAAGCTTAAAAATATCCTGTAGACATTCATTAATTTGCGCCAGACGCCATCAAACATCCCAAATTTATGTAGACTTTTTGATGGTTTCATACTTTTTCTGTATACTTGAAGGGTGCTACCGATTTTCCTCTCTACTCCACCTATGCCAAAAATCATATGAGTTTTTTTCCCGCTTGCCACTCCTTTTTTTCTATGGCTCTAACAGCTCAGAGGAGGGCACGTTTACTAATCTCTGGGAGTAATTTATTGTGTCATAAAACAGAGTACAGGTGTTGAAGATTTTTTTGAAATGGCTACGTTAGGACTTGGCTGTTGGCCTTTGTAGTCATGTTTTAGCATTAGGTTGTGTCACTTACTCGTAAAGCTATTGAAACATAGCCTGACGGTGACGTTTTTATATTCCTTCTTTTTCGTAATTGCTCATCTTGTTGTTTTGGAAACGAAAAAAAAATCTTACTTTTGTCCATTTGGTTCTGCCTATATTTAAAAGCTTCTCTATGATGGAATTCTATAGACGAGTAATAAAATCTGCACAAATTGTTACGTTTGTATAATATTAAGATCACACACTTATTCTGGAGTAGGAATCATGTAGGATCCTTTTTGGCAATACAATAAAGTAACTGTCACCATCATTCAACAAACTCTGCAATAAGAATATCGCTCGTCAAACGTCTATATTTGGTGAGTTTTTATGTTGAGTTGCAACCTCTATAATCAAGTTCTGCAAATCCTTCTAAGGAGAGTTAATAACGGCCTGCTTAACGCAATATTACTTCCAGTCGAATGTAAATACATGTATAGACCTGTACTTATAGCTACACATCAGAATTCCGAGTGGTGGTTTAATCTCTGTTTGTACACCATACAAAGCAGCACGGTATATGTAAAATGTATATTTCATATTACAAAGCCAATCTTTCTGATCGATTTCCTATCAACCATGTCAGAAGTAGCTAACGTATTAGAGTGCAAGATGGGTACCGTACTTGAGAATGAATTTTATTAAACAGTAATTTTATTTAAATTCCGCTAAAATTTATACAGAATTTCCTAAAGTTATTGAAAATAATCGAAGAGTAGAGCGAGAAAGGAAAAACAAGTCCAAACAGTGTGAAAATAAGATTGGTATTATTATTCAGTTACTTTCGATAGTAATTTAAACATGACTAACCATGACAGGGAGCAATACATTGAGGAATTATGTATTTATATTAAACGCCTAAGAAAAGTTTTCACCGTTCACATATATTGTGGTTCAAACATTTAACACTTTTTAAAATGAAAATTAACACTTCTTGGACTTCGATTGTTGTTGCTCTGTTACCCTAAAGATTAATTATTGCCGTATATATAAATGGTTTACTTTTGTTATTTCATATCCACGGAAAACATGAAAAAATTGAGTTGTCTGAAATCAGAGTGCACTAATAACTCATCAGTTTCTGAGTTTAAGCATGAAATAATTTGAACTTCGCGTATTCACATCGAACCTTTTATCACAACAAGTTAAGTGTAGAAATTGACGCAAGTTACGTGAAACCCATTTCCCATTAACAGCAATTCGTATCAAATTATCACTGTTTCCAATTTCCTGCATCACGAAAAAAGTTAGTTCGCTCTGGATTCAGACAGCTCTTATAAAAATTTTCGGTATTCAAAACCACACCTTAGCTTGGTATACTTCTAAGTAATTGTGTCGAAGAGATCGTAGACTATTTAGATTTTTTTTAAATATCTACTGTATATCCTAAGTGAGGAAGAGGTGAGAATAGGTAAGGAAGAAGTGAGGTTTCAAAGGGGAAGAGGTGACTTAAAATTCATACAAAAACTTGACCATCTTGCGAGCTTCTCGTGGTAGGTAAAACTCGGTGTGTAAACTCATTTTAGACATACACAATAAGGAAAAATATACTCTGAGGGTAAGATACGTAGGGGGGGGGGATACGGACAAAATATCGCGGCCGAAACATCGCCGCCCAAAATCTCGCCGGACAAAATCTCGCCGGGCCAAAACCTTGCGTTGCCAAAAAACCTCGCCGGGTCAAAACCTCGCCACCAAAAACATCGCGTGGCCAAAACCTCGCCGCCAAAATCTCGTGGGCCAAAATCTCGCCTGAAGCTTAATAAAAATTCAGTGTAGTATAACAGTATCTGCTGCTTTTCTTATGAGTAAAAAGAAAAAAGGAAGGGAGAGCTTGGTGTGGTGAGAGTAGGGGCGCCGAAATCTCTAGCTACGGCTCTGTGTATATATATATATATATATATATATATATATATATATATATATATATATCCCCCCTCCCTTTTGTTGTGCCGACAAAGTGAAATTATAAAAGACATCCTAGGGTCGAACCTCATGTATGTTGAAAATTTGATTGAGATCGGTATGATGGCTCAAGAGGTATAATGTAACAAACATAGTCATTTAATTTTTATATATATAGATTTCCAAAGCATGCATTAGAATTTTTCTTGTCATTATTTTAATGTAATTATGTGTTATTACTAAATATATACATATAGTAATATATAGAACATTCTACATTGAAGAAATCGTCGTGAAGAGGTTTTATCCTGACGACATTTCTTCCCAGGCGACACTATGTCTCGCTTAATTTAGACCAGGCGAGATTCTGTGTCACGAGATCATTACAACGAGGTTTTGGTAGACGAGATTTTGGAAATTTAATATTACTTAAAATAAATTTGGTTATTAAATATAAAGTGACATTTAAAAAGATTTGAAAAATAAATCGGTAAAATTAAACCATTAAAATTCCTGTAATTGTCGAGGAAAATAGGAAAATAATTCATGACATAAGTCAATGATGATCTGGGTATTCAATAGGGATGGCCAGAATTGGTTCCTCAAATACCCAGGTCCAGGGTAATAACAGCTCCGGATACCCTATTCTCAGTTCCGGATCCGGCTACCTGATTCTCACTGGATTTTGAACCGGGTAACCTGGAACCGAAATTTTCTGGCCTTCCCTAATTTTCAACGCCCTTAAAGGAAATAGAGAATATATTTTGTGAATTGAGTGTTTTGAGTATTACCTGCTACTAAAAATTCTGCTTTGGAATGATTTACAGTACAATCTCTCTCTCTCTCTCTCTTATTTTTTAACGGAAAACAACTCATAATAAATATTGAAATTAGAAATTTGAACTAAATTAGAAATTTGCATTTCTGCAACTGTCCAATATAAAATTTAAAATTGTATATGTGATTTAAGCAACTATAAGACGCTGAGAATAACAACAATTCATCACCAACTGAATGATCGAATGTCAGAAGCGTCCAAACGAAACGAGAATTTTACATTAGTAGCTGAGTTGTAAGTTAAAACATTGTTCAAATTCAAGGGCGTTTTTCATTGTTTCCTTCATAAGTTACCAAGGCTACGCAACCGTGAGTCGCTGACCAGAAGCCTCACAAGTCAGGTAGTCAGCAGAGGAAGATGATCCAAGAGATTTGTTCAACAAAACAAGCAAGGTGCTGCTGAGCTGTGATGGACGATTGTACTGTATTGTACTGTCAACGAGCGGCCCATTATTTATGAACCGGTTGAATCATCTTTTCTTTGGAAGCTGGTCTTTCTCATTCCAAGGATCTCTCCTCTTGTCAACGGTTACGCTTGCAAGATATAAAATGGGTAACGACATTTTTTTTGTCTTTCTCATGTTCCCCACCAGATCTTAGCGGTTGTGAACTGGAAGTTGAATATAATTTTCATTTGTTGGTTATCATAGTTATTTTTTTTTTCTTTATAAACTATTTAAGATAAAAATACGTGGGAACAAATCATTTCAAGCTGAACCACCGCTCTTTGTTTATTTATTTAAGTAACTTCCTGATCAGGCCCGTAGGTACGGTTGGCCATGGGGCTTACCCCCCCTGAAACTTTTAGTTCTTTGTTTAGACGAATATGTTCAACAAAATAAGCAGTCAAGAGTGTAAGGTAAACTGAAATAAAAAAATATATATTATCTCGGTCCTTTCTGTCTTAGTTTTCTGGCTACGGATTTGTCCGAGATGCAGCCAGTAGTGTTGCCTACGAGACAAAAAGTATATTTTTGGATTAGAGACGAGACCAGAAATATGAAAATTCTCGTCTCATTTTCAAAACGAAATGAGAAATTTCATGAGTCTCATGGGCAACACTAGTTCACCCAAGCTCACTAGAACTATATCCGTATCCCGATAATCATAAATACACCTCGTGAGTCGAAATTTACCAATTTAACAAAAGAATTTCTGTTGTATATTTTGCAAATGTTTCAGATAATTTGCCATCCCGTCATATAGTGCGTCCCTATCTGTCCCATATTTTGTAAGTGTTGTGGATAATTTGGCGTTTCGCCATATAATGCGTCCCTATCTGTCCCATATTTTGTAAGTGTTTTTGGATAATTGGGCGTACCGCCATATAATGTGTCCCTCTTATTCGGGACGATGAAGAATTTCTTCAGATTCTGAATCTCCCGCTGACAACCCTAGTTTAAACCCCTAACCAAGCAAACCAAAACAGTATCTGTGGCAACTCGGGAAACTCTTTACATGTTTTGATCATTTGACTGACCATTGATATTACTTCGCACAACGGAAGTGTTCACAATAAGCAGATCAAGAAAAAAAACACGTCTCAAACTCTGTAAACTAAAACCCAAAACTAGTTATTGACTGCAGGGTAATTTTTATTTAATTAAACAAGGTGTACTCCAAATATTTTTTTAGTTCCTATAATATAGTGTAGGAGGAAAATGGAGAAAATAAATGACCAGAGAGAGCAACAAACGAAGATGTTTTAAAACGAATAGGAGAGAAGAGGACACTTTGTAGTCAACATCTTTCGTAGGAAGGCCAATTGGATTGGATACATCTTGCGAAGAAATTGTATTTTTCATACCGCCATAGATGGAAAGATGGAAGAAAACGAATAATAGGAAGGAGAAGAGCACAACTGATTATTTGAAAACTAGAAGAAAATATGAGTTAACAGAGTAAGCTGATGATCGGGAGGCGTGGAGGAGGCATTTCCAAGAAAAACCTAATTAGTCGCAGGGCTTGGCAAAAGGCTTAATAATAATAATAATAATAATAATAATAATAATAATAATAATAATAATAATAATAATAATAATAATAATAATAATAATAATAATAATAATATCTACATCCATGTAAGAAATTATTTTCCAAAAAATAAGAATCCTCCCAAAATATAAATTTCTCCTTTATAGGATCTCCAATTATTTCTAAAAAGTATGTATGTACGTACAGTAATAATAAAACAAAACTTACTAAAGCGCCAAATATATATTAATAATACAGTGAAACCTGCCTTCAACGGACCCTCTATTAAACGGAAAACTGTCTTAAACGGAAATATTTCACGGTCCCATGAATTTTGGAGTAAAAAAACATGTCAAAGTTCCTTCATTAAGCGGAAACTGTGTTATACGGACAACGGAAAGCAAAATAATCCTTTAGCGGAAAATTCGGAGTTCCGGACTATAGCATTTAGAAAATTTTTGACATTCTATAAGAGGGCAAATATATACTTTACAATGTCTGCGATAAATTCTTCATTGTTTTCTTAAATCTTTCTGGACAGTGTTTTTTCCCAACCGTTATTCATATTCACCCCGCACAATTTTCGGCTATTCCTACGGAGCATGTCAGATGTCAGTCTTCTTTGAAGGTGTACTTCTGTTCCGATTGTATAGCGACTATCGACAGCCGACAAAAAAACAAGGTTCTCAAAAAAAAGGAATAGAGGCAACAAAGAGGAGTCATAATCTCTATCACGTGTCGTGAAGATAAGCAGTGAAGGATTCAGAGGACTTTCAGAATTCCAGAGAAAACATTTCTGTCCTGAAGTATACCGCGCTACGTTTTAAAAGAAATACTTCATGGTCTGAAACAAAAATTCATGTGCACAACATTTGAGAAAATTATGTCATTGTTTTTCATTTGCGCTTTCTTATATCCTCTCTCCCTTGCTCTCAGCAGCTATGGCTCTGAAATCTCATAACCATAGAGAAACAAAAAATTATTCCTTGATCTACCAATACTCAGAAATGTATAGTAATTTCCAGTAATTTCCTGTTTATTGTTGTCCTAAACCTTCTCGGTTTTACGCCTGGTGAATCATCTTGCAATGCAACTTTTATCAATACACCCAGTGGAGTATTTAGGGGGGTGGCTTTCGGGCTTAAGCCCCCCCCCCCGAAATCTTACTTAGTATAGTAAAGTAAATGAAATATCTTGCAGAATTTTCACATTTCCAGGCAAAGGCCCCCCCGAAAGTTAGCAAAGCCCCTGCCGAAACAAAATCGTAAATACGCCACTGAATACACCTCTAAACTTACATTTTTGCCATTAGTTCGGTAGCAGACATCATGGCTTGTAAATCAAGGATTGTGTTTGATCTTAATACCAGGGTAAAAGTATTCATGCTAGTGAACGAGATATTTGAACGTAAAGCAAATCATGAAGATGTTCAATGTCGGTGAAACTCAGGTGTACGAGATTGAGATTCTAAAGAAAAGAATGGAAATTTTGAACCGGTGAGAAAACTGCAGTAATGAAAAAATAAAGAGAACTTGCAGAAACTGAAAACCAAGACATTAATGAAATAGTGTGGGAGTTGTTTGTTAGTGTCAAACCGTAAAATTACCACATATCGGACTCTATTTTACAGGAATACGCTAAACGGTACCTGAAAAACTGGGTAAAACTGAATTCAAAGCATCCAATAGATGATTAGAAAGTTTCCGCAAAAGACATCAGATAGTTTTTTTTAACGAATTTTTTGATAAATCGTGTGATAGAAATAGTGAAACATTTGATGAATGGGTTGCTAAACTACCTTCCATAATCGAAAGACATGAAATTGAATTCATTTTTTTTTTTTTTCTCAGGATAAGTCTACCTCTATTAAGCGGAAACCTGACTTTAACGGAAATTTTTACGAGTCCCGCTCGATTCCGCTAAAGACAGGTTTCACTGTACTTGTATAACAGTTTCGACAGTGTAAACATCACCCTCATTCCATTCCATTCCATTCGGCATCTGTAAAATGCCGTGTAGTTTGGCCCAAACATAGATTCAAATGGCCTGTTCCCTATAAATGTCCAAAATAAGATTGTATTAATGGTATTGTATCACATTTGAATGCTAGAGGAAAAAACTGGGAGTTTAAACGGTTTTTTTTTTTTTTTTTTTTTTTTTTTTTGTTAAAACGTTCAAGTTAGTTCTTCAATTTCTCATGATCATGCTGTTACAAATTGATTATAGTGGCAATAGTTATTTCCCAGACTTTCCAAGTATTTGAAGTGATTTAGATATATCTATGTAACACCTTATACGTCATTTCATTTTATTTATTTATTTATATTTATAGATTTAAGTTATTGTCCTGTATAAACTGTAAGAGTCTTTTAATAAGTATCCAATTTCTTGAGGTGATTATCATTTCAACTGTGATTGGGAACGTGTAGAAGCTATTCAATACATGTATTATAAACTCTTTTCTTTTGTTCTGTAATAGTTCACAGTAGAATATTAAATGATTTAGATTGCCAATTTCTTTTCCGCACCAACAAATATTTGTATCTTTTTTCCTTATACAGAACAGTTTTTTTGGAGTTAAAGCTGTGTTGAATATTATTCGGTAAAATAGCACAATTTTCGATCTGGACCACATACTTAATACTTTCCAATTGTTAAATTCCAAATTATCCGCTAATCTCCAGTAGTACTTGCCAGAGACATGTTAAGTATGTATGTGTATTCATAGAAATGTAAATAATTCATAGTCTTTCTTTTAACAATGCTTAATGATTATATGTTGTAAGTTTAACAAAAATCAGGGACATAAACAAATTAGATTATTTTTTTTTTTTTTTTAGAGTTTAACCTTCATCTATAGCGCGAGCAGATTTTGTATCGTATGGTATATGAAAACGTCGATCTACGGTTCAATTTAGCGTGAAATCCAAAACGTATTTTCCTCCTATGTGTAGGGGAGAAAGCAAGTATCACTGAAGTGTAGGGGTTACTTTCATGGGGCATGGGTAGGATGATTGACATAAAGCGATTCTGGAGAGTTTATTCTTGCAGCTTATTATTATAGGAGGGGGAAGAACTCAAATAAAGAAAAGGGGAACAAGTAAAACTTTCAAGTGCCACAAGGGAAAGCCAAACTCTAGTTTCATGATATACTATAGAAGATTACAAGTTTCATATAAGATCGTCTGTCTATCTGTAGGTGTGTTTTGACTGAAAAGAAGTTTTAGGCCTAGAAGCAGTTATATAATTATTATAGTAAGTTAGTTTAGTATTAATATTATTACTTTATGACTATATTATTTACTCCAATAATATTAGTAAAAGTAACTAGGAGTAAGGGTTAAGCAAAATCCTTATATTGATAATTTGTTGGCAAAACTCACCCATGGCCATTTGATACTTAAGATAATCGGGGTCCGTTTCTTCCTAATCCGATAATCAGCAATTATATCTCGTTCTTACCAATAATTCAATTAGACCGGAACGTCGTTCCAGAAATTTTTGTCTCAGATATTCTGTAGTTCAATAACAAATCGGCTTGTGAGTCTTAAGCATTATCTCCGTTCCGTAAATACTTTTTTTTTTTCAACTAAATCACTGATCCTTGGCGTAACCATAATTTCACAAATGACATTACATCACTTTCTTCTAAAGGCTTTCCTATAAGATTTTACTCCATTGAGGTGAAATATGGTTTCAACGAGGATTGAATTTCTTTTATCGAACATATGATAATCGCAAACTGTAACAATTGCGATTATGTGAAAATCTGAGACAATTATTGCGATCACTCTCTTCTGAGGGCCGTTTCAAGAATATGAGTTGTGTGACAATTGAAACCACGTTGTTAATTATCTTATAAGTTTGCATCAAATTTAGGATTAATATTTGATATCGAGGCTAAAAACTAGCCGAACACTGTTGAGTGAGAAAATTCCTCACATAAAGGTATATGAAAAATTTATACATTGCTAAGAAGGTTTCAACGGCTCAATATTTCCTATATCTCTCGTTTCGAAACCGAATGACTGGTATCAAACGATGACCAGTAGGATCGAACGCATTTAATTAAGAGCTGAAATAAGCAATTTACACAATTGTATACCATCCATAATATTTTCGAGATCACCAATGACAAAACGAATGTATTTCCAGGATGAGAGTGAAACTCCTGAAAATTAGAATAATTCTTAAAATATTTTGCACACGAAAGACCTAGACATTTCTATGGCGATGTGAACTTCCTACCAGCAGAGACACAGGGCTAATAATGTGATAGAAGGATGAAATAAGATAAATCACGCAAATAAATTTATGGGAATGGAATTTAACCTAAAAGGCATGAAAGCAAAGAAACGATGTATATACATGGAAGAGAGGATTGAGAGAATAGTTTAGAAATACGAACGTGATATCAGAAAACACCTCAGAGCTTTGACCCACGTTCAGAAGCTGGATTAATGCACAATTTCCAGTGAAACAGAGGACGCATGATAATGCTGATACCTTATTATTTATATTTTGTATATAATAATAGTGCAAGATAAGTAAGTATTAAAAAAAGGTGAGATGTGAAAATCAACGACCCAGATTTTAAACACACCAAAATAACCACTTGATTTTAAACGCATCGATACGACACAAGTTCGAGATTCCAACTACTTTGCCAAGGAAAATTGCGATTGCCAGTGACAGGCTTTGAAAAATGTGAGAAATCGGTATATGATCATTAACTGTTAATGTCTACATAATAATAATAATAATAATAATAATAATAATAATAATAATAATAATAATAATAATAATAATAATAATAATAATAATAATAATAATAATAATTTCAAATTAGGAAATCTCAATACTTGGATACTTTCAGTTGTTCCAAATTGTCAATAGAATCTTCAGGTTAAGATGGACTACTTGCTTTTTGATCACAATTGTTGCGATGTCCTTCAATCTTAAGTTATATATTCATTAAATTGAATACCCCCCCTGCCCCCTCTACCTACCGAATCCAGAGCAAAACTTGCATTATTTTTCTAGTTTCTTTAAGAGCTCCGATAAGGCTACGTGATAACGTACGCATCATTTAACGTGGGAGACCCGGATTCTATTCCCGACGGGGTTCGTGTGGTTCGGATTTCACGTTAAGCTGTACATTCACGTCTCATATAACCTCGCTGCTGAAAGGGACGCTAAACTCAAATCCGATCTAGCTTCTTTTATGATCCAGGGAGTTTCTGCTTTAGAAAAATCCTAATTATCCATAAAGTCTTGAAAAGCATTTAATGAAATGTTAATTGTCTCTTTAACCTACAAATGAAAAATATAATTATATGTACTTGATTCTCAAAATACTTCTACAACCGGTTCCAGAAACCTGAAAACTTTTAACAACTAGTTCCAGGAACCTGATTCTTTTCACAACCGATTCGGGCAAACCCATGAATTTCCTAGGCGAAACACAAATTCAGTACAGTAAGGTGCAAGGATAAGGTGAACAGTTTATTTTACCTGTGATTTAAAAAGCAAATGAAAAACTAAAAATTATGGACATTGGAAAGACGATCTATGCGAGAACATTAATTAGGGTAAAAAACCATTTCATTACACAGTTATTCACTAACAGACAGTAATGATAACTCTTTCGATACAATACATTCGACGCTACTATAGTATCAAGGCAAATGAGTTTCGTTTCTCAGTGTAAAACTGTTTCCCATATTGAAACCAGATCAATCACTTCTGGTTGCAAAAGATGGACAAAGTTGGAGACTGAATTTGTATATTCCATAATCACTACTGAATCCGTATCTTGAGGCAGAACCTATTTTTGCAACGCTGATCCTGTATCAAAAAACAGTTTGTTGCTCTCGTTTATAGCTTTTGCTCTATAGAAATCAATATTGAGAGCGAAAGTTGTACTAGATTTTCAATAACAAAATAAAACTCTGGTGAAGAAGAGCTACATATCCTTTTACCATAGGCAACCAATAATGATTTGCTGCTGTACGGGTTGCATAGAAGCTAGGCAATACCATGGATTTTAAACTATACATTACATTAAAGTCAGTTACGCGTGAAGATGTTACCTCTTTACGGATATTGCATCAAATGATGCCACATATTTATCGGGAAAATAATCCGATTTTTTTTTCACGAAGAAGAGTGCGAACTGAAGATAAGTAAAAACAAGTGCTTCTGAATGTTATTTTTACTTACCTTCAGTTCGCACTCTTCTTCGTGAAAAAAAAAATTCGGATTACTTTCTCGATAAATATGTGGCATCATTTGATGCCATATCCGTGAAGAGATAATGGATTGATTCCATTTACGAACTTGGTCTAGATAGTCGCTCTAGCTGTCTATTGCAAAGAAGTAGAATTACAAAGTTTGCTTTCGTTCAAAAATTGAGGCGTTAACAAAAATGTGAGGAAAAGAGACATAAAGTTCGTACGGTACGCTTAAGTACATGGAAAAGTTAACACTGTTTTAACATTACAAGAGTTATACGGCACGATGAAGTACATGGAAAAGTTAACACTTTTTTAACATTACAAGAGTTATATGGTGCGTATAAGTACATGGAAAAGTTAACATTGTTTTCACATTACAAAAGCTATACGATACACATGGAAAAATTAACACTGTTTTAACAATACAAGAGTTATACGGTACGCTGAAGTATATAGAAAAGTTAACATTGTTTTAATATTACAAAAGTTATACGATACGCTTAAGTATATGGAAAAGTGAAAACTGTTTTAACATTACAAGAGTTATTTACTATATCTAGACGTAAATCCTTTAGGAGTTCTTAAAGGAGCTTCAAATAGATCTTGCAGTTGTTTTATATTTTGATAAAGACCCTGCCACAAGTCGATAATTTCTTCCATAATAGGAGATATTAAAAATGGTAAAATCAAGGCTGTGCAATTTAGCCCTAAAGGAAGATATCGGATTTTGATTGAAGAACTACACGAGTTCATTCAGAAGCTCTAAGAAATGCATTTTTTTTCCTGGGCTATTAGGCGACCCTCATTAGTCGGCGCCTGTTCTGCCCAACAATCTTGTATTAAACATGAATGACCATGGCTATAGAGTTGCTGGGTTTAATCGCACTACTAAAAAGGTAACGGGATTTTTATCACACCTTGGAAAAACCCAAATCATAGGGAGAGATCTTAAAGATGAGATATATATAAGATAACAAAAAAGGGACTTGATCTCTTTGTGTACTGAACGCGTCAGTTCTCGGTGGGGTAACGGACTGACGGGCTGACAGTGCAATCTTATAATTCCCACTGCGTGATCCTAAAAGAAGCTTAGATGGAATCTATTTTCGAGATCCTGAATCCATATCAACAAAACAGTTTTCCACTTCCTTTTACTATTTTGGTTCTATGAGAATACATATGAAAACCGAAAGTAGTGGAAAAATGGATAAAATTTTCGGTTTCAATAAGGAGATAAGAGCAGAGATAGACTCTGAATCTATAAATCAAAAAAACAGCTTCCTGATATTTATTACCGTTTTTACTCTATAGTTATTAATGTTGAAACCGGAAATGGTTGATTTCTATCTCTTCCGGTTATAATAGGGCATTAAGGATGAAGATGGAACCTTGAGATACTAGAGGGAAAATTCCAGAGATATCTACAGCTTAGTTTTGGAACCTTGAGATACGCAGAGCATAGTTTTGTTCAAAGTCTAAAACCAGATCCTTCTAAGATGCTATAATACTTACTAATAACTGAAAATTGGTTGTTAGCAACTAGGAAGAAAGGACTTTGAAGAATACGTTCTGAAATTTATTTGTAAACGTAAGTATTGAACCACAATTGGTTTAAATATTCAGTAATATGATAATAGTGCTACTTGCAAAATAGTCTTTTCTATGCCCTGTCTACCACAAGCAGAGTCTGTGTACTCAAATAAATGATTTATTAATACAAAAGTCTTTTTTCTTCCTATTTCTCTTTTTTTAAGTTTCTCTCCCCAGTATTTATTTTTCAATTCTATTGTCCTTTTTTTGTTCATTTGTCAGTTGTTCTCTTATCCTATAATGTTTGAGTGTCTGTTGTTACGTTTGCTTAGTCTTCAGAAACGTTCTCTTCTTTATGTACCATTAAAAAAAAATGTCTGTTTCTGGTGTGGCTTGTGACATGTGAAGGGTCCCCCAATGGGAACAGGAGAATAAATCTCAGAGACCATATTCTTGTGCAAATGCGTCTACTTCCACCAGCTTTTGCTTTACCCCTATTCTTGGGTCTTTTCAACCACTATTAGTTAACTCATTTCAAAGTTAAATAAGGAACAACGGATTCGAACTGTGATGGTTACCAGAACGGCGCGGTGGCAATAAATTTTGTCGACAATCAGAGTGAGCATCTCAGTATATTATTTGCCAATAAGATGTCAGCAGATTGCCTGAAGACTGAAGAATATTTCTGTGAAGACTATTTATTTAGTACTGCATTCCTCAAACTATGCTCCGCGGACCACACAAGTGATCCTCGAGGTAAGACCTTGTGTGTACTCTTAGATTAAAAATGACCCCAAAGACGACAGAAAAATAATAAAATTAAGGTGAATTGGGTACCACACACTATGGTTGAGAATCTCAAACATGAATAGATTATACAGGATGATTCAGAATTCCTATTACACACTTCGATAGGTTGGAAAGCGGATCTAGTAGATCAAGTTTTGATAAGAAACCCATGTCCGGAAAAGTAACGGTTTGGTACTACACAGACGACAAAACCATATAATGTCACATCTCCTGCATCACGGTAGGCAGGCTACATTGTTGAAGGGACGTCTTCCGGCACCTAACGTCAAGTATGTTGCTTCCAACATCGTATATATACAATTCTTTGCGCTTCGATCTTAAGATAGTTCATAGTAAACCATCAACTGTGATTCCATCCTCACGTAAGGTGCTTATGAGTCATGGGGGAAGACAGTTTACTATGAACCATCCAATGTGCTGACGGGTCATATGCAAGAGGTATTGGAGCAGCTCTTCGGCGATGTGACGCTGCATATTTACCAGCACATGTAGTTTCAACATAATGACGCACTGTCACACTTTTCCCAGGACGTCTGACATAATCATATATACAGGATCAGGTGGATCGGTTGCGGTGGCCTAACTGCTCGGACACCACGATCGCCGGACCTTAACCCTCTAAACTTTTTCGTATGGGCCCACATGAAGAGTGCTGTTTATTAAATTTCTATCGTGTTCGAGGAAGACCTAGTTACACGAGTTCTGGCAGCAGCAGACACGATTCAGCGCATCTGGCAGCAGCGATTCTAGTCCAACGAGTCGTGTTGCCCAACATTGCAACTAAAACGCTTTGGAAGTCTCCTAATATGGATGCATAACTGTCTATAGAGGAGATATACTTTAATGAACTCCTTTATATATATATATATATATATATATATATATATATATATATATATATATATATATATATATATATATCCAGTCTAAAATACTTTCTGATTGTATTTGCCCTATTTAATAGCGAAGATTCTACCATTTGACTCGATTGGCATTTGTGTGTCTGTCTGTCTGTTCCATGATAACTCTTATAAAACTTAACCAACTTTAATTAAACTTGGTATGTATCTTTCTTCCACTTACAGAAATAAAACTATTGTTTGGGGTTGCAATCCATCAAGAATAAGGACATAAAATGTAGTAAAATTTACCTCCATCTTGTAAGGTTGAACATATACGACATGGGAGACAGATGACTTTCCAATGTAATTCACGTAAAGCATATTCAGTTATGGCTAAACATAGTGTTTAGTTTCTCTATGGCATTGTGAATATCCCCACAGCTTGAGATTAAATGTTATCAAGAACAAAGTGATGAATTTATCCTCTATTCAATTCTAAGACATATTCCATGATGATTTTCATTTTAAAATGTTCCATTTTGGTGTATTATGCCATACATTTGCTTTCAGGCTTCCCACCCTCTGCGTATGTAGTTAAAGTCAGTAAAAAATAAAGTAGTGGATCCTCCCGCAACACAACAATCTCTTTTAGAGTTATATTATAATTTCTGTAAAAATTCATTTGGTTTGATACAATATTATGTATGTTTTCTGTGACTCTTCAATAATTCCAGTACTTAAGATTAAAATCAGCCAATAATAAGCAGTAAATAGGATGGACCACTCCCTCCTGGATTAAAAAAATATGATTCACTTTCAGATTTTCGTGGACTATACTGCATGCTTTTCGAAACTTTGTAGTCCGTACAGCCTAATGGTTGCTGCGGATGACTTGCGATCCCGTTGATTACACAGACCTTTCGTTTCGACGTTATGAGACAATTTCGATGAGAGCTGGTGTTTTGACCACACCACATCCAACTAAACGCCACCAGGTTTTCCATAACATTAGATAATTTAGCTTGTCCTGTTAAAATAAAAGTGAAAGCCTATAGTTTTACGACTGACCAATGGCGTATTTAGGTGGGTGGCTCTCGGGCTCAATCCCTCCCGGAAATAAATATGTTATATGCACAACTTCATTAAAATTTGTCGGCACCCAAAGGTAAAAGTATAAGTGCTTATTCACGTGTTGTGCATAGCCCCTCCCCCAAGAGAAAATCCTAAATACACCACTGCGACTGACTCAAAGGCTCTGCAGGCTAAAGAAGACGATCTCCTTGATTAAATAAACTTTCCTAAAAACTCTCCACGCATGAGGGAAAAGAACTACTAACATAAGTTTCTTTGTTGCCAATAGCCAAGTGAGGAAATCAAACCGGGATTCATACCAGTTTAAAGGATTTCACAACTGTAGGCCTATCTAGATTTATATTTATGTACACTTGTAGAGCTTTTGATATGCCAGATTTCTTTCATTCGTTAATCACCCTACACACATTAGGAAATAAATAAAGAAGTAAGTAATCGTACGAGAAAGAAAATAATGTTGCGGAAACTCAAAACAATGAAAATAATTTAGTAATATCAGAAATATTATACTTGGTGACTTTTATTTATTATATTTCCGTATTTATTTGTTCTACTTATTTTGTTTTGAATCCTGAAGTTAAGCTACTTGAAAAGTACACGCCAAATCTCAGATATCTCTTAACGTATTCCATATAGATCTTCCGTGACCTTCTGGCGGCAGGGCTTCTGAGTAAGGAAGCTAGATGAAGATTTGTGCTGTCATTTCTCCCTCCCACACACATAACCTTTCAATGATATGACTATATTACCCCTCCTATCCGCCAGAAGATCACAGCAGCTTTCTGTTATGCGGAGAGAGGATCTACTTCCTTAATATTTTCATCTCAAAGTGGCAAGGGAGCTTTGGGATAAGTCATTGGCATATCATCTTCAGTGCAAGTATATCTGAAGAACTCCCAGTCGATCTAATGGAATGGACTACGTTTATTTGCTCAGGAATCATCCGAACCGCCATTATTTATATTCAGTGACAAAGAGATTTATTTAATCTGCCTGTCGGCTCCGAAGTTGAAGGTTGATCACTAAATGAGTGCTACAGTGCATATCACGAAATAGGATGTCTCCTGGTTCAAGTACTCGTATTTTCTACCATGTTTGAGATTTCTTTTTAATGGTTTCTTTGCACCCTATGTTGTACTTGAGGAAGGTAATTCAAAGAATCTGTTTCTTCTGTAATATATCCTCTTTTTAAAATAACATTTTGGGAATAATAACCGTCAATGTGTGTCACCATTTCAGACAGGACAGCCCTGCATCATAAATTCCCACAAAAATTGCTCTAAACTCCAAATGTCCCAGTTCTTCCCTAAAACATAAGTTGATATCATTCTTGGATGCTTTAAAAATTACCGTTTTATTAGTAATCAATACTAATAGGAATAATCGACCTTTCTATCACTCACTTTTGGTGAGTATTGACCTATTATTTAATCAATTAATTTTAGTAAAAACAAGTGTCTATGTCTATACTGTAAATGTTCATATGGTGTCCCAGTTTTTAGTGTAAATGTTAATAGGGTGTATCAGTATGTTAATAGGGTGTATCAGTTCTTTAGTCTGAAAAACTGAGAACTCCACACATTTCTCATCTAAAAACTGGCAAAGATCATTGTGGACAGCTACAAGCGAAAGAGAACGCAATTCTTTTTATTGATTTTCATTTTCGTGCTCTGTAAACAATGAGTCTATATGAAATCTGAAGTTTAAACAGAAATTTGAATCGTTGTAATCCGCCTGATGCTGTCCCACTGGAAGTAGAATCCGAGACTAGTGCAGTGCCATGCCGTGGGGGTGAGAATAGAAGAGGCTAGCGCGGCGACGGTTCTGAGCGCCGAAGTAAGGAGAGCAAAATTCGGGAGGAAAAAAGAAAACAAAAGAAAAAAAGAAAAATTACTTGGAATATTTTAGATCAACAGCAGTATTTTTCAATCTAATATTTAATTTGCATGTGCTCTCATATATAAAATGGAAGGAAGAAAGTAACAAAAAGTGCTCAAAAATCAAGGAAAAGCAGGGTTTATTTTTGAAAATTTTCTTACGTTTCGCAACAACCATTTGCGCCGTCGTACACTCTCATCCCGGGCGCTGACTTTTCACGGCACGGCACTGGACAAGTGCACAGAAGGCACACAAGCTAGCCACTATAGCAGCTGTGAGAGTACGTTATAACTAGAAAATAGTACTCAAATTGGTCCTTGGTTGACAATATCATGTTCGTGGTGTTTTGTCAGTTTTTTTTTTTTTTCGTTACCTCTCATGTTCTTATTCCACTAATTATTTCATAGATATTCACCTTCAATAATCATCCGTTTGCTTTAGTCCAAAAGGCATAATAGCGGGACATAAAATTAGAAATATCCGTATTTATCCGTGTATGCCGCGCACCTTTTCTGCACAAAAACGAAGTCAAAAAACAGGGTGCGCGGCATACACGAGGAAATGTAGAATTGACTGAGCCACCAAGCATTTAAAATCACGGGGAGTTTTTATTAACCTAATACTGGAATATTGTGAGTAATTTTACAAGAGTATAAAAGTTTTAATATAAAATGACAAGCTACAGCTCATCTTTCCTCTTTGCATTAACCGGCCTTTCAAGAACCACTTGCGGCGACTGTACACTGAATGGATGACGACTGCAGTACACGAAACTACGCCAACTGGCCGAATTAAGAAACCTGCACTTCGACTTTTGTGCGAATGGATTATTGAAGCATGGAATTCAATTCCAGAGGATCTTGTCGTCCGCAGCTTTAAAAAATGCTGCATTTCCAATGCCAGCGATGGGAACGAAGACTTTATTTAGTCCGATGGTGATACGTGTTCCAGCTCCTCGGCGACGAAGAAAGCTAGGCACGGGAGTGATTTCTGTTAATAATCACAGTATTGTTAGATTGTCTCTGTGTATAACAATTTTAATGATTAAAAGTAGGATGAAAAATACATTGTACCGTTTATTTTTCAGAAAATTGATGTGCGCTGCTTCCACGAGTTTTTTTTTTTTTTCAATTTTAACGTTCCAGAAATTCGGGGTGCGCGGCATACACGCGTAAATACGGTATATACCTAAACAAACATTTTCTGAACTCTTATATGGCAACACTGATAAGATGTCACCTGAAGTGTTAAGGGCACAGAGATGATAATGTGGTAGTATACGTAGTTTGTGAGTGCATGTGCCTCACTTGCATTGAATACGAGAAATCTTTTGTAAAACCCTCTTCAGAAAAGGTTAACATTGTGTATATAGGGTGCTGACTAAAGCTATAGAAAAAGCAAAGGTCATTTTTTTTTTAGATGGTTAAATGCTGAAAAAAACTGTAATCTTATCTATCAGTTTTGAACAGTTACGCAGTTTTTAAGTCTTTAAATGGAAAAGATGCTAGATAACTGCAAATAAAAGATAATATTCAGAAGGAACATAAATCATAGATAAATCATGAATTTAATGGTTTCTAAAACTGAAAACTAAATTGCTTGGTGCGCAACTCAGGAAGGATCATATCGGCCTACGACTTATATTTTTTAAGGTGTGTGACAGGGTTAAAATCCAAATAATTAATTATTTAATTTTCTTCGAACATATTCGAACGAAATTCGTTACTCAAATAATTATTCGGATAATTAATGGTTATTCACACAATTATTCAGATAACGAATGGTTATTCAAACAATTATTCTGGTAACGAATGGTTATTCAAACAATTATTCTGATAACGAATGGTTATTGAATAATTATTCGGATAACTAATGGTTATTCAAACAATTATTCTGATAACTAGTAGTTATTCAAACAAACATTCGAATAATTAATGGTTATTCAAACAATTATTCGGATAACTAATAGTTATTCAAAGAGTTACCAGTATTCGAATAACGAATGGTTATTCGAACAATTATTCGGATAACGAATAGTTATTCGATCAATTATTCAGATAACGAATGGTTGTTCAGTTATTCGGATAACAAATGGTTATTCAAACAGTTATGCGGATAACGAATCATTTTTCGAATATTGAAAACAAATATTCGAATAAGGAAAAACATATTCTAAAAATAAATATACGAATAATGTTAACAGCACTGGTGTGTGATTAGTACATCAACTGTTGTTACTTCGGCTTTCCAGACCCGAGTCTGCAATTTCTTAATTGAAGCTGCTTGCCAATTACTTCACATTGTTGAATCAACATCATTTATATTCTATACTGTCATCGGGAATCGACAAAAGATTACACCTATACGCAGTTAATCATATGGCTAGACAATAGCACATTTACTTCTTTCTATTGTGCAGTTAACGAAAGCTTGCCCTGTTTTGTTATTACACTAATAGAGTTATGAATTACTATGCTTTCTAAGCTTGTCATCAGAGTTCTGTGTTTGCAGTGGAGGATCTAGCACGGGGCCGGTGGCGTAGGCACACCAGTTATTTGAGTGACAAAAATAATTGAAGCTATTATTTATATATTTTTGAAAGTTTCTAGTAAACTCATGATACACCTACCATAGTCTGGGTTCTGGTTGCCCCCCTCAGTTTTTACCTTCTAGATCCGCCTCTGTGTGTTTGTTGTTACACAATCTTTGGAAACAGCGCTTCGACTCACCACGTGTTCTGTTCAAATAGCAGGCAGACGCCAGCTTCCGTTGACCGCACAGTATATAAGCGAAATTGTATTTTACTTGTTACTTGTTTATATTATCACTAGCTGAATTGCTTGTTCTTCGCATGTTAAGATTAGGTTTGAAGGAAATATTTGAACCCTTTTTCGCCCTCCCTTAGAATATGCAAGTCAGTGAAAGTGTAAAGATAAAAATCCATCACGTCGCCCTTCCCATTCCCACCCCAATCTCAACCTCCTTGCCATTGAAGGATGAACTTATGTTAGACTTAAACGGCATTGAGAGTATCACTATTCATCTCAATGAATCCAAAAGCTATGGATTAGACACTAATATCTGTCGTTTTTGATTGTTTTACATGCTACCCTTCCCACTCACGTTTATGGGTGTCTTACCTCTACAGTAGTCCCTATTTATATCCTGTTTACCAGTCTTATTCGTTTCAAGTTTGGGACTTCTGGCGTTCCAGATTTATGCAGGAACATACATACATACATTTATATATAATATTTGTTTATATGTAAAATGCCCCTTGTCCCTTCCTTAGAAGACAAATTTTCAAACACTTTGGGATATGTGTCTGTTTATTTAAATAAAGAGGAGTTTCATGTTTCTAGCTTGAGGGGTTATTGAGATACTAAATTTTTCTCATAGATTATAACCACGCTCCCCCTTTAGGATACGCAGTTCAATCGAAGTAGCATGATAAAAGCCCAGTTCGAGGCAGGTGATAATTACATCAGAAAAAAAAGTCTATCGGTTCATCCGTTTTCCCGTGATTCGATGGTCTACAAGACTGCCTTAATTTTTATATAATTGGTAGTCTACTTGATATTTTCCGTCAGACATCTACGTACAACCATATTTAATCAGTGTTTCAATTTATCTACTTCTCGTTAAGTCGACTATTTTGCTAACACGTTATTAATAAGCATTGATTAATTTATATTTGGATCCTTTCCCAACATTGAGCCTTTAAGGGCGAGATCTTCAATATAAAATAGAATCTGAATCACTAGGTATATTTTCAATTCAGTCTTAAGTTCTAAACGTCCCCACCGTTGGTCTCCTGGCTATCACACTCGCCTTTGGTGCGCAGGCCCTTCCAGGTTCGTTTTATTAGTGAAAGATCATTGAACGCATTACGGTGGTTTGGGTTCCACCGTAAAGTGTAGATCCACGTCTCCATATACCCCGGTACTGAAAGGGAATTTAGGACTAGCCATATGGCATTGAATGGTTGATGTGTGGCCATTTTTCCCCGGAATTGAATCCGGGAATATTAAAGGAATCCGCTTTAACTATTAGGCTACTCGGAGCATGTGTTTCATCAATACAACAGAATAATTATTTTAAAATGTAATCTGATCTAAATATTCACAAAGTATAGCTAGTTCTTATTCTTTGTTACACAGTGGCTCAGTTAATTGACCGTGATGCCATGAGCAGTTAAATTATAGTGAACAAATCTTCAATTTCTTCATGCAGTAGCTGCAACATGTTCATTGATAGGCTTTTTGTTCATCAGTTGTTCTCTTGCCATTCTGTTGGTTACTTCCTGTTAGCGCCACTTAAAGAGCATTTTACAAGCGATAAACAAAAGCGAATAAGCAGTTCGTGATCGTATCCAACTCCCTTGACACTCCATCCTCCGTTCATAATTAGCTGTTAACTCTCATTTTATGGTTGTCACGAGTCAGTCATGCTTTCTCAACTCAAAAGAGTTGTGAATATAATGAAGAATTGCATGAACTCTCCTTGTTTACATTTTAATGTTCGTTGTTGATTGTTATGTGTTTGAAGTCAGTCAACGCTTAAGAAACTATATTAGTAAATGTGTGTGTGTGTGTATGGAAATAAGTAAACAACTTTATGAACTTTCTTAATGTTCAGTTGCTGCTAATAACGAATCATTTCGTTGGAGAGATGCTATTGTAAATCTTAGGAACGAATAACGAAGAAAACTTGTTTTAAAATCCGTGCAAATATTTCAACCTGTACCTGCTTGTTTATGCATCCCATTGGCGGCTTCAGAGGGGACGGTTACGATGGTACGGCCGTACTCCCTGTTGTTTTACGGGAGTCTTCCCATCTTGCCTAACGATTTATCAGCCACTGGTGTATCCAAGATAAGAATGTCCGCCATTTTAGGCGAGATGAAAATTCCCATCTTGCTTAATCCCATCTCGCCTAACATGGCGGTAAGGATACAAGGAGGGAATTTCTGCACTAAAGAGGGAATTCCTGTATTAGCATTTTAACCACCAGCGCTAGGAAATTGTGAAATCATATGCACATTTCCAAAAAGAAATACTATATGTATGAATCTTTCGTACATAAGAAAATCAATAACCTATAGTTTCAGCATATTTCAATCAATATTGGAAATCTCTGTTTTCTATTCTGTTAACTTCCCACCGCGTATACTCTGCAAGTAAGTCACAAGATACGTTTAACTAGAACAACTTTATTAAAAGTATCTCTACTTTCATACATCAGCAGAACAATTCATTAAAAGAATACAGGGTGTTTCAAAACGACACTGACAATGTTTCGGAACTGATTCCTGACACTAAGATATAGTCTTACAACAAAAAGTATAGACCAACCTGGATGCACAAATACTTCCTTTTGGCGCTTTGACCAGCCGAAAATATGCCGGAAAAACGCAAAAACAGCCATAACTCGAGAACAAAATGTCGGATCGAAGGCTTCGTTATTTTTAGTCGTACATTCGCAGAGAAAAAAGTCATTGTTGTTCAGTTCCAGATGAACCTGCCAAACGTATGGCTATGCCAACTGAACATATTTAGTTAAATGTATGTTGTAAAGTATTTAGTAAGCAGTGTACCATACGTTATGTTTCTATGTTACTAAACGTAATCCAGCAGTATAGCAAGAAAGTTATTACCAATAAGTCTGGCTCAGGTACTGGATAAGTCTAGCTAAATACATTTAACGAAATATGTTCAGTTGCCATAGCCAAACATTGGCAGGTTCATCTGCAACTGAACAGCAGTGACTTTTCTCTCTGGGTTCGATTAATGCTCAATTCGATGTGTTGCAGGGGTGGATCAAGAGTGAGCCCCAAAGAAACTGAAAAATTCCTGGGATATTTTATCAAAAGTTGACTGAGGAAAATTGGCACGTCATTTCATCAAGTACATCACGTCAATGAACAAAAATCGTGCTACATCGTCCAAGTTAGAAGAACGCTGTTAGAATTCATTAAAAGAATAGATACACATGTTTCATTAATCTAGTTTGCCTCAGAGCAGAATAAATTTTCGGAGGGGGAACTACTCTTCTGATAGACATATTCTCTGAGTGTATGACTTGTCGTTTTTGGAGAATACTGAAATATGTATGTTGCATGGGAGAGCACAACTTTCGTAAGTGTACTTATTAAGAATGCGTTGTATTTTATAACCAATCCATTACTTTAATCTCTCTTATCTTTCTTTCTTTTACTTTTCTTTCATTTTTTTTTTTTTTAATTTTAGAATATATCCTCAGTGTGTTTACTTTCCTGAATTAATTCACTATTGAACTTACTATCATACGAACGTCTAGCTTTATTATATATGTTACCTGACTGCCTTTTCCGTTTTACTGTTATAAGTTCTCCTAGTAGAAGTTTCATACACACGTTTCGCTAGCGGTGCCCTTCCACTTTTCAAGCCCTAATATGTTTGTGATACCCCAAATTACTATATGTAAAAGTTAAGAATCAGTGACAACACCAGAGGGGAATAGGAGGACAAGCGTCCGTCCCCGGTGACAACGCCTGTCCCTCATAGATAAATTGTATTATGATATAGTAATATAATAGTAATATAATAGTAATATAATAGTAGTAATATAATAGTAATATAAAATTACCCTTTTCGTACACAAAAATTTGTTGTCTCCTAGTTTTCTTCTGTCCACCGCTTTCTCCCCATCCAGTTAATTAAAACTGACATCATCACTGTTAAAAATCTTTCAGTGAGTCCCTGTATCAATTTCATCCGAATTTAAAATACTTTTCACTGAATATTTTATAGGTTAGAAAATAGTTACAGACTCGATGAAACAATGATAAATGCAAGCAACGTCGAAAATAACAATGTAGAAATGACCTTGACACGCCTATTTAATCACGAGTCACCTAATAGCTTTCCGTTTGCAGTTATTTAGAAACGTGAAAATAAATGCCGTTTTTCTAAATGGCTGAAAATCGAAAGCAGATAAATGAGTCGTAATAACAGTGTCTCACGCAACATAATATTGTCTAGGGAGGTCTTGTTCCACTTTTTGATTATCTTTTATCTATTTGAAGATATCACATAATTACTGTAAAATTAGCGATATTTTAATTTCGCAGTGATGAGGCCTCTTAAAGCACTGACACCGTAAACTGATTTTAAGGCTATCAAAGTAAGTATCTGAAGCAGATTTCCCCAATTAGCACAGAAACTTGATGTTTGTGCATTGTTTTGAACCGCGACATTGTACCAACTGATCATTACCGGTACATACTCCTCCGTTTAGCTATATTACTCGTAAACTGACTGTTATGACTTGTTCACACTTGCCATATTCATAACCAGGCATCTTAAGGACTGTACTGTACAAAATTCACTGTATTGCATCACAAATGTCAAAACTAGAACAACATTCCTGAAACACTTTGAGTGCACCTCGTATATGAAAGAGTTTTGGTAAATCAATTTCCTTATTTGTTGCACATCAATTGACAATTTTCAAGTACTAATGCTATCCATAAAAGAAAATCAAACAATTTAGATGACAACAGCAGTTGTTTCAAAATTGTATTGATTTTTCTGTATATCCACCTATACTATTTATCCCGGAAGGATAACATCTGGCAACGCTGAAAGTTTTGTTACCTTATATAAATTAGCAGACTGGAAGGGGACTTTAGTTGTTGATGATCAAACGCTGCTTGATGGTTACTAAATTACCAGAGATATCCACTCGATGTGTTTATTACACACAAGAGGGAGATTGAGGTGTTTATTTGCTGAAGAAACATAAATTTGTTTTAAAGCTCGATTCATGTGACAGGTATATCTTTTATAGTTGGAGAGCCTGTTAGGAACAAGACACGTTATAAACCTCTAATTAATGTTTTTCTTCCCAAATCCCTCAATCTATCCTCTGTTCACTTTATTTCATTTTATGGTCTTTTACAGGGAGACTCCAGATTCTCATATCGTTGCAGGAGTTTATTATGTTTTAAATTTAAAATAACAAAAACAATATACCCATAATAAACCTGTCGGAATTAGTTAAAAAGAAATGACATCGACTTTGTAGTTAATATTTGTTGATGACAAATGCATATCAGGGATTATAAGTAAGAAACAGCATGAGGTAAACATAACAATCCCCCACGATGAAATACCACCCTTGTTTGTTTATCGAAACAAAATATCTTCCCAACATAAAACCTTCAGCATACGCATGTCCAGAATATGGAATCAAAGCTATGATATGAGGAGAATAGATGTTTATGTTAACTGACAACCACATAGGAGCTTTATCTTGAGAGAAAATGAATATTATGATATATAAAAATACATAAAGAATTATTTACTATGTCTCACATATTATTGAAAAAAAATTAATATTGTTTATAATTACCAAAACCAAAAATGGCCCCAGATAGTAATTTAGCTTATTTCTTTTCCTTTTCGGAAAGATTAGATGAAAAAAATCATGATGACATACTACACATGGCGTTTATATATATTATACTACTAATTACATCCTTACATTTTTTAAATATTCTGTATGAATTTAAAGAAATGAAATTTGAAGTATAGATATGTATCAAAAGATGCACTTTTACATACCAGTTTTTTTTCTTTAATCCTATAAAGTGTGCATCATATCCAGAAAAATCTTATATTAACGATAATCGAATTTATTATTTGATGAGTTTTTCATGCTTAAGAATATAAATTAAAATAATTTATTTTAAAACATCAATAAATTGTGCAAAGGGGATAAATACATAATGTTCTGGTAGCTTCCGTCCCTCTAGGCATTGTAAACAAGTTTGCTGATTTGTGCAAAACGTAAACCACAGAAAAATGTGTTTTCTAGTCTCTTAAAATGTGTTCTTATTGTTTCTTCTATATAGCAGAAAGCAAGTTAAATAAAAAATAATTTTCTTGTCCACTTGCAGATTTTCATTATGATGATAATTAGTACTACAGGGATAAATCTGATCTTAAGTCATTATTTTCATATATAGTTATAACTAGGACCCGGAAGTTGAAAAATTCTTTTTTCTTTTTTTAACGAGTGCCCGAAGACGAGGCTTAACATAATATATGTTCATTTTGAGTCATTGTAGGCCAGAAAATGGTGGATTTTCTTTCTTTTCTTTTCTTTTCTTTTCCTTTTTTTTTTTTTTTTTTTTGCCTTTTTCGGCTATTTTGTTTATTGGTCTTTTTAAAGCTATTTATAGGTCTTAACGTCTTTTTTTTTTCACTTCATCTTTCGACAATAAATTTACTGGCCATTATCTCGAATCACCACCACCTCTTAAATATATTTTCTTTAGTAAAGAAAATTCAAACAAAGCATTCTTCAATGACTGGACTGATAAGACCAGATCTGCAACAATCAGAAGACAGATAAGGAGGCGTAACAATGTCCTCCAGCAAGGGTGAGGGATGAGGGTGGGGAAGTTTTCTCATTTTAGTTTGTACTTCAGTTTGTGGAAAAAGGACAGACCGTTAATCTACCAGAAGCTTGTATTTCTTGAGCATTATATTAATTATGCAATTCTAATTAAATTGGGTCTTATTTTTACGTCCTTTTTTTCAGTTTTCAGGTCCTTTTTTTAAATAGATATTTTAGGTCTTTTTATAGGTCCTTTTTAGGCAATTTTTAGGTCTTCAACTTCCGAGGCGTAGTTATAACTATTAGCTTTTTTAGCTCAAAAAAACTATCACAATTTTGTTTAACCGTTATACTGCGAGAATATGGAAAGAAATAACAAATGTTGGAGATTTCCAATGCTTATATTAGTTCTAAGCGTGGGCGCCCGCAGAAAATTTTTCAGGGGGGGTAAAAGTTTGTGTCACGTTTCACAGTACTCTCATAGTTGCAAGGGTTATATTTAGTGGATACCTTGTACTGAACTAAACCCCAACCATTCCTGTAATCTTTACTGCAAACATAGTATTAGTCTATATAATATTAACTCTGTTAGTAGTGTATTATAAGGGATCTCACAGGTGCCTATTTATGTGAACGTGCGTGGTTTCCAAAGAACAGTAAGATCAGGAAATCAGGAAGGAAATATATTTTACATAATGAGATAAAAATTCAAACACATTCATTTGAGAATGCCTCCATCTTACAATATCTTTATATGGTCTTCCATATATAGTCTTCATGGCGAGTATCCAGAAAAGTTAAAAATTGCGAAAGTTAAGCCCTTGTTTAAAAAGGGTGAAAAACAAAACAAATAACTACAGACCAATATCTCTCCTACCTGTCGTTGGAAAAGTTTTGAAAAAAAATATGTATAACAGGGTAATTAATTTTTTATTGAAAGAAAATGTTATCTCAAAAAACAGCATGGCTTCCTTAAAGGTCGATCTGCAAACACGGCAATATTTGATTTCATTGAGAAAGTAAGAAATATTGTGGATAAGAAAGAAAACTGTATAGGAATCTTTCTTGATTTGTCTAAAGCTTTCGATACAGTGCAACACAGTTTACTTTTGAACAAACTGGAGAACTGTGGAATACGTGGTAAAGCTAGGGACTGGTTTGGTTCGTACTTAAAAAATCGTAGGCAGGTTGTAGAAATAACGCATAAGAATAATAACATTGTAGGAAACTATTTATCATATGAATTATATATAAAACACGGAATTCCACAAGGATCTATTCTAGGGCCATTGCTCTTCCTTTTATATATTAATGATTTTGAAAAAAGCATATTTTCGGCAGATGTTACCCTTTTCGCTGACGATACCACTCTGCTAGTGAGTGGAAAAAGTGAAAAAATATTGGAACAGAATGCTAGGCAAACACTAAATGAAGCATCTCTTTGGATGAAGAATAATAATCTTTTGTTAATGTTGAAAAATCCATTGCTATAAATTTTCATAACAAGTGCAGTAAACCTATATATCCTACCTAACCTATATCTGAACCAAAATAAAATTAACTATACAACACACTGTTCGTTTTTAGGTCTTACTATAGATCATAACCTGACATGGGAATTTCATATAAAGTCAGTGATTAATGAATTAAATAAAATATGTTATGCACTAAGGATTATTAGAAAGAAGGTAAATTTAAAATTAGCTAAACTCTTGTACGATTCGTGTTTTAACTCTATCTTACAATATGATATCATGTTCTGGGGAAATTCAAGTCAGAGAATTAATGTTTTCAAAATTCAGAAGGAAGCCATAAGAATACTTTGTGATAAGAAGCCGAATTTTTCTTCTAGACATTTGTTTAAGGATGTCAATATACTTCCATGGATAGTTTATATTTGTATCGTCTCTTTTTGTATTTGAAAGAACACTCATCGGCATTCGTAACAAATAAGGATGTACATAATCATAATACGCGAAATAAGGATGATTTTCATTTGTGTAATCACCGCTCAGCAATGTATCAAAAAAGTGTAAGTTATGGTGGTGTTAAGTTGTACATGTAGCCTATTGATATAAAGTATGAAGAAAATATGAAAAGGTTTAAACAAAAGTTAAAATCATTTCTATTAGAAAATTCTTTACGATCGAGGAGTACGTAAATATCATGACAAGATAATTTTACTTTATTTTACTCATGTAAATTTTTGTACATATGACGCATGTTACACTTACTTGAGGACATTCCTCATACTTGTAAGTTCATACAAAAGAAATAAATACAAATACAAATATATATACCTTTAGAGCATAACTAGACAAAAACTCAACATTAATCCAGTCATTTTATCAATGACAATGACAATAAATGAAACAAAGATTAAAGAAAATAACCTTAGCTAGTGCCGGTTGACACGATTCCATCCCATCTTGCCTAATCCCATCTCGCCTAACGATTTATCAGCCGCTGATATCTCCAAGATAAGAATGCCCGCCATTTTAGGTAAGATGGGAGTTCCCATCTTGCCTACTCCCATCTTGCCTAAGATGTAAGAAGGGAATTTCTGCACTAAAGAAGGAATTTCTGTAGAGGGAATTTCTCCATTAAAGAAGGAATCATTTTAACCAGATGTTTCAATCAATATTCGCCGTTCGAATATGTCTGCAGTACAGATACATGGAACAATTATTACATTTTCTGAAACCATCACAAATCTCGGGATAACAATTGATCCATATTTTGAGTGGAAACCCCGTTCAACGTTGTGCGTAAGAAAGCGTTCTGGTCTTTTCATTCACTCACCAGACTAAAGAAAATTCCAACCATTGACACAAAATCACTCCTTGTAAAATCTCTAATATTTCCTCACCTCGAATATTATGATGTAGCTCTATCAGACTTAAATGAAGAACTGTTTATAACGTATCCAAAACGCCTGTATACGGTTTGCTTATAATCTTAAACGATCACACAGCTGGGACTAATGAAACTTTCCGATAGACGTTATCTGCATCGACTCACACTTCTCTAAGATTTTGCGCTTTTAACAACCCTCTTACTTATTTCAACGATTCCAACCATTAAATGCTCATCACAATTACGATACAAGATCAGGTGTAAATAAACTCTTTTCACTTCTCCTACACTCCTCTAAATATTACTAGAAATCATTCTTTGCATCCACTGTCCGTGCTTGGAATGATCTACCACCCAACATACGACAATCTCAGTCAATCAATCTATTCAAGAAGTCGGTTGAGCAGACCATCCATGGGTCTCTCTAGGCCAGAGTTTATCAACCTAGGGATTGCAAGAAGCTTTCATGGAGGTCGCGAAGATAATTGGAAGAGATAAATATAATTAGAATCTAATACAGAAAAGTATTTTTAAATATTATTTTGAATTTTGTTTTGATAGGCATATTTTTTTATACATACTGTAAGAACAACAAAAAATGGTGTCTTCCCACTTGAGTACGTTCCCATTTTCGTAGATGTCAAAATCCTTCCCAGTTGCGTACAAGTGCCAGATGCAATGAAATGTCATGATTTAAAAGCGAGATAAGAATTCCTATTTCCGTACAGGTTCAATAGCTGGTACTATTTCTGTGAATTTTTGTTTGTTTTTGAGCAGAGCTGGATGTGGAATCTAAAGGTTTCGTTTCGAGTAGCAGCCACAACGAATAAGAGCCCCTGAATAGTTTCATTTTGCACGCCAGCACGACCTTCTTTATTGGCAGACATTTAAGAGCTACAACAAACTTTCTTCCCAATTTTTTTGTAATTCATGCAGATATTGGAAGTTCAATAGAGGAAACTAATGGGATTCCAGTGGCTTTTAGCCTTCTCCCGAACAAGAGAAAGTATATATATGAAAGGTTAAAGTCCTGAATTGGAATCCTGAAGTTGTAATGGTAGACTTCAAGGAAGCAGTAATAAATTCTTTTAGCACAATTTTCCCTTCAGCTTCCATAAGTGGGTGAAATTTTCACTTTAACCAGAGTCTTTGGTTTAAGGTACAGGATTTGTTCTTGGTTACAGACTACAAAAACAATGACTTCAGGTTCGAATGTTTGCGTCATTAGCTTTTCTTCGACGTTCATAATAAAGAAGCCTTTCACGACTATCTGGCGGACACTTGGTTGGACGAATGTGGAGCATTATTTCCACCGTAAGTATTCAAGGCTTGTTTTTCATTTGATCTAATTATTATATGTACATCAGGTTCGTTAGAGCAAGCTACTGATCATATTGATCATACAGAGTTACAATAAACAACTGCTTAAATTATAAGAATATTATTTGATAGTTCCATATATTAATATTCATAGTTAAGTTTGTATATGACAAGAAAAATTCTATCAGTCGTGACAAAGTAGACAGAGCATCTAATAGTATAAACTAGTATTGTGGACCTAAAATCCTTTATTAACTGTAATTAATCTTATGCTGTGATTTGAGTTTTTTTCTGCTTATATCAAATGTGTTGTTTACGTAGGTGGTAGTATGTAGCTAGTATAATTTTACTTATTTCTTATAATGCTACCACAGGGACTAGTTCCTCTAAAGGTTGTGTCCTTTATTTAGGTATATACTTATGTCTGTCTGTATTCAAGACTAGCAGCGTTCACCCCGCTTCGCTGCGGTCACCCCGGAACGCAATAAACGTTGTTACTTAGATAATTTTTACTTTTTCGCTTTCAAGTGATATGATAAAAACCATAGAAGATTCCAGTAAATGTTAACATTATATCGCCTGTCATTTATGTTAACCCGCCCCGCTTCGCTGCGGTCACCCCGGAACGCAATAAACTTTGTTACTTAGATAATTTTTACTTTTTCGCTTTCAAATTGCAGTAAATGTTAACATTATAGCGCCTGTCATTTATGTTAACCCGCCGAGTGACACGGTCATGCGGGTTGCATATAAATACGTTTATTTTTACCTATGATGAACTAATAACAAAGGATTTGTACGTATGGACACTTGAATGGTCAATTATCTCAAGACACTGGTAATTAAAAATTAAAGTGATATGATAAAAACCATCTAGGGTCCAAATCCTAATAACCCCCCAAAAATAAAAGAAATTGGTTCAGCCGTATTAGCTTGATGAGGGAACAAAGGATTTGTACGTTCTCTTTTATAATATAGATTATATCATCTTTTTATTCATTCCAGCAAGATGTGGAATCATTTCAAAACTGATAGTGGAAGGACGAACAATCCGGCGGAAGGATGGCATGCGAAATGGAACAGAAAATTTCCAGGACACCATCCCAACACATTTTCATGTATCCAAGCCTTACAAGAAGAGCAAGCTTCGAATGAATTAGCTATAAGAATGTTGGAGCTGGGCAATACCCCTACAAAACAAAAGAAGAAGTGGAGAATAATTGATGAAAGGCTAAAAAACTTAAAACAAAGACTAGTGAGCGGAAATATTGATTTGTTCACTTACCTTAACGCAGTATCCCATAACGTTCACATAGTATCCCATAACGCAATATCCCATAACGCTTCTCTCTTTCTCTGTGTGTATATACTATTTCATGGGGTAAATCATTGTGACATGAGCATTAATGTGCTTTCTTGTTGTATAGTGCTTATTATATATTCATATTGTAGTTAACAGATATTGCAAATATTCATTGAAACATACTGAAACTAGATTATTGATTTTCTTATGTAGAAAGATTAATACATAGATTATTTCTTTTCTGAAATGTGCGTATGATTTCACAATTTCTTAGTGTTGGTGGTTAATACTAGTACAGGAATTCCCTCTTTAGAGCAGAAATTCCCTTCTTCCATCTTAGGCAAGATGGGAGTAGGCAAGATGGGAACTCCCATCTCGCCTAGAATGGCGGAGATTCTTATCTTGGAGATATCAGCGGCTGATAAATCGTTAGGCGAGATGGGATTAGGCAAGATGGGAGGTCACCGTTGACACACCCTGCGTGCAAGTTTATATACGAAACACAAAGAAGTCAATTAACTAATTTTGGTAGGTTTAAAGAATCCTTAAATGTGTCCAAGAAAGCCAATTCAACTTATATATTATTCACGTTTTTTTTTATTGACATGTATTGTTTGTCAGACATGTCAAAAATCACATTTAGGTTCCAAAACTCTAAGGGGTCAAATGCCTCCATTGTCCTCCCCTGCGGGCACCCATGGTTCTAAGTATAGCTATAAACTCATTTTACAAACGAAATAATTAAGAAGGAAATTCAGGGAAGACTTAGAAAGGAAGTCGGTCACAGCTCGCATACGTAAAAGTGCCATCTCTGAATTCACCTGTTGGAACTTAGGTAAAGCTCTGTAAAAGTTTCAGTCATAATGACCGTCTTTAGGGTTTCTCTTTGGATTATATGAGATCCTGTAAGCTGTAAAAGATAAAAATCACCGCTATAGAGAATATTTTTATTAATTATACTGACAAAGGAAACCTACGGCAATTTATGTTATTCACCGTAAATTTCTCTGTATTTTTGATCCCATGCATTTATTCATATTATTCTTATTCTTATTATTATTTATTAATATTATGCATCATATTATTCTTAAAAGTCATACATAGGTGAAAAGAATAGTAGATATAGTGTTTTGTAATGCATAGATTTAGAATTCTTTTTACTGATATTGTATATACAGTAATTTTATTGCGCTCACATCGCATACCGTACTACCAACGTACAGCAGAACAGAATGATAGATTTATTCTCTGCCTCAGAAAGTTGTGAATATATTAGCTCGTCGGTTGTTTCCTTTTCTGGGAGTTCGCTCAAAACGTCCAGGGTGTTATGGACATGAATAACGAAAAGTGCTGTTTATGTTAGCTGCGGCGCGGCAGCAGTACTTATGGTTCCGCATCACTGGTAGCTTGACCAAATATGGCGTCACCCATGTCTTCCAGTTGTTAGAAAAAGACTTAGTTGGAAGGAGAAGGAAGCACCTGATATATATGAGTGGCTCGTTTTCGACTTCTTTAATATGCTGCCCATGTTAAGTTCTTGTTGTCTACGATCTTAGCTATATAGTTACTGCATTCAACTGCAAGTCTCTTTTTATTATTATTATTTTTAAGTGTCACAGAATATAACAAGAGTTCGTCATTTTCTTCTATTTTGTTTTGAAAATGTAAATACCTCTTTCTTTGACAATGTCAATGCCTGTATATTTGCATAAGTAATGGTCATAAAAACCGTTACCGCAATACATGCATATGTTTGCTTGTTTCTTGGTGCAGCTCATTTCACGGCTTTTAAGTCTGTGCGGCAGTTGCTAGTACTTTAATGGTGAGTGAACTGCTGTAATGTAAACCTAAGCCATGTTATTAACAAAAGATTGAATTATTCTTGCATGTAAATTTTATGACTTGACTGAAATTCATTGTGCAAATAAAAGCTGTGAGTAAAATGCGTATTGACGCCTTAAAAGGTGTCAGTTGTAGCCGCTACATGAAATTTATAATCAAAAAGAAGATAAAAGTATATTGTCGAACCTTATAAAGCGAAGCGTAAAAGGGTTATGTTTTGACAGTGCGTGCTGCTCATAGGATGTATCACGCTCGTTGAAATTTAGAAAGTAAAGTAGTGAACATATGATATCTAGAAATAAAATACAATATTAGTATAGAAATATATTAAGTATATGTGTTGAACAAATCTTTTAAAATATATCTCTCATAGAATTTATTCAGTAAATAAATTTGACTATAACTAAATGTAAAAGTACCTGCTAAAGAGGATAATTTATTCACCGTACGATTTCCAGTGCTTTTGTGTCAGGATATTTCATCGGTATTACAAATTGCAATTTCCCATAGATGGCCATGGAGATTACTTAAGACTGAATGCCCGGATTACGTAAAGCCATCCATCCACTACCCACAATGGTATGTTAGAAATTATATTTCCAATATGCAAAGCTTTGCAAGATTTGGAAGCTTCAGGTTTTATAAAAATACAGGCCCATAGCCAAGTGGAGCTAAGGGTTTGCCCTTCTAAATTTTCCAAGGCTTCTTAGACCACAATGCATTATTTGTTATAATAATACAAAAAGTACAATTTAGATCTTTGCAAGACATGTTTTATTTTAAACTCATTTTAACATCTTTAAGAAAATACGAGATGAAAAATGTTAAAAAAAAAAAACTAGGAATAAGTGATAGATAAGGAAAATACACATCTATTTGGCGAAATTTCTACACAAATTTATTAGTAATTCCTAACAGAGTCGTATGCCGGGGATGGATCCTGGGGGTCTGGACTCTCCCACAAAATCTCGACTTTTCTGTAAATTTAGTCTACTTTTATTGTTAATTTTACAAATTTTAATATAATTTATCTTCCCATGGACTTTAGCCCCCCTCGTAAAAGCTTTAAACCTCTCCCGAAATAAATTCCTGCGTACGTACCTGATTCCAAATGACATCGTGGATATAACAAAAAGAAGAAAAAGAAGAAGAAGTGAGTGAAATTGAATGACGGTAATCGTTGTAAGCAGAATAGTACGGAATACATATGGATTTAGAAAAGGCCGAAGTCAGGACAAAATCCACGAATTCCGACTGAAGTTGGGATGTTCTTCTTGTGTCTGACTAGTGAGTACATTTAGGAGTTGGACGCTAGCAAGTAAAACAAGATTGAAAACTCAATAAAAAGAAACTAAATGTAAAAGTATCTGCTACAGAGATAGTATTTTTGGTGTAGTATTTTTGTTTTTCAATTCTAGTGAGTCATAATATGTGATTCAATTAATGGTACTGTTGAACACAGACCCACTAATTTGCAGAAGTTTGAAAGAAATTTGCTACTTTATGAAGAAATAGTGCTACTGCATTATAGTTGTAGGTTGGTTAAGAGCGCAAAGAGTATGTGAGAAGGTGATACGCAAATGACCAGAGCTTTTCTCGAGAAATTCATGGATTCTCCATCATGACAATGACCTGCCTACACGGAAGTTTTTGACTAGAGAATAAATAACTGTGTTGGACCATCCTCCGTACTCACGTGAGCTCACCCACAATGGCTTTTTCTTTACCCAAGGATCAAAATAGTGTTGAAAGAAAGCATTTTGATGACATTGGTGACATTAAGGCTAATACGACTGCAGCTAGGAAGCCCATTGCATATATAAAGTTCCAAAAAAAGCTTCGAAATTTGGAGTAAGCATCACTGTATTTCTTTTCAAGGGTGACCACACCAGCATTCACCAATAAGGTATGTAGCATATTTTACGGATCGAGTTCGCGAACTTAATTGTCACACCTTATATATATTCGCGAAAAGGAGGTGCCGGGACGACAAATCAACAAAATTCAAGGAATTCAGATTATGTTGGTAAATGATTTTTAAAAAATAAAATAATGTTAATTCAGATATTTTAACAATGATCAGACACCGGCTAAGTAAAATTACTGATAATGTACAACATCATCTAGGATTATTCAACTGGAACTCCCTCCAGCTCTCTTTGAGAAGAGATTTTTTCTTGGAAAACTGACCGAGATCTGCTAGTACTTACTTCTTATCCACATGAGTTTGGTACAAACTAAAGAAACTTCAGTAGAACTCAATAACATTTCTTTATTTCTATTAAAGCGTAGCTTAGGTTAACGTTTTAGCGTTCTTTTCAAGTAGGCAAGATATCTGGGACCTGACTTCTATAAGATTCACGTATATTCGTGTATATTGTAGATAGCAATACCTGACGTTCATATATTTGATACGTACCCTTCTAGCCATTTGTCTCCTCTCATGTGGTGATTTTTTTTTCAATTTTTATTTATTTATTTATTTACTTTTATACTATCAAAAAATGCGTAGCTGATTTTTTCATATTTAATAAACAACTTTATAAAGCGACATAAGTCGTTTCTTCTGAAAATATCCATAATGGTAGTTCATTCTTGGAAACAGAGTAGTTCATTCTTGGAGTTCATAAGGGAGTTGGAAAAATAAACCAACAAGGACCCTAAAACATGACACATGCCATTTCAAATGAAAAATCAAGGAGAATTTTGTCTTGGAGGTAAGTTTTCTTGCAAGTTTTCCGAAAACGTTTGTTGTAATTTTGTTAATATTTCATAAGTACATAAATAATTTAGTAATAAAACTGCAGTGTGACATGAAATAATAAGTTAGGTGTCCATAATTTAAATATGCATTTTAATAGATTTCTCGGATATTATTATTGAACCGTTTTAAATAGTAAGGAGAATTATGCTTACTTATTCTGACGTAATCTTACTCCATTTTAAATTGTTAAATTTAGATTAGTAGTATTAAGAGTTCTCACACTTACCTTGCACCGCTTAAGGAAAAAAAAATAATTAAAAAAAACAGTTTAATTATATTTGATCTCAAAAGAAAAAGAAAACTTTAAAGGTTGATGAAGAGTGTGAACATTAGGGTGGTGCGAGTGAAATATATGTACTTGAAGTCTAGTTTGAAACTCACCTGAGAAACACAACACGGGGATCAACTAAGGTCACGTGTCTAACGTCACAAACTCCGTACATGTTCTTCGAACAGGCTGGAGTACCTTAGATAGTCAGGAGGCAGTGCGTTGTTGAACAGGGTGATATAAAAGTGCCAAATCCACAACTCACAGTTACAACTGATTTTTCTTTATTAATTCAAACTAGAACGTACTACGCAGCGAGAAACAAAAGAAAACAGAAGAAGAAAAAGGAAGAAGAAGAGGAAGAATTGCATTTGGCCCAGGAATGGCGAATGAGCATACCATTTGTCGTAGTGTGCCCAACTCTTTTTTTTAAAGAATCATTACGCAAGATAATAATAATAATAATAATAATAATAATAATAATATATTTTATGTATGGGCTTCTCTCATATTACTTATACTTTAATACATACTATATAGAATCTACCATATTTAAATCTATTATATAAATTTCCAGACGAGATTTTCTCAATCTCTTTACTACCAAAATTCTTGTTTATAGTCGTCACTAAAAAAGAAAATGAATGACACATAAGTTGCATAAACCGTGAAAAGAGATTTTGTCGTGATGCACCTCATGTCGTGATGGGATACATTTTCAGTAAAAGAAAAAAAATAATGTAGGAACAAATCCTTATATTAATTTTTTAAAATGATAAAATGACTTTAATGATATTGCTTAGAAATACTTTCCAAGATCTGTCCTCGACAATTTGTTGTAGATGAAACTGACAGCAGACATAAGTGATACAAACGTTTGAAAACTTCAAGGAAATAGGCGCCGAAGTTAGAGTATTATCATTATCCACAGAAAATGAGAGTATCATTTTATTGGATACCAGCTCAATGTCGCGGAGAATGAGTTTCAAACCGGTTTTTAAGCCTAAAAGATGATCGTCACTCTTGAAAATGTCTGTGACATTTTAATGTTTGTCTTTTTTTTTTTTTTTAATCCTTTTATTCCTGCCAGGGTTGGATTCTCCCTCTTCTCGACACCATCTTGGCTTGGAGAGCATGTGCCTTTTTGATATATCACTGCCGTTGGATAATGTCATCGGGAGTGGCAAACGCTTGTAATGCATGGTCGCTGATGAAAGCTAACTAATCATCTACTTTAAGCACTACTCTTGGTCGTATCTTAGACCAACATAATCTCGTTGAGCTCTATTTATAAACATAAATGAAAGTAGAGAAAAAAAGGATATGTATTAAAGTCACAAGCCCCTTTAGAAAACCATTTTATGTTTTTTTGTCGTGTAAATTACACCAAATCCTTCACATTTAACGCAAGCAATTGCATAAAGCTGCTAAGATGTCGTTATTTCAAATTACGTCCATTAGAACGTGAAAGCTTTTTGTGCCTGTTTATTACCGATCCAGACTTCTTTGTAGCTTGGAAGAAGAAGAAGAAGATTTCCTTTCCTATTTTATTTTCTGTGAAGACGCTATTCTTTTGTTTAATTGTGTATGACAAATGAAAGATCTTTTCTTCAGTAGCGCACAAGATTATGGTTAAAAGAATCCTCTCGAGTAGTAGGGACTAACTGAAGAATTTAAATATTGACTCGAAAAACATTGGCAACCATCCTAACCGGCTTGAAGTAGATTTTTGTTCGTGTTCATGCATGCGCGTTTGAGTGAGTCTGTGCGTGTGATAAAAATATGAGCACCGTGAGGGCATTGTCTTTAAGATTGTATTATGCTTCATTGGACTATTTAACACGATAGTAAAAACAATTGACATTTTGAAATAAAAATAAGTAAATATAAAAGTGTTCTAGCATTTTGAAAGTGATTTTGACAATTTTGTTGTTTTCCTTCTTTAAAGTTTTGTTAGAGCGATCGTTCTTACTCATTTAAGATTGTAGGTACAAAATTGTTTTACGACTTCAGACTAAAGGTTTCCTTTCTTTTCTTTTTTGCTTATCTCTTCTTCTTAACTACTTTTGTCACCCTTCTTAACCCTACTCTTTTTTGCTGTGTGTAACATTTCACCCCACACCCTCTGGTAAACACACTTGTGCCTTCAATCACTGAATAGTTCAGAAAAAAACAGACCAGAAGTAAGATAAATGAGCTCAGCGACTACATTCTACGATAGGCTATTCTCTAATTCAGTTTTTTTTTTTTTTTTTTTTTTTTTTTTAACTTCACGGACTAACTTGTATGTTGAGCTCTTTAAGAGCACTAGAGATGGTTGCATCTCGATTTCATACTTATGGTATCTTATGATAAATTTTGACAAATAGCACGCTGTAATTAAGTAATTATCTGTAAACCAAATCTGCATTCTTTATCTATAATATAAAATTGTGTTACTTATTTGTGGTACTTATTTGTGTAAAATTGTGTAACTTTCAGAGCCTACGCGGCCAGTTTACACAAAAATTATTAACAATGAACAATAGCCAGTGGTGTAACTGAGGGGCCCCGCAGGGCCTGCAGTGCGGGGGGGGGGAGAGTTTGAGGGCCCACTGCGAAGCAAATACCAAGAATTATAGGCTACAAAAAGTGAGATGAATACGGAATATCCATTTCCCTGAAAACAACATTATTTACTTTAGAAAAGAAAAATATGCTCTGGGTGAAAATTCATCCATTCTAGCAACATCAGTTTAAAACATCATCTTAGCACTGGAAGGTTAAGGGAAAATAATTACCTTTTTCAGAGAGTATTAATTTTAATTGTAATTTTATTATATACCATGGATTTATTAACCATTGTCTTCTACAGGGACATAATATAGTGGGAAGTTAATGGGCATGGGAAGGGGAGCCCAAAAATAATCCTGCGGGGGGGCCCGACATTTTTGCGTTACGCTACTGACAATAGCAATAGGAAATGAGCTAAAACGAGGTTGACCTGCATCATGGCCGCTAGTGTTACCCACGAGATGCAGACGAGACGAGACATAAGAATCGTCTCGATTCCTGAAGAAGTTTTTCTTGTCTCGTTTCGGTTCTCGAAAAAGCTTTTCTCGTCTTGCCTCGAAAATTCCTCGTCTCGTTTTGTAAATTTATGTTTAAAATTTATGCCCTGATTTCGGTCTTAATTTTATCTGGAAGTTATCAGAATTCTTCCACTTCACGAGAGGTCCACGAAGGTGTGATATAACAATACTTAAACCATAATTCTTGTTGGAATATTTTGAAACTGTGATAAATGCTCTTCATTCTACGTATTTGTACAACTAGGGATGCGTACGAGACAAGATTTTTGGCTGTCTCGTCTCGAAAATGTACTGTAAAAGAGGTGTCTTGACTCGAAAAATGATTTTTCTGTTGGAAGAGCCGTGTCTCGACTCGAATTTTGTCAGGAAAATCCTGTCTCGACTCGTCTCGTGCGCATCCCTACGTACAACCACATTATCAATTTATAGGTTTTATACTATGAATTGTAACATTTAAACAGTGGGTGAAATTTAAGAATTGGGTAAAACTTTTGTTGCTCACGAGACTCGAAAAATCTTTCGTCACGTCTCAAATTTAAAAATGTACTTTGGTTCCAACTCTCGTCTCAATTTTGAGACAAGACGATAAATTTCTCATCTTGTGGACAACAGTAATGGTCATTTATAGCGAGAGAGCAATTGCCCCTTCCTGGCTTTTTGAAGGAGGTTCAGTTCTTCAAAATAAATATCAAAATAGATTTGTTTACTCACAATCTATGGTGTTTAATAAACGTATTTATAATAAACATTATATAGTACAGTACTAATATATATTTACTATAGTTTAAAAGTTCCGTAAGTTATTTAATATTGTGTTTAAATAAAGTTTTATGTGCACGCGTACCTCAAGGTGTATGCATATTGGTAATTGCGCTTGTGTCAATCTATTGCCCCCTTCTGCTCTTCGAAAAAAAAAACTTGTGGACCTGCCTGGCCTCAGGATGATTGAGCACCAAATTCGAACCAGGGACCTCGCAATGCAAAGAAAAACCGTCATCGCTAGCATATACTCGCTTGATTAAATTCAAATTGTCAATATGAAGGTCTTATGATTTGCTAAGTGAATGCTTAATGAGTGAATAACTAAAACAATCGAATTACATTTTAGTTTGTTGTCATTTAACTCGTAGGATATTTCAGGGAAGTGTACACTACGGACAAATATAAAGTAAACTTCAAATTCCTACAATAAACCTGAGATCGCTGCGAGACGATGGAAAAGTCAAATTAATGTCGTTCGTTGTTAAGCTGTAACTAGAGATCAAGTGCATAATTTACAAGTTTTGTTCAATATTATCAATATTTTCTCTTAAGGATATGTTAATGATTATTTGTACGAGCCGTGTTTTAAAAGTAAATACCGTTTTAAAATTCGGCTGTTGCAGCGCTACGGTCGGCATCCTGCGCATGCGCACTGTATTTGTTGGCAAGCAACAGAAGCCATTACGGAAACATTCGATCGTGTTTACGTTTGTTTGTGAGTAGTTAAAATGCCTCCGTCGATTGAAAATTCCACCGACCGCAAAATATACGCTGTGTTATAGGCTGAAATTCATCGCCAGTTTAGTGAAGTGCATAGAGAAAACATCTTGACTGATGAAATGCTACGGAAATGGGTTAAAGTCTTTAAAGATGGCCGCACGAATGTTCATGATGAGGAACGAAGTGGGCGACCTTCTGTAATCACTGAAGACTTGGTGCAGAAAGTTGACGAAAACGTGAAAGAGAAAATAACGGCGACGCTTTAAGATTTCGCCGTTATCTGATAAATGACTAGCACATGTTCCTGCATTCGAAGAAGCATCTGGCTGAGGTCAAAATGACTGTCTTGCAGTGATTGTCAAATCAGGCGGCAGACTTCTATCAGGACGGTATTCTAAGATACGATAAGTGGTTGTACGATACGATAAGTGACTTAATATTGGTGGAAGCTATGTAGAAATGTAGATTAAGGTACAAGTTTTCATGTAGCAATAAAATTGTTTCGAAAAGTTTTTTTTTTTTTTTTTTGTTTAATTATTTCAAAACGGCACTTACTTTTTAAAAACGCCTCGTATTTAAAAGCAAGTTTCCATTTTCAAAAATACTAAATACAATGTGTGCGGTGAGACAAAGAACTGAAGGCAAGGCGTGGTTTCTAAAGATCCAAGAGCTCCATCACCTGGTCTAGTGACTAGCGCGCTTGTGTTTAGTACATGGGGTCCAGTTTCTGTTCTCAATGGGGGAGCATTTCTTTCTTTTTTAAAATTATTTTTTAATGAGGGCATTACGGTAGTTCAGATTCCACTTTAAATGTAAGTTGACGTTTCATATAGCCATAGAGCCTTGGTGCTGAAAAGTGATGCTAAACTTCAATGAATCAAGGATCCAAAGCGTATTTATGTGGCGATAGAAGAGGCTATAGGTATTGGAACTTAGTCAGTGACGTAATTTTATATGAAAATCTAAAATCGGAAAACTCCGAATGAGTATCCAATCAATTATCAATTTCCAAAAATCAGAAACACTCAAAATTTCTCGTGAAACCTTAGACATGCACCCATGCTAAGTCGAGGTAGATACCAGATTATTTGGAAGATTGTTACTAGTCGTAAGACTTACATATTTTCGTGACTGTCCACTCGTCATGAAAACCGTGTATGGTTGGTGGAGAAAGTTACGTACGATACATTCTTTTTTGCACTGGTTTAGTTGCAGTTATTAGACTAACAGAAGATTACTATCGTACCTAATTGATACTTAATATACCTAGTATGTTACAAATCCGAAATTTACTTTTCCATGAGGATAATGCATCTTCTCATTTAGCAAAGGAAACAGTAAGATTTTCATATGAAAACAATTGATTGTACCCCATACTCATCTGATTTGACTGTGATTGACTTGGTTCTTTAAACCTTTCATTACTTTTGAATATTTTACAATCTTTAATATTAAAAAGGATTTGGGAAGTTGTCCGTTTCAGTCAGAAAATGAAATTGAAACTCAAAACTTTTTCAACACCATTTTCAGCCAAGAGTGGCGTAGGGTTTTTGATTTGTGAAGAGAGACCACATACTATAGATATATTGCTGCTGAAAGCATTTGCTTTAACCATCCATAAAAATTGTTTCGTCAAGGAATTCATAGTTTTGTCTTATTGCATAACTTTAGGAGTAACATTAGTATTATGTCGTAGAACTATAGTTTAATTGTACTTACAACACTCAATATTTGATATATAGTCCTACTTGCCATCTTTTCCTGACGTAAGAAAACAATCGATCATTATACTATATATTAAATCCAAAGAATTCAATAATATTAAGCTGCTAGGACTATCATCTTATTGTATTCCTTTGAAGCAGGGAAGTATTTTCGGTAGGAAGGAATTACCAACTGAAGAACAAACACTAACAAATATTTTTTTCTAAAAATGTTGGAGGGGACTTAAAGAGAAGAGAAGACATTTTGCAAGATCAGTAGTTCTGGTTACATTGCAGAACTAACGATGCCTTGTGGAGTTGTTGAACCAAAAAATCCCTCACCCTTCATTGCTTCATTCATCTACGTCACAACCAACATCCGATCCCCAAACTTCCGGGACACAGGGGATTAACCTTTAGAAAATGGTGGTGGCAAAAGATGCAGTTTTCATTTTTACTATAGTCATTTATATTCGTGGAGTCTACACGTGACATTGAAACTTAAGGAATTTTGGAAGAAAAATCTTAAAATGTTCCAACATGTGTTTACCATTCTGTTTCTTCTTTCTTTCTGTTAAAAAAAAAAAAAAAAAACTTCGTTTTTAAGAGTTTTCTTTTTTTCGCTCAAAACAGTTATCTAGGCAGAATGGTTTTGAATTTCCCCTGATTACATTTCAATGATGGTAATATTTATACAAGTACTTAAGAAGTAATCATTACAAAATTAAGACATTTTATTCAGTAGCAGGTGGAACTTACGATCAGTCACATTTTGCGCTCTTTTCTTTAGTTAAAAACATTTTTAAAGGAGAAAAAGCTATGTAAAACTAGTTACCATGTTCTTCACTTTTAATGAAAAAAGAAAAAGAAAAAAAAACACAATGGCCTTGGCAGCTATGAACCGACAATTTCTACATATAATTATTTTTTTTTTATTATTGAATCAAACATAAGTTCTTTTATTTTATTGCAATTAATCTTAACACCAACAAACTGTTGACTTCTTAATCTCAATCTTATAGTCTCCTTTTTCCTGAAATTTACCAAGACTTACAATACTTCTGTGTCATCAACATCTGATAGACAATGTTTTGTGTCTTACATTCTTCAATCAGAATAATAAGTTTCGGGATTTCCAATTCGAGACATTGCCACATAAGATTGGTCGTGTGAGAAGCAAGGAGTTCTATCCCTTTCCCCCTTCAGAAGTTACGGGGCTGAATTTGAATTTAAACGAAATCGGAAGTGTCAATGTTCATCTCAGCGACCCCGAAAACTATAGATTCAACGCTAATATCGGTCATTTTCGATCATATATATATACTGTATATATATATATATATATATATATATATATATATATATATATATATATATATATATATATATATACAGTGAAGGGCCCATTATATATATATATTAAGTCACAAAATATAGTCACTTTCAGTTTTATATATAGGCCTATTTACAAGAGCGTTTCAAGAAAATGATCCCTCGTATATATTCTAACAAATGATATAGCTACATGATTTGTTTGTATTTTTGTCCGTATCTTTTATATATGATCTGGTATAGTAACTGTAATGTGATATTCAATAGCTGAACTAAGAAAAAGATGTATTCTTTGGGGGGTTGGGGGGTAGGGTAACTTCTAGCCCGCGCCGCCTGTACCCTGGATCCGCCAATACTTCATCCCACCTTGAACCGTTGACATTACGAATTACCTATAAGCATGAATAAGGTTGTGATTAAAACTGCATGAGTCTGTAATGTATGAAATCAGTTTCGATTGGTGAAATTGAACTAGGGTGATCCTAGAAGAGGAATTTGACTATAGTGATTATATGATTGTTTTTTTGATATTTCATTCAAACTTGTGAAGGGGCCATTATTTTGTTTAAGTGTATTCTTGTAAGCTTTACCACTAAAGTCAATATACCTCTAATAGTGTATATCTATGATTGTCGGTAAGATCTCCCAAGGCGATGATAACCCTGTTGCCTTTTCGTGTCTATTATTACTTATGTATAGATCTTTGTTACTGTTTGCAAATATGAAGTGAAATTATTATTATTTTATTATTATTATTATTATTATTATTATTATTATTATTATTATTATTATTATTATTATTATTATTATTATTTGGTTCAATCACCCACGGTTATGCCCTTTAGACTAGAGAAAACTGATTAATAAAAGTGAATGATTGTGAAATTATTTTTTTGTGCTGTCCCGCCGGAAATCGAACCCAGAACCACGTACACACGCTAGCCCTAGACTAGCAGGGCGTTATTAATACTTTGGGTAAAATAGTATATTCCAAATTTAAACACCATAAATTTAATCATAAAAAGACTTTATAATTATTCTGTATTTAACATGCATTTCTCCTTAGTTATGTTGTTGTTAGTTTAAAAGAAAGCATGGGAATTTATTCTCAGACGCACATATCTTAATTATGATTCGCACATATTTTGCGTTAAATTCACATATATTTTAAGTATTCACAACTTTGATCTGTAAGGAATATATAAATTTAGCTTTCGCTTAATCGTATAAAATATAAAGCTGGATAATTTCCAAACTTTACCCCGTCTCCTACATATACGATAAGTGAGATTACTATAGCCTTAAGGGCCGTGGTGGCTCAGTGGTAGAGCTTTTACCTCTGATGCATGGGGACGATGGTTCGATCCCAGCACGCATCAACTGTGTTTCGTGATGGACAAACACTGTGAGCGTGTGTTTTTCGGGGTTCTCCCGTTTCCTCCGACTTTCTTCATTCCACCATTTCATTCATTTTTGATCATCACTGTCTCTATTGGCCTACCTGGCATAACCATGGGAGTAAAACTGAATGATTTCATTTTACTAGTACCTTAGTTTAAGTTTCAACCATAGGGAAGATTTAATTGAAGTCAATCTTATCATTATTCTATAGCCTGAATCGTGCTTAAATTGATGGTACTAACGTTATTTAGAAATATTTAAGTTCCTGCGAAAGCTAAAAAATGCTAAATTACAAACTTACACATATAAACATGGCAGCCAATTTTAGAAAGGGAGAAATTTCAAACTTATAGTTGTGGGTTTTTGAACTTCTGTCCTAAGCAGTAATCATAAACAAAGAGTTTTGTACGAGCTCATATTTCTGTTGTGGTCGAGCAACTATTGCTTTCAAATTTGGACTATTTGTAATAGATGGGTTGTATATAAAATTATTATTAAGTATTCTGCCATTCGGCAGTCCTGGAACTTTTTTTTTTTTTTTTTTTTTTAAAGGTTTGGGCCTGGAAGTTTCTCGATTTTCAGCTTCATCTTTAACCCCCAATATTTTCTAGTTTTCAAATCATTGATCAGTTAGATTGAAAAAAACTTAACGTTGCTATCTGGAATTTTTATTCTCTCTTCGTTTCAATCTCAGAATCTTGTCTCTGTTTCTTCCTTACGCTCTCAATTGTAAATCGCCTTTCCTGTACGATTCCATGTTAAAAGTATAGGACTGTTTATTTTCCAACTTGCTTTCACAGACAACTTCCGCACACACTCGCGCATGCATGCACCTTCCAGAGAAACTGTGGATAGGTCTTAGAAGAAGAAATAAGAGAATGAAAAAGAAACGACAGACTTTTTTTTTCTTTTTTTGAACTCATGAAGAACACGGCGTTCATTAGTAAAAATCTATTTTTAAGTTCCATTCGCCTAAACAGAGCCCATATGAGCATCTGAAAGTATTCACAAACACCAAGATTTATATCTTTACTGAAATTATGGAGTTCCCCTTTAAAATAAGCAGGCTGATGACCAAAATACGTACTATTTGTTCCCTTTTTTTTACTATCTTTCTTGGACAACATGACGAAAACATTACAGAAGGATTAAGAAATACTTACACGCAGAAAGAAACAAACAAAATTAAGTGACAGTGGTTGAAAAGCAAGCAGCTGTTGACGTATTTATATATTTAATGTCTTTTTTTTTAAAAGAATGTTTTGACTTTTTTTCTAGAGTTGGCGTTTGTTTCACAAAAGGCACTAGTTTTGTAATACTAGTGTAGAACAAATAAAAAGAATATACAGGGCCGGCTCGTCCATATAGACAACCTAGGCGGCTGCCTAGGGTGGAAACATTTAGGGTCGGAATGACACGCTTTTCTACATGTAGTTTATCAAGATTAGCCAAAACATACGTGCGCCAGCGTTCTACATATTTAGAAAGAGGAAAATCTGCATTTTCTAAATATCAAGACTCCGGATGCTCGCAGAAATGTCACTGACCTAAAGTTCTACATAAGGTAGTGAATGGAAACTTAAGGTCTGGAACCCTACTGCAAGAATTATTCCTTCACATTCCTACCCGTGTAGCACCAAATACCCACCTCTTCCACCTTTCCCGCCCTAGACTGTCGATTATTCAAAGGTCCTTCTTTCAAGAGCACCAAATTTATATAACTAGGTAACAACTGACTTGGACATTTTTAAGCTACTCAGTTTTTGACAGAATAATTACAAAAATTCGAAATAACTTAAAATGAATTAAGAAACTTCATCTTTGCTGTCCTTTTTATTACTTTTATTTTTTCTATTGTTCAAAAGTTGGAATAGAACTATTTTTTGAGAAAGAGAAGGTCCGCATTCGAAATAAGAAGACAATGTTTGACTATGAATCAGTAGATGAATCTGCAAATCCATTTTTATTTTGCCGTTTTAGTACGGCTGTGAATGCAGTCAAAGAAAGATTTTCCCAGTTAAATGATGTATGTATTATCTTGGAATTTTTGTAAAACATTCATGATCCGAGAAACAAAAACGCAGCAAAGATCTAACTGTTGGGTGAAAACTTGCAAAAGGCCGCAACAGTTGAAAATAAAGAAGGTTTGAAGGAATGTGATATTTGTGTAATGCTTAAACAAATTGTAACAACCTGATGATGTGGGTGACAAGGCTTCACTTTGGTTTGGATTTGAGAGAGAAGGAGATTATCGGGGCGCAGACATGTTTTTCGTCTAGGTATAAAATATCCTAGAGCCGCCCCTGAGAATATATATTAATATACAGTAATTCTGTAATCCGGCACCGATTTCGCCGCTCGCGATTTATTCGGGTGGATTCCAATAAAAGCTGCAAATCTCTGCAGAACTCATTTGTGTATAATTGTAACTTTTTTAAAAAAGAAGATCTGAATTATGAATCCAAGCAATTTGATAGGAGACTTTGCAGTTACTGCTCATGGTAAATGCTCACCTCCGGTGCCTGGGGTCCCTAGTTCGATTCCAACTCGTACCAACTGGGGTTTGCGATGGACGAACACAGTGGGTTTCGTTTTTACCAGATCTTCTCTTTTCATCAATTCATTATTATTACTATTATTATTATTATTATTATTATTATTATTATTATTATTATTATTATTATTATTATTATTATTATTATTATTATTATTATTATTATTATTATTATTATTATCCCCACCTTCTTTAGAGTAGGTGCATAAGTATAGAACGTTCAACTCGAATAAATACATATATATAAACTGCGAAACAAATTTCTGTCTGAGACACCTTTCATTTCATGTTTAGATGTCTTTTTTATTATGAATTTATTTTTTAATTGCATATAAATACCTAATAATATATAATATAAAACCATGAAAAGATTATTTTTGCTTGATATTTTGTTGTTGCGACCAGTTTACTTCTCTGTTGTAATACCTAAGTGTTTCTGTGACTATTTGTGCTATATCGATTTTTATCTTATATATAAAAGAGAACGCACAAATCCTTTGTTCCCTCATCACGCTAATACGGCTAAACCAATTTCTTTCATTTTTGGGGGGTTATTAGGATTTGGACCCTAGATGGTTTTTATCATATCACTTTAATTTTTAATTACCAGTGTCTTGAGATAATTGACCATTCAAGTGTCCATAACGTACAAATCCTTTGTTAGTTCATCATAGGTAAAAATAAACGTATTTATATGCAACCCGCATGACCGTGTCACATGGCGGGTTAACATAAATGACAGGCGATATAATGTTAACATTTACTGCAATCTACTATGGTTTTTATCATATCACTTGAAAGCGAAAAAGTAAAAATTATCTAAGTAACAACGTTTATTGCGTTCCGGAGTGACCGCAGCGAAGCGGGGCGGGTTAACATAAATGACAGGCGATATAATGTTAACATTTACTGCAATCTTCTATGGTTTTTATCATATCACTTGAAAGCGAAAAAGTAAAAATTATCTAAGTAACAAAGTTTATTGCGTTCCGGGGTGACCGCAGCGAAGCGGGGTGAACGCTGCTAGTATCTTATATATAAAAGAGAACGCACAAATCCTTTGTTCCCTCATCACGCTAATACGGCTGAACCAATTTCTTTCATTTTTGGGGGGTTATTAGGATTTGGACCCTAGATGGTTTTTATCATATCACTTTAATTTTTAATTACCAGTGTCTTGAGATAATTGACCATTCAAGTGTCCATAACGTACAAATCCTTTGTTAGTTCATCATAGGTAAAAATAAACGTATTTATATGCAACCCGCATGACCGTGTCACTCGGCGGGTTAACATAAATGACAGGCGATATAATGTTAACATTTACTGCAATCTACTATGGTTTTTATCATATCACTTGAAAGCGAAAAAGTAAAAATTATCTAAGTAACAACGTTTATTGCGTTCCGGGGTGACCGCAGCGAAGCGGGGCGGGTTAACATAAATGACAGGCGATATAATGTTAACATTTACTGCAATCTTCTATGGTTTTTATCATATCACTTGAAAGCGAAAAAGTAAAAATTATCTAAGTAACAAAGTTTATTGCGTTCCGGGGTGACCGCAGCGAAGCGGGGTGAACGCTGCTAGTTATCAATATCTATGACACACTATTGAAGCTGTTGATTTCTTGCACGAACACTTGAGTGATTTTGAATTTTGTTTGTGTAATTGGCTTTCACGGAAATTAAGAATGAAAATGAAATGTTTTCAGTCTCGCTATTATGGCCTTTGGGCTAAGGGAGACGATGATTAAGGCAAATGAATGATGATGCAAGAATTGGTGGAATGAGAAAGTGGGAGGAAACCAGAGTACCCTGAGAAAACCTACGAACATGATGTTGTCCACCACAGCCTTACTTGGTCGGGATTGAACCAGGGACCCCACGCACCAGGGATAATTCACGAAAGTTGGAATAGAAAAACATTTTAAATAACACACTTTAATTATAGGAAACCGTGTTGAAAGAACATGATTTAATACTCTAGTTAGTGTATCCCTGCGTTATTAATATTTATGAAGTGCAGTTTCCATTCCAGTGAATAAAAGAGCTAATTTTGTTCTTTTGAAAGAGTGTCAGTTGGAAACACTGCTCTACTTTTTCCTGAAATGTGTGAAATTCACTTTCAGCAGCGGATCAAATGATGTGAAACAAGGTGCAATGACATCGAGTCTGACAGAAGGGCTTGAAAAACCCAAAATTGAATTGATTTGAGAAAATACTGAAAGGAGAAACTGAAAATAAAGATCACGTATAAGAGGGAGGGAAAAAAAGAAAGCACGACAAAAGAAAGATTGATAAATAGGTAAAAGATATCCAGTAATGTTCGAATGGTTTTGATGAATGGTGTCAAAGTTTGAAATATTTCAGTTTTGCTATTTTAACAAAATAATTATTAGATTAATTAATTCGAATAAACGACAGAGGATATGGTGGCTCACTGGTTGTCAATCGGTTTGAGGCGTTAGGCTGACAATCATGAGGAGGAACCAATTGGGCGTTCGAGTACCTCTGAACAGTGTGCCAACTCTACTGATTATTTCTGTAAATTACTGAATTCTCAACTTGCCTACTAATGGATTTAAATACTAATATTAATAATTAATATACTGATATTTAAATTAACATCCGTTGAAGATAGGCTTTTGGCTGCAGAGATGATCCTTCAGAGACTGAAAAACCCTTAACAACAAACTCTACGTACAGATTCGTGGTTTTGTATTATCTAAACTACTATTTAAACACTAATTTAATTAAACACAGTGTAAAGGTCCCCAGATTTAATATTTCACTTGGTAATAGCTCACAATACATTTGGGTTAGTGTTAGAAAAAAAAAAATATATATATATATATGGAGACTATAAACAAGTATTTCCTTTTTCTTTTCTTTTCTTTCTTTCTTTCTTTTTTTTTTTTTAAATCTCAATTAGCATGCTGGATTTTGAGTCCTCCTCGTTCACATTCAGCTGTGGAGCGTGTATTTTGTGCAATCAGGTTGCTGTAAACTAAAAAGAAATTAACCGGCAATAAAAACATTGTGCAAATTACTATATACCAAAAAACTATTTTCTTATTTGACCTGTAACTCGTTTCCAGTCATAAGCTAAATTAGGAGAAGTTGACATGTATGGCATTGAGGAAGAGTAGGAGGAAGAAGAAGGATTAAACAAGAAGCAGCAACGATAACGAATGACTGCGAGGAAGGTAGGATGAGAATAAATAAGATAATCCATCTTCCTGAAAAAAATATTTTAAAAACCTTAATTATTCACAGACAAAAAGGGTGTGGGATTTTTAGTTTAGAATAAGAATATAAGTGAGTGCAATGGATTTAAACAAATATAATGAAAATAACTTTACACCTTAGAAATTGCATTATTATGAATATAGATTGGTTATTCCATGTTTTATTAATTTTAAAGATTTATATATATACACTGAAATTTTGGAGCGTTTGCTACTGATATTTTGGACCCATGGGTTGGCAACGTTAACTCTGAAGAGCATGAGTATTTTTTAACTATCCTTGGAGTTTCTGTATTCTGTCCCTGTCGTATTGGATTAAGTAGGATAGTGATTAACATTAATTACAATCATTGGCGCAAATCCCGGGGGGATGAGGGGTACATGTCCCTCCAATGTTGTAACTGGGGAACTGTCCTCCTCAATAATCAAATTTGAAATGTGTTTTTAGGGAGAAATGTAATGATTTGTGTCCAATGCCACAAAGGAAAGTAAAATGAAATTGATGTCCCTTGCTGTATAATATACAACAGATGCATCTCAGAAATCAGATTCATCTACCGTAATATGAGTCTCAACTCCTTCCCTTACAATAAGTATATATATGTAGATGTTTCCATCAGTGTTTCTTCCAGACATGTTTCTGGAGGGACACTGCCCCCTCGGAGCTCTGAGAGTGCCCCCGGAGGAGATCAAAATAATACGTCTATAATATAATAATAAATAGAATAGCACCAGCACTGCCTCCCGGAATACTAAATGTGTCCCCCGGCTCATTTTTTTCTGAAAGAACGGCTGGTTTCCATTGAGAAAAATTAAAAATAAAGAGGAAGAACAAATGAAATATCTCAGTTTAACGTCCCACAATTGTACCCTTTATGCTAAGGGACACGATTATTAAGGCAAGTGAATGATGATGGAAGAATTGGAATGAAAAAGTGGGAGGGAACGGGAGTACACGATGGTGTCCACTACAAGCTTACTTCGCCGGGGATCGAACCAGAGGTAAGCGCTCTACCACTGAGCCACCGTGCCCCCAATAAAGAGGTAGAGTACTCACCTCTGGATTGATCCTAGGCCATGTGAGTTTTTATATGATGGGCATCCGTGGGTTTGATCGAAGTTCTCCCATTTTCTTCCACATTCTCATTCCACCAATTCTGTCATAATTGATCACTTCCATTAATTATCTTTCTCCTTTAGCTTCAAAGATATAATCGTAGGACGTGAAAAAACTGGAAATTTCCTGTTTTTCGAAATAATGATAATTATTTTTGTTCGATCGAAATCCAAACAATTACTCGAAAACCTTTTCTTTTCTTGAATACGTATGTACTTATTTCAATAATATTAACAGCATTAGATTTAATATCAGAAGTTCAATGTTCTTCCCCTGGGGCTAAAAAGAAATACAATTATTTAAACTCTCAACAGGAGTGACTCAGTAACCAATTCACATTTTGATCATGAATTCAACAGTGGTCTCAGCCAACACTTTAAAGAATGCAATTTGAGATGAAGGAAATAAAACCGTGCTTAACGAAAGTTGGATAAGCGACAAGAATTTATTTCAAGGATATTAAAAAAAAAAAAAAAAAAAAAAGGCCTTTAGAGTGCCTTTCATTATGCCGCTACTTCTATGGTAATAAGAAACACGGAAAAACTGAACGAATCCTGATATTGTGACGTTTTTGACGTAATGTTGTTGCTGTTAAAATCTTGCGTGGATTTGAAGTGAGTTGGGTTGGGTTGAGAAGTTATAAGAGGTTGTTCTGTGCAAAGGTGAACCAGCAGGGGGGGGGGGGGGTTGAACATTAGACCACCTGCAGACAGGCTAATTGAACATCAGTTTTAGACCAATCTGTGCCAACAACCACGCACTCTACGTAACTAAATGAATATCTTGTTAAACTAGTCACTATGGTCCTCTGTGTCTGTAATTTTGTTTTGTATGATCCCTATGTTAATATTTCGTCACAGCAAACAACAGGGTGTAAATCTAATATGATTATAAATATTTTGTTGTTATTCTTGTTAAAAATGAAGAAGGAAATAAAATACCAAAATGTCATCCAGGAAAATATTTCTTCGCGCAAAGTGAAAAAGAAAGGACTACAACAATATGTTGACATCTAAGGCAGAGAATGTCTGTCAACTGAATCGCTGATTTGAGAAAGGTCATAAGTTAATCATATGACAAAAAGAAGTTTACATGCAGCTTTGTATCTTGAAGGATAGCTACACCATTGGGTTGTGATATGTCAGAAGTCACGTTAACAGTTCCTGCAATATCGAGCTGCAACAAGTTTCCCTGAGTTGAGAAACGTCACAAACCATTGACTTACCACATTATTGACATTATTGACGTACGACATTTCTCAGATCAGCGATTCAATTGGGAAGGCAGTATACATACAAGAGGAAAACAAAAAGCGTATAATTATAATTTACTCCCCAAAAAGAAATTCATAATCTTAGTTAATTTTGTTAATAATAATAATTTAATGTTACTGAACGAGATACATATAACTTCTGGAATGTGTTTACTAAGGCCAAGCGATGAAGGGTAAAATAGCAAAATCAATTGGGAGCTTTATTCTTGCTGATGAGAAAAATATCTCATTATAATGAGCATGTTTTGTATTGTATATACATACATTATGTGTATTTATAGAACAATATCATGAAAAAAAATGTTGATTCTTTTCAGTCTGATATCCTGTTTATTAGTACCGTACATACTACAGTTAGATACGTAGGCTATGCTATTGCATCACTTAGTTCAAGGGAATCGGAGGAATGCTCCTCTTGAGTTTGATGCGTATATACTAGGTAGATATTATATATTTTAATACGCTATACGTTTGATATATACTGTACATTTTAATGAACTGTATAGTAATAGTAATATAGGTCTACTAATGAAAAACTGTGTTTGTATCATGGAAGATGGAAAGTCTTCCTTCCTCTATCTATAAGAAAAACGTTAGTTACTGACTTATATAACTAATGTTGTAATTGGCTTGTGTGTGCTTTAACGCGCCTTTTCACACGAAAGTTACAGAAGATGTGGGTTCCAAGCGTGGGTTTCAAATCATATGTGCTCCTACCGGGAATCGAACCTACTGTAGGTCTCTTGCGTCGAGTAGGCCCTATGACTAAGCTAACCATGTAGCTTCAAGGGAGTTCCAATTCACATACATCTAATTGAGATAATACTTCATATTATTTGCACTTTATACTTCATTGCTTAAATGATGACAATTTGACTTAGTAGTAAAACGCTCAGCTCTGGTTCAAATGTCCCCTGTTTGATCCCAGGCCATGTGAAATTTTAAAAACATCGTCTTAAGGTATTTTCTTCGTGTTTCCTTACTCGTGTCATTCTATCAGTTATTTCACCCTCTTATTATGCGCCCCTTTACAGGACATAAATGCGGAACGTTAAACTAAAAAATCCCTATTCATGTATTGCTAATATAAAGATGCATTTATTTTTGTTGTATTTTATTCCAATCGCTATGAAAACATAAGCATAAGCTAACAATATAGTTACTAGCAGCTCTAGTTGACATCTAATTGAGGTAAGAATTTGTAGTATGTTTTCCTTTTTGCCTACTAAAGTTGGCCAGTGAATTACAATTTATCTCTATTCGTCTGTAAAGAAAGAAAGAAAGAAAGAAGGGCGTGCTTAAAATATTGCGCTCATTGCCTGGGAAATTTGGTGTTCAGGGTTTCGTGGTGAGAAAACATTGAGGTATCTGAACAATGTAACAGGTTGAATGGAATAATTTGTTCTATCGTAAGGTTTAGAGGCAAAAGATTTTTAAGTATTCCAATTTTTCAACAAATGTGACTTGTTCTTAAGTGCTGCAGATAAATAAAATTAACATACAATTCTTTGTGGTGATTCATCTGAAATCCAGAAAAAGAAGGAAAGGTAACTTTTGTTTAAAAAATGTAAAAACAACATAGGACTAATTGTTACTTACTGCATATATTTTAGTAAATTTACTATGTTTTATACAGTAAAATACTTCTAAGTTTATTATTATTGTATTCACTTAATTAGTACTTGTACGCTCTAAAACAGAAACTAATTTGATGGAGTTGTCTAAACGGCAGGCCCTCTTCTCCCCAATCCGCCGATTGGCTCCAAAATGGTCTCAATCTTTTGTTAACGAAAATGTTCGTTTGTGCATATAAGGAAGTCTGAGACCTGACATATTTAATTTATGCACCCCCCCCCCCAACTCCAAGATAGTCTCAATTGTTAGTGTTTTTTCATTTGTGCTCAGTCCTGATTTTGGGCTATTCTATCTCATAAACTATACTATAGTACGGTCTTGCTGTCGTAATAATGAAAGCATGATTATTGTATACTTCAGTACCTGTTTCATCTTAACAGGTGACATGTTTTCGTACATCAACTTTAAGATTTTTTTTAAAAAAATCTATATTTTCTCGGAAACTACACATGAGGATTTAGATTCATTCATAACAATTTATTCAGTTATTGCTACCGATCGATTTGCGTTTCTCTCATTTTTGAACATTAGAGCTTTTTCATGGGTATATGGTTAACGTACGCGTCTTCGGTACGGGAAATCCGAGTTCGTTTCCAGGTGGGACCTCATGTGGTTCGGATCCAACTTTAAGCTGTAAGTCCAGCTCTCTTATAACCTTGCTGAAAGAAACGCTAGAGTACAATCCAATTAATTAGTTTTCGACATTTTTTTTCGTCAAACGCTAATATATATACCTAGTATATATAAAAATGAAAGTGACTATGTTTGTCACTTAATAACTCTTGAACCACCTGACCGAACACATTTTCAACATTGATGAGATTCTAGCGTGGAATGTTTTTCTTAAATTTCACTTTGACGTTGTAACTTAGGGGAGAGGGGATATATAAAAATGATCGAAAATGACCGATATTAATGTCGAATCCATAATTTTCGAGGTCGATGAGAGAAACAGTGGCACTTCCGATGCCGTATAAATCGAAATTCAGCTCTTTATGTCGAAAATGAAACGTATTCTTCCCGTGCGAAGAACCAGCATTCTGTTAGTGTAATAATAATAATAATAATAATAATAATAATAATAATAATAATAATAATAATAATAATAATAATAATAATAATAATAATAATAATGTCGTGGGGACTCAGATTCGACTCTGGATGGAAGCTCATGTGGTTTGAATCCCACGTTAAGCTGTAGGTTTACGTGTCATATAGCCTTCATGCTGAACGGAACGCTTTCCAAATAAACCAACATCTAATAATATTGTAGGATATTCTTAAGATCTTACCCTTCAACATTTCTTTTTTAACTTACAAGGCTATAGTTACAAATGTTATTCATGAAATATACAAAACAACATACAAACATTAGAATGTATGAGTATTATAAGCAGCAAGCAAAGGAAGTTTATAAAACAGAGGTTGAGAATATATATTGGAACATGTGACTCTCTGAACCTTGACCCTGACCACTCTGGCACTTTAAATCTAGCTGAAAGGGTGAATCAGCCCGTGTGTGTGGTTCCTGGTGGCATCATAATGGTAGGACGGAGTTATTTATGGCTTTAAGATAAACACCCATTAATATGTATATTGTTGCATTTGATATATGTACTCTACGTGTTGGTATCGCTTTCGTACAAAGACTTCCCAGTTACAAATAAAAGGAACTTGAAAGTTACGAAACATCTTCGGTAGAACCATAGCTTATTATGTTACATCAAATTAACATCTACATATGTCGTTGTTTATATCAAAGGAATGTTTTCAGATATGATGAATTAATTAAATGATGACCTTTTACACATCGATTTTTTAAAAAACAAATAGTTTTTATATAATTTACAAGTATATTTTAAAAAATCAAAACTGTCTTATTTGTATCAAATCAGTTACTGCTCGTTCATCATAAATATGATTTTTTTTCTTCGTAGAAGATTACAATATAACTGGACATTTATACAGAAGATTACCAGCAGAAAAATACGTATTCTGAAAAACAGGTTTCATACTGATAATATAAAATTTCAGTCTATTTTCCCATGTAGTTAACCCATTTAATATTTAAGAAAGAATTAATTGATTGTTCTTTCTGTATACAGACAGTCTTCTGAACTATTTTTAGCATTAAATTCTATTTTAAACTAGTGGTGTGCCCAAAACAGGTTTTACGGTTTTCGGTTTTTGAAAAACCGGTTTGGTTTTTCACCGAAACCGGTTATCGGTTTTTATCGGATTCGGTTTTCTTCAAAACCGGTTCCGTTTTTTTTCAAAATATATTGTTCTATTTCTGATCAGAGTAGTGTTTCGTTGTTTTCCGGAAACCGAATACGTTTCCACAGAAATAGCTCTATGTGTTTTCCAAAAGTTTTCAACGAAACCAGTTTCGGTGAAAAAACCGAACCGGTTTTGGAGAAAAGCGAAATGTTGGGTTTCCGGGTTTCGTTTTCTTAGAAACCGGTTTCCGGTTTTTATAAAAACGGTTTTGCCCATCCCTATTTTAAATCGAAATGAAATGAAATCTCTAAGTTTTACGTCCCACGGCTATGCCGGTTAGGCTAAAGGAGACGGTGATGATGAGAGATGAGTGAAATGGTGGAATGAAGAAAGTGGGAGGAAACGGGAGAACCCCAAGAAAACCCCGTTCTAAAACAATAGAAATATTCAAATCAGTTGTAAAATTTTTCAATGTTCCATGTTAACTACCAACGAAATGTAATCTAATTTCGTAAATATTTTGATATCACGAGTTATATTATGGTTACCACAGTCGTTGTGTAAAAAATGTTCTTGACGTTTCGTGTCTACATCTGTTGACAGTGTGTGTATTACAAGCACTGGCACAAATGACACGGGGGGATGAGGGGGACATGTCCCCTCAAATCTTGAAACTGAGTGACTGTCATCCTAATAGTCCGATTTGAAATGTAAGTTTTGATGAGAAATGTGATGATTTGTGTCCGATTGACACAAATTAAAATGAGATGAAATTAATTTCCCCCCAGAATAAGCCTCAAATCTGCCCACCTCCCAATTTTGCAGACAACTCTGCTCCCACGATCCTCCACAGTACTGTTTTTCAACTTCATAAATATTTTGAACATCACTTAAAAAAAATATGGGAACGGTCTTACCCGTCCTCCCCCTCAATATTGGAAACAGATTTTCGCCGCTTATTGCAAGGGGAATAATGGGGAAATATCCTTTGGTTATAGTAACATCCAGTATTACCAAAGAGGATTTCCTTCTCATCCCCCTTGTAATTATCACACTGTCAACAGATGTAGACACGAAGCGTCAAAAACATTTTTTTTTTTTTTTTACACAACGACTATGGTAACCATAATATAACTCGTGATAAAATATATTTACGAAATAGATTAAATTTTGTTGCTGGTTAAGTGGAACAGTGAAAGATTTTACAACTGATTTGAATATTTTTATTATTTTAATTCATTATAAACATAAGATAAATTAACATTTGATTTGTAGCTACAAGTGGCTACTTTATTGGTTGAAGCAAACAACAAAAAGTTGACACCTGCGGGAATCGAACCCGGAACCCTTGGGACGTGAGTCACAGATGCTACTGATTCTGCCACGCCGTCATTTGATAAATTTGTGCAACGTACGATATATGGGACGAGTCGAAAACTTTAAGACGCCTTTTCTCTGATATATTAGGCCATTGCGTTCTCCCAGTTTGTAATATGAACACTTTAAATGTGCACTATCACCTTGAAAAAACTGGCCCCGAAGTTAATTTACCAAAGTATGCTTTCTCCTTGTTAGATATACTCATCTCAGGTAAGTAAATAGAAACAAATGGAAACGGAAGAGAAATGGAGGCCTTGAATGTAAAACGTAGACAAATTAACCAGTGTTCAGAAGATGCTGTTTACAATTCACTGAGTAGAGTGGGTCGTAGATCGTAGTAGTTCAGAGTGGGTTACGGTGGATGGTGGGTCGCAGTGGGTCACGTCCTGTTGATCCACGACCGACTGACCCACTCACAAATCTTGACCCACAACCCACTGACCTTCTCCACCTCGGGTAGTAGTAGTAAAAGCGATAAGTATGAGTGGGTAATATTTTGCCTTTGGTTCGTAGTTTGATCCCCGATTTGGCCCTAGTCTCCATGTGGCTGCAGATCGTAAACTGAGAAGTAAACTAGATAAACGGACCAAAATGATCATAAGTGTGTCGAGATTTTTTTTATTAATGTAGATGTTACCTCGACTTCTAGATAGAATTTGAATTAAAAATTCAGTTAAGTATCGGATTTCAGAGAAGCTATCGTCCTCATATTTTTCGAACTATTCCTATCCGAATTTTAGTCTTGAAAAACAAATACTGAACTCTTATTAGTATTTTATTTCTTATTCCTGCCATTAATTTTCTATTTAATGATAAGCAAAGATTCTACTATGATTCAGAAGGATTAGCCCTGGAACATTTTTTTTTTTTTTTAATGTGTGAGTAAGGTAGTCAATGAAACTTTATTTTCCAAAAGACGGGTGCCGCTTTTGATCAACTATGGGTTGTATTACAGTGTCTTCTGATCATTAATGATGAAAAAAGAGATACTTCCGGGAGTTATTCCGCCAAAGAAGAGCGAAGAAAGAGAATAATACAAGACGGAATGTATCTTTTTAGAGATCCTTAATTGGCGAGGGACTGTTCCTTTTTTTACTGGCGACCGTTTATCACTTCACTTTTGATGAATTTTTCAGACGCAGAGACAAGCCACGAAACGAAAGATTCATCTATTTTGTGGACTCTCCTGTCTGAACTGAACGAAACCTGCATTTTCACAATGCTTACTGTCACTGTCGCTATTTGTCAAAGAGCAAAAAAGAAAAGCAGAAACAAGAGCGACTTTGTAATTACGGAAAGTACGTTCAAGTTAATAAAAATATCCCCTAGAAATTGTCACCTCTAGAATTTGTCTACCGGTTGTTGATATGTTGGTAATTCTGCATAATTTGATATCATTTATGGATTCTTATTTTCAGTTACTGCCATTTATGATTGGCAGTAAGTGATATGTGAAGATTGTCATAATCCTTCCTACCTCATTAAAATCACAGGAAAAACAATTTGTTGTGTAAGAGTTTTACATACAACCAAGGGGTGTCTGGCTTGTTAAAATTGAGGGGAACGACTAGAATGCTGGTAGTCTCGAATTATATTTACGTCAAAATCCTGAATAAATGGAAATCTACTTGAACTAAGAGACAGTGGGATCCTGCTTCTACCTATACCAGTACAATTCATCATATTTTTCTTCCATCAGTGGTGGTCACTTGCTATAAATTTAAGTCTCCATACATTATGACCCTTAGGGAATTTCGCCTTGACTTAGAAATTATAGGCCTTATGCAGAGTTGTTTTGATGTATGATTAGCATCATACTAAAGGACTACTGCAGGAAGCATATGTTAGTCGAACTCTTTAACATGGCACTAATCACGCATCAGAATGACTCTGCGTAAGGCCTTATATCTTTAATACAGTTCATTAATTTATTTCTTTACCTCTCTTGTTTTGTTTCCACCATATCTTCTACTTGTCATTCAGAGTACAATTTATTTTCCAACGAAACCCTAATATTTTTTCATTATTGACAATTATATTTTTATTACTTCCATAATTCTCAGCGTCTCTCTCAGGCTTTTACGTTCTCTTCAACATACAGATTTCCGAAAACTTTCATTCCTTTGCCATCTTTTCGCAATTTCCACGTCTCCGCTCTTTACAGTGTAAAACTCTAAGCTGAGAAGTTGTAATTCATCACTGAGTGACTCAAATGTTATGCCTCTCATCATTATCATCACAAGTCATATTAAAGATGTTTCACTATTTCTCCCGTTACTTCTATTGATCGTTCACATTTCATATCTTCGTTAATAACACTACCAAGATACTGAAATGAAAAATGAATTCTTTGAGTTTAACATATCACGATTATGCTTTAGAGGTTAAATGAAACGGATGATTAAGACAAGTGAATGGTGATTGAAGAATTGGTGGAATGAGAATGAGGGAGGAAACGGGAATGTCACAAGAAAATCCACGGATACGATATCGAAAAAAACATGCAATTATTCTACTTTCTTGCTCAGGCTTTTGTAATTTATCACAATCCTTCCCGCTGGTCTAGCGGCTAGCACGCGCACCTATGCTGCACGCAATCCCCGGTTCAGTTTCTTGTGCAAAAACATTGAAATTTGAATGCATTACGTTCATTCAGGCTTCACTTTAAACTGAAGATCGAAATCTCATGTAGCCTGGATACTAAACAGGGACGCTAAACTTAAACAAATAACCACAATAACTAAAGTCAGCCATCATTGCTTTCATCTTCTCATAAATATTTTCAGAGCCTTTCTTTATATTTTCTAGCATCACGTTAATTTTCAATTTAGATTCCGCAACAACAATAATTTCAAAAGCAAATATATTAGTCCTTTTACATTCTACCAAACCAGCCTGTTTCCTAATCAAACTCTTCTCTTCACTGCTCTTCTAGATAGTAAATTATCTTATTGGAAGTCGAAATTTTGGTCGAATACTTCTTTCGATTTGACCACCCTATATAATTTCATGTAGTCTATCTTTTAACGATTGATTTATGTATAAATTTCTACCAAATCCTTGATTTTTCGCCCCAAGCTTCTTTGCTATCTTCATTCAAACTACCCAGTTAGAACTAAGTTCTAAATCAACGAAACTACATATCTTCCTTTCTTCCCTTTCTCTAAAAACCTTTTATCTATTTTACTCATTGAAAGCTAATAACATGTTTGTGCTAGTTTTTGAAATGCAAAGTATAGTAAGTTCTTCATATATATTTTTCAATATATACATTTTTCAATAGCAATCTTACATATAATATAATATTTACATATAATATAATATAAAGAAATAAAAATCGAGAATGGAGTAGAATAATCTTTTTATAACTTTTTTTTTAATGTCTATACGATTTTTGTTCATAGTTAATAAATACATAATTCATCTTTCGGAAAATCAAATCAGAAAGGCGTTTACCAGTGTAATGTGTTTTTTAATGCATCTGTGCTGGACAATAAAAATGTAATATCAAGACGTGGGAATGACTCCACATTTGCAGAGTGTTCTAAAGGACGGAAGATATGTACGCATGTTTCAGTATGGTGATTAGTAGAGCAGCTCTTCATGAGGTGCGATGGATGTGTTACATGAAAATATCAACCAAATAGTCACAGTTCCATAGTGTCTAATGTTGGTGTGACGTGAGTGTGTCTAGAGAGTTAAACAATGCCTCATCTTCTAATGCGAATAGCAATTCTAGTACATTTTCACCTTTGATCGTAGAAGAATTGTAGAGTATCTGATTATCCGTCGCATTGGTGACCGTAATGAACAGACTTCATCCACAGTGATGTGAATATGGAATCGATTAACGTCGTCTAGCGAAACGGACACATTGTATAACGCTCATTGTTTCGATTCTCACTGAACAAAATATGGTACTACCAGTGCTGTAGTCCTAAAACTTTCAGAGGGTATACGCTGTTTTGTGATTTTCTATGATTATCATAAAAAACATAGAATCATTTTCTAATGAACAATGTAAAACTCATGTATTAATTAATTCAATTGAAATATAAAGGATACATTACTGTTTTATAGTGTAAAAGCATTTCATGCTATTGTCTTGATGACACTCCTTACTTAAATCACACCATTAATAACATAAATAGGTGTACGTATGGAGAGTAAACCAACTCACTGCAAGAAGAAACAGAAACATGCGCCCGATGTGCCAGAAGTAAGAACATTGTCCCCAAATTCAACTCTATAAGATCATTAAGACAAGATGTTTTTCTTAATTAATAGGTTCTGTATTGCTCAAAGTTACGTATTATCATTGGCGTGATATTGGCAATATGCATACCTTAGTTTAAAAATATCGAATGTGTGTGGTTCTCTTCAGCAGAGAATAAGGTTTTAAGCAATTGAAATATCACAGCCATCGACCTTCAAAACTCTTGGATATCTTCTCAGAACAAAACTGCGCCATTTTGCATCGATCTAAGCAGCTGATCCTAAAACTAACAATTTTGTGTTTTAATTCCTTCCTGTATAATAACATCCAAATAACAGTAGCTAGTAACAACAATAACAATAAAAACCTTCGATAAAATATGAGACGTGACATTAACCTTGATAAAGTCTTCTCCGGAAGCTACTTGCCAGTGGCCACCGGTTACTATTGGGTACCAAAATGATCACCATCTTCTTAGGTAGCCTATTGATCAACACCAACATGATCTCTCTATGACTTACGGCTCCTTAAATCTTCCGAAATCGAAACTTTTTAGGCCAATATTTCGGGAACGGTAAGAGTGGTGCGAAAAATTCAATCACTTTCTCAAATAGTTTGTGATGCTCTATTGAATGGAGGGGTCAAAATTGAAAAACACGCAAAGAACAGACAACACACACACACACACACAGAGAGAGAGAGAGACTGACAGACAGACAGAGAGACATAGAGAAGTCACGAACGAACTTTTTAAGTTTGTTGAAAGGGTGATACAGTCACTTCATCATTGGAGTCATATCCCGATTAAATAAATATACGAGTAAATGAAACAAAAGTAGAAAATACTATACGGTTTGAAGCAGAAGGTACACTCTAATGACTATGATTAAGCAGAGAGTATACGGCGTGTACCGCCAAGTACCCTCGACTACAGCCCTGGGCACGACGTCCGTACAGAGAGCCAAATGGCACGACGTCCTCTTCTTGGATGAATCTCGGTTTTCTCTGCATCATCTGTGTCGAGTGGTACGTTGGCAACAGGGTAGGTTAGATAATGCCGGCATTCTGCATCATCATCACACCGATCCAGCACCGGTATGGTACAGAATGCAATTGGATTACGTGCTCGGTAAGATCCAATATGCATTGATGAGTCCCCTTTACACCCAACAGTATATAAATAAGGTGTTGGACCCGATTATGAACTCTTTACTATAGTTCTTGCATGGAGCCACTTTCCTCCAGGATAACGTGAGACTCCATGTGACATTGCACATTCTGGCTGGACAAAATGCTCTTCTGCTTCCTTGGACGGCGCATTCATTATATTTATCACCGTTTGGTTCATGATTGCAGAACCTCTTACACACCAGACACTTCCCATAATTACAGCTGATGAGCTTTGACAATGGCAATATGTCGCAGATTCATGGCTTGCCATACCCTCTCTTTGCATCGTTGTGTCACAGTTAATAGTGTAGAAATAAAACTCTCTCGTGCCTACATGGTTAGCGCTCGTGTCTTTGGCGCAGAAGATTCGAGTTTCATTCTCGATGGGAGGCTATATGGTTCGGACCTCAATTAATCTGTAGGTCCACGTCTCATATAAAATAGCATCATCGAGACGCTAAACTCCACATTAACAAAGCAGGTACACGTTTAATTACAAGAAAATACCACCAAAAGTACCAGAAAGTACGTAGTAAGTCGACGAACTACTCGGTGGAAATAAGGAAAGCTAAATCTCGCTAACTCGAGAAAGGAAGATATTCGACGTGTAGTATAAAAACAGTTCCTGAAAAAGTTCTCTTTCATCGCTGTCGAACATTTACCTGTCTTCAGTGGTAACAAGTCATGTCATGTTTAAAAATTGGTTTGCAACATTCAAACAAAATTTTCGTCAAATTCAATTAATCATAGTCAGCTATAGGCGTAATAGTTTTGTTTTCCTTCCTTGATACTTCCAACTGTCAAATGTGGTGCAAAGTTTTTCATGTCTACGATTCATTCTTAAATCCCCTCAGCGCCAAGGCTAGCTTTGAAACGCCGCATAATGTCGAAAAAAAGACAAGCGAACCGATATCGGAATGGCAGACTGGCTTCATAAATCTTTCCACAGTGTAAACATTCTCTTTTTCTATTTCTATTTTAGTAAAAAAAAAAAAGTTTTTTTGGTACGTTTTTTTTATGTGTATGAGTTTGTGCGTCTCTGTGTATTTCCCCAAAGGAAAAGGTATTCTGGGTAGAAATAAACGTTCCGAAACTGGTGTGCATTTTTATTTTTAAATTTTGTTTTACTTTTTATATAATCTTTGACACGTGTCTCTTTCTTACCAGAATGTTAGTGTGGGTCTTTTCCCCTCCTCCCCCTTCTTCTTTCTCACAAGTGGCACTGAAATGTATACGATAGTTTTGTCTGCAATTTTTCATTCCACAGACAAATTGTTATCATTAAGTCCTTTAACAGACTTTCATTCATCCACAAGCTGTATAATAAGCAGAATCCAAATATCAACGAGTTGTGTTTTTATTTAGGTCTATATATTTAGTGCACATTATACATACTGTTCCAAAATTTGTGTAAAGTTCACTTTCATACTGCACGAAAATAAACAGCGCTTTAATGGGAGTTGTAAACGAGGGCTATAAGTCATTTGACTTTAAACCGGATCGTGGGTACTAGATATTGATGAATTACATGGTTAATGGTCAAAATCCTATTTTATTCTGATTGGATTTCAATATTAAATGTGGTATGAGATGCTACTGAATATCGAATCTCTAAAGATATAGGCCTACACATAAATTCTGACATGAAGGGTGGGGTAATATGAAGTTTCTAGAATTATGTGCTTTGATCTCTAGCAGGTCACCTGTATTCTTCGTAGGACACTCGTAGATATTCGCTTATCGTTACCAAGATGTTTGGGAATAATTGAGTAGCCGCTAGAACATTCGTCTTATAACGAGAAAATTTTGGTTTGGAGAAATCCGTAATTTTACGGAATTTTCCATAGATTCCTCTACATTTAATTAGAAATACTGTAGTCGTAGTGTCAACTGGGGTTCGGAATGTTTACTTTTATTTTGATTAATTATTTTGTTGCATGTGCAGCAACGAGGTTATAACGAATGAAACCCTCAATTTTGGGAGCTCCGAACTACAAGTACATTTGAATCTTGCGTAAGTGAATGCATAAATTACAATTGAAGATTTCTGCGCTTACTATATTATCTCATTCCCAAGCAAATTAGATTGCAGAACCTCGCCGCAGATACCTTTCCACGCCGTTTTCTTGTTCTTCACGTCGATTAAAGGAACAAACTTAAGATGCAGCTTAAAACTTGAATCTCCCACTATTGAACATTTGCTTATAAACCAGGTTTCCTGTAGCCTTATAATTAAAGCGCACGCCTTTTATTGCCGGTGATCAAAGGTTTAAACTTGATAGGATACCAGCTCTTCAGATACAAATCCAAATACTTGTTCGGATTCCACTTTGATAATAATTTTCTTTCTTTATAACCACACGTTGCATAAGGAAATTAAACAAACATAAAAGAAAAATGTACTTATAAATGTTTACCTCATTATTGTCAACTGCATAAGGGCGACTATCATTTTTGATTCTCCTAAGGTTTTGGATCAGAAAAACACAAAGCTTCAAGCTCAACACTTTAGCATGTTCAATTTGCACTTCAAGTAGGTATATACTATATAATAACAAGGCCTTTCCAAGAAAGAAAGAAGACATCAAGAGTGACTTATGTAAAGATTTGAGTCCTGTCTCGCTTTAAGCATAAGTAGACCCTGTAGACCACTATTTATTTCATTATTTTGTTAATTATCACTATTTGTGTATTTCTCAACTTCAACTTTAGCTTATGGAACATGCTCGTAGGACATGAAACTGTGTTATTGGGCAATCACCTGAATTTTCGTTCTGGTAATACCGATAAAAATTTATGTCATGTTATTTCTTCTTGACTTTTTGTTAGTGCGAATGTGTCTAGGATCTTGAAATCGGCTATCTACTTTTGGAGCATCAGTTAGATATTGTCCATGATTAAAACGGAAACAAAAACATTCATTAGAAAGACTTTGTCATTTTAACAACTGTGATCTTTAGACTATGAAGAGGTTGCTGTGATCACCAATAACTCCTCTCGCTTGCCAAGTGTCAAATCAAGTTAAAAATCAAACTCACTGATAGACTTCGGTCCCACAAGACCGTCCACAGTATCAATAACGTAATAGTATCTTAACTCTTACTATTACTACTACTACCAATAATAATAATAATAATAATAATAATAATACTAATAATAATAATAATAATAATAATAATAATAATAATAATAATAATAATAATAATAATAATAATAATAATAATATCATCTTAAAGAATGTTATAGTACTCGCGCCGAGTCGTGAAGCTTGGGCTCTAAACCAATCATAGAAATATTTTGCTTGAGCTCCAACACATCGGAAAACTTCGGTACAATTCGTGGAGCCGCTTCCCGAACGCACTCTTGGGAAAAGGTCAAACAGCTCAAATTCACCAACTATGTTGCCAAACTTTGAAGACATAGTAAACGAGTATATAAAAAAAGCATTTAAAAATTACCAATAATAACACTGCACAACAATAACTACTGTAACAACTAGTCTAAAATGGTAACAACAGCATAAATAGTAACAACGAAAACATAACGCAACAAAAAAGAATTAACAAAACGGAACTTAACGCCAACCCGACAACATTGTACTCTCGGGAGATGTTTTCCGTGTAGCGTGAGAAAAGACACTGACAAAATTTGATGGGTGGGGGTTGGCGACCGGAACACACCCTCGCGTTCTATTGGGTGGTGAAATCGGTAGATCTAGGTCAAGCTTCACGACTTGGCGCGAGTACTATAGTCGAATTGAGCTATCACGATATCAATATACGCTGTTCTCGCCTTGACAATCTCTCGCCATTTTTTTTTGTAATAAAATGAAGTCTTTGAGTTTTACGTCCTACGGTTATGCCAGCTAGGCTAAAGGAGACGGTGACGATGAGAAATGAATGAAATGGTGGAATGAAGAAAGTGAGAGGAAACGGGAGAACCCCGTGGAAACCCACGCACACGGTGTTTGTTCACCACAAAGTTCACTTGGCGGGGCTGGGATCGAACCCGGGACCCCAAGCATTAAAGGTGAACGCTCTACCACTGAGCCACCGCGGCCCCACCATTGTTTTAAATTTAATATCCTTGTATTTGGTGGAGACACGACGGCTCATGGTAGAGCTCTCACCTCTCCTGCGAGGAGTCCCGAGTTCGATTCGAAACCATGTGAGTTTGTGGTGAACAACATTGTGTCCGTGGGTTTTCTCGGATTCTGCCATTTCCTTCCACATCCTGATTCCACCAATTCATTCATAATTATTTACTTTACTAGATTTAATACTAAACAAGTTTCATAAATTTAAATTACTAATTATGTTTTAAAGGGAATTTTTAATACTATAAATATAACATGCCGAAAATTCATTCGACAATTTCACACCCACTTAAAATTTAATATGCTTGTATTTTATGAAAGAGGGATGACGAAATCAATATTATAATGTCATAAACAGATTTTTTGTTCTCATAGTGCTCCATCATATTTTCCTTCCGAATTAAATTGTCGACGTCATGCATTAGATCGTGCCGGCTTTTAAAATGCTTGGACGCTTGACAGAGCGGCCTATCCATGACCTCTTGCGAGTTTGACGGAGCAATAGAAAACCGAACAGCTGTTTACGAAATGCATCCCTCGGCTTGTCAACAAGAACAGCTGCTCATGATCTTCCCTGAATAAACCTCCTCCTCAACTCTTCCTCTCTTTCTTTCCAAAGGCAGTCATTTCCTTGTTGAAAAGAGCTTCCGGCGCGGTACGATTTCAAGAGCTCCCAACTGTCAATTACTTGCTTCGTTGAAAGATACAATATTTCATTCACTGTTTAGAATCACAGAATGTTTCGCGTAGCAATTAAGCAAAAAGCTGTCGTAATTAATATTTAATTATTTTACTTCCCTCATTCTTTAATTTTTCTGATTCTAAGGATATGTCCCATTAAGTGCTAGGTGTTCTGATCTCATTTCATTTTATATTGATGCCGCATTTGACACAGTCTGCCACCACAGACTTCTCTTTACTGCCATTATCATAGTTCGATATACCGTCAATTTTCTTCAGCCGCTCAGCTTTCATATAAATTAATCAGGCGCAAAGATACCAATTTATTCAATGAGCAACCCAGGAGTACCGCAAGGTTTTGTTTTGTCACCATTACTTTACATTCTATAAACTATGTTGCTGATATGCTACAATTACAAACATCAATACGTGCTTTTCAGTTTGCTCACGATACAGCATATCTCGCTTTATATTCCTCACTAGATCGAATGGACGCAACACTGCAACCAGTACTTGATGAACTTGTCAGTTGGTGTCTCAAATGGAAACAGATTAAATCTATCTCAAACTCAAATTACATTAGTCGAACTTAAACAAACAAACAACAAATGCCATCAAAATAGGAGTTTCAGAACGTGCACGTCTCGGATTACTAGGTTTTTACTATTACGTGTCTCACACTACAATGTGATATATTTTGGTGTCACTTTAGATTAGACAAACATCTCTCTTGGAACGCCCATCTCTCCAATGTATAATCTAATATTCGCCGTCGGATCAGTTTATTACATGGTTTAAAAGGCTCTACCTGGGATCTTAACACCAAACTCATTCCCTATACGTACAAAGTTTTTGTTCATCCTACTGTTACTCATAGACATGTCACCTGATTATCAGCTCTACAGAAGTTTTTAGGACAAGTTACAAGTCCTGAAAAGCATGCCTTACGCCTTATTCATTAGCACACAAGCTTCAACATAACAGGTTCACTATCGCACAACTATATCAACACACTTACCGCATTAGTACAACATCCACTCTCGCAACACTCAACGCCGCATAGAAGATGCTCATCCAATTCTTCATGAACTCTTAAACCGGATTCCAGCCCTAGCACGTTAACGTATTCACTAATAGATGATCTTGCAATCCATACGAACGTATTCATGTTCCCCATCCGTCTGTATAACTCCATCATTGCATATATGGTCGTCATTCTTCGTAAATGGATGCTCATGGCCCAAGAGAAGACGTCATCTTCTGCGGCCCCTCATCTTCCGATGGGAATGAACTTGCACGCTAAAAATAAATTTTAAAAAACATTAACTTTTAATTTTAGTATAATTATTTTGAACCGACAAGCTGGGTGTTATATCTAAAGAAAGTGTTGTGAATTAATACTATAAATTAAATTTAGAAACATAAATTATTGAATTATAAAATACTGGCGTCAATCGCCGGGTTAAAATAAGAAAAATTAGTAATAATATCCCATTTGTCAGTCACTTTTCCTATTACTGAAGCACTCTCTGATATCGGTTTCTTTCGATTATTTTTACATATATCTCCCCTGCCCAAGTTGCGGGGCTGAAGTTGGATTTAAATGGCATCGGAAGTGTCACTATTCAACTTAGTAATCTCAAAAACTATGACTTCGGTACTAATATCGGACATTTTCGATCACTTTTATATGCCTCCCCCTTCCCATCCCCTAAGCTACACCGTCAAAGTGAAATGTTAAAATCCATCCAAGGCCCGAATCTCATCTATATTGAAAATTTGATCGAGATTGGTTGGGTAGTTCAAGAGTTATTAAGTCACAAACACAGACACTTTTATTTTTATTTATACAGATAGATAGAATACCTATAACTTGCGGTTAATGTGCGTGTAAGTAATTCCGTTTTCTTTTCTTCAGTTCGAAATAACGTATGTATACCCTGTCAGTTCCGTGAGCACTTAGCGTTATTTGTAGTTTAACTTCCCTTTCCAGCACCGGGAAGATATATACAGACCCTAGTTAATGTGTATTTTGTATCACATAAGATCCTACCAAGAATCGAACCCAAGTATCATCTACCGAAGGGAAGAATGCTTATTATTTTGCCACAAGGGAACTCTGAAGAGTTTCTCAATATTCGGAGTTACTGTACAGAAGTATTTTCCTTTATTACACAGTATATTGTTTTCTTTACCATACAGAAAAACATTCGCGCGTGATGCGAGTTTCTAAGTTAATAATCTAATGATCTAATTTAAAAAGATCAATGGTAATATGATCAGTGTTTCAGTTCCCTCTCCAGCTACAAATTAAGGGTTTGTCTGACAATAATGAAAAAAAAAAAAAGTATAGAAGTTGATATTCCACACCACGACCTGCTCATTTAATATTTATAGAATTGATATACGTTTTGAAATGAAGTAAAGAACATATAATACAATTGTATATACAAACAGGAACTAATGACAAAATATACAAGTGTTCATGGTTTGTAATTCAATGAATTCTATTTCAATACTCAATTTATAAAGGATTATTTTCTCATCTAAGTTTTTAAACTATAGCTCAAAGCAATGGCCGTTTATCCAGTTCGATATAATATACAAGGGCCAGGCCCGTATTTAGGTTAAGTGTTATTCTTTGCTCGAGCACAGGGCGGCAGAATTTAGGGGGCGGCAAAATTTTGGAATTTTTCTAAGATTCACAATAAAATAATATTTAAAACTAGCAACCCGCAGAGTTTCGCGCAAGCGCGAGAAAAAAAGTATGTTAATGTGTTTAATTCGCTCTAATTACAGTAGTTACTAATTAGCTAGCTTATCTGATTATTTTCAAAAAGTCATCCTCTCCCACTTCCACCCCACGAGGTGAGGATGAACTTGAACATCATGACAACTGATATCATTAAACTCAGCGATCTCGAAGACTATGAATTCAACACTAATATATATATATATATATATATATATATATATATATATATATATATATATATATATATATATATATATCGTTTACGATTACTTTTAAAATCTCGCCCCCTCCCTGGGGAGTGGAATATGACCTTGAAGTTGAAATGGATTACAACTGTCGCTATTCATCTCAGCGACCCCAAAAATAAGGATAACAATATTGTTATGATATAATATTGTTATGATGATGGTTACAATATGATGTTGAAATTTTAGGTGAAGATACTTTGATCTTTTGCTACAAAACTATGTTACTCATTGTAGCTTCCATTTGCTGTGACGCATCTCGTCCAACGTTCTTTCCATGCCTTGAATGCACTTTGGTAAAATTCAGATGACCGAATTTTACACCATTGTTTCACAAAAGAAATAAGAACCTTGTGACTGTCGAATGCTTTTCCTCGCACCTAGGCCTTCAGACGATCAAGTAGGAAGAAACTCGAAGGAGCCAAGTCCGGACTATAAGGTGACTGAGAGAAGACTTCCCATCCTATTTTGATGATTTTTTTTTCGTGTCATCATGATTGAGTGATGCTTGGGATTGTCATGATGGAGTTGGATGACCTTACCTCGCAGCTTCGGTCTCTTGAGTTGGAGAGCACGTCGTACATTATTCAATGACAAACAATAACGCTTCTTATTGATTGTAGAGTCATATTCCAATAAGTCGATGAAAATGACACGGCACTCATACCAGAAAAAGGAGACCATAATTTTCTGGCCTGAGCTGGAAAGTCTAGCTTTTTTAAAACCGCTGCAAACAACATTGGATACTGCCGCAATCCCATGTGTGATCCTCATAACTTCCTGTGAATTGATGTGGTTAATTCATCACCACACCAACCGTTCCTAGGTCCTGATAACTATTTCAATGTCCATTGTGGTTTGTGTCCATTATGTGAACAGTAGGATACAACAATTAGTACCATATTGAAGTCAAAGGATGAAAGTATGTTCATTCAAAATCTCATCATCTTATTGTAACTAATAAAATTATTATATCCATGTATTCAAAAATTATTGAACGTCCTTTGTAATTAATAATAATTTTATGAAATCTATATTATTAATATTATTAGCGCTTAATGGAAAAAATGTCCAATATTCCGGATTCGGAAATTTTACTTTCGTGATTTCATAAAAAATCCGGAAATTTTACGATTTTACTTTCCTGATTCCGGAATTGAACGTCCCTAATATACTATATATATATATATATATATATATATATATATATATATATATATATATATATATATATATATATATATATATATATACAGAGTCGGATCCAGAACTTTCTGACGGGGTGCACCAATACCTTCGAATTGAATTTGTATATTTGTAAATGTCTTTAGACATCTGTGATGTGAGGGAGGAATTGCAATGGAAATGTTTAGTATGTTGTCTCAGGAATCGAACTTAAGACTTTCCGAATGAAAAACCAACGCTTTACCAACTGACCCACGGCTGCCTTGTATGGGTATAATTTTTCAGTATATAATTAGCTTGCTCCTTTAGGTCAGAAATTTCTTTTAATCATGGACACTTGAAATGTGATAGATGCTTATATCGTACAGAATTCTTGTAAAACTGTTGCCCTTTTCACTCCTAGCTTCTTTTTACAGTGTATTGACAATCAAGGGGAGGGGTGAACCTCCTAAATCCGGCCTTGTATAATTACCAATCGATACATCTCGTTGAGCTTAAACAGAATAATATGAGTGAGTGCAAATTGTTATGTGTAGTTTTTTTTTTTTTAGAAAATCGCGCAAAGCTAATTTTTTTGCAAACCTAAAAAAGTGATGTTTTACGGTAACACCACCATCTATTACGATGAAACTTATACTGAAGTATACACTAATTAATTTTTTTATAATGACAGTAGCAAGATGTCAGTACATATATAGTATGGTTAATGAGATACAGCCTAAAACCATAATCAACTCTTAAACTTAATTTGTGTTTAGCTTGTTATATAGTTGAAAGATGACATATAGGCTATATATATCAATTGATAGGTCAGATCGAGTTAAACTGGGATGCTTGAGGTTTGATTCTCATGAGTACTCTTCATGCAAACCAAGAAAAATAAATTCTTATGGTGCTTTAAAAAAGTCATTCATTGCCAATTATAGTTGATAATTTTTGTTCAGCTAGAATATATTTAATATTTATTTATGAACTGTATTATATACTGGTATAAAGAAAAGTGTTAAGTACAAGTTTGTCTCCAGATTGTCTCCGTTGTAGTTCATCTTCTTCTAAAAGTGCCACACATACTCCTAACAGTGATGCACAAAACGTTCTACTTGTAAAATAAACTAATAATTTAAATTTATAGTTTTCTAATATCAGAATATGGTCTCATTGAATGATTTATGTGTTTATGGGGAAATGTGGTCCCATGTATTCCGAATGCCAAGTTGCAATTCCCGGCTGGGTGTAGTAATTTTGTCATTTACACAACATTATCCTAGTGGAGAGCGACTTTAATTAAAGACGTCTGTTCCAGAAAACCACAAATACCTATGGTGATTGGAATCGAAGTGCTATCGATGCTTCAACCAATATATTCATCTGACCCACCTTACATTCTCGCGGGCTCTGTTGTTAGGAAGTTTTAGTTTTATAGCAGTATTGAAACTCCCAGAAGCTTTTTCCCTTGTTAAAGGTAGTTACAAGAAATATTTGTCTAACAGATATGAGTTGAGTTGATTTTAGTTTAGCGTCCCTTTCAGCAGCGAGGCTATATGAGACGTGGACCTACTGATTAACGTGGAATCCGAACCACATGAGCTCCCGCCGGGAATCGAACCCGGGTCTCTTACGCCAAAGGCGCGTACGCTAACCGCTTAGCCACGGAGGAGCTCTCTAACAGATATGAGTAGCAAGCAAGAAGCAGGGGATAATTTGATTTATGCCACCCTAAAATTCATAAATGAGAAGAACCCACTAGTAAATACTGCTTTAAATTATACTCTGTGTATAGATTCTAATTAAATGTATTTCTTTCTTTTGAGTCCATTTATCCCGAAACTCGCATTGTAGTTTCTTTGTTTTCTGAAGTTTACCACCCGTTTTCAGTACCGAAACTATCGCATATGAAATATGGACCTACACTTACGATGAAATCCGTAGCACAGTAATGCTATCAAATTTCAATGGTTTCCAACGGGGAATCTAATCACAGACAAAGTACACTCATGTCCAAAATTATTGTCGCATGTGTATAAATGTGTTGTTGTAGGAATATAATTTGATAACGATTTCGCCCGGTATTTTGTATAATGTTAATCGGCAAAGACAAGTACGTGCCAAATTTCATACCAAAAGAACAATAAAACGAAAATAAAACTTTCTTGTCCATTTAGCAACATTTTGTTTTACTCATTCTAATTTTCGTATTTATAATTCTTTTCCTATGAAATTTACCACAAATGTGTATTTCCCGATTATACACATAGTATCAGTATTAAAAGTACCCTGCAGAATCATTATCAAATCATATTCTTACAAGACAGTTATAGATATGCGACAATTATTTTGGACATGACTGTACAAAAAAGCCGCTCTCTCTAATCACTAAACCAGCGGAGCGAACTTACTTATGTGCGTGAACCTGGTAGAACCCATTTTCGGAAATTGAAAATAAACCATGTAGATGGTTTGTTCATCGTTTGTTCACGAATGTTCACATAAAATTTTCGTTTGTTCACGATTTATAAACAATTTATACAAAAAAAAAAAAAAAGGGCGGTGCCAACTTCACCCAGCAGAACCCATTTTCAGAAATCGAAAATCAACCATGCAGATCGTTTGTTCATCGTTTATTCACGATTATTCACATAAAATTTTCGTTTGTTCACGATTTATAAACAATTTATACGAAAAACAAAATGGGCGGTGCCAACTTCACGCAGCAGAACCCATTTTCAGAAATCGAAAATCAATCATGTATATCGTTTGTTCATCATTTGTTCACGATTGTTAACAAAAAAGTTTCGTTTGTTCACGATTTATAAACAATTTATACGAAAAACAAAATGGGCGGTGCCAACTTCACGCAGCAGAACCCATTTTCAGAAATCGAAAATCAATCATGCATATCGTTTGTTCATCATTTGTTCACGATTGTTTACAAAAAAAGTTTCGTTTGTTCACGATTTTTAAACAATTTATACGAAAAACAAAATGGGCGGTGCCAACTTCACGTACCTGAAAATTATTCGAAATTCGGTTTCATGAGACATGAGTACATTGACGCATTCTTTTCAAAATTTGGGAGGGATACATTGGTCCACCGCTTAAATTTGGGAATTGTTAAAAATTAAAATTGGTAAATATTCTTTAGAACTCAAATATACCTATAACTCTGTAAATTTAGGTGGTTCTACTTATCACCTTCTGTAGGTAAAAAATTGCCTAATATTAATATTGCCAAGTGTTCGGTTAGTTTTATTTATCTTCTTTGATTTGATGAAAATTTAACACGCTATATGATTATAAGGTTGAATACAGAGGTCCATTCTCCTTCACGACATATGGATACATTGATGCTCCCTTCTCAAAATTTGGGAGGACGACCTCTCGAATTTGGAAATTGTCAAAATTTCGTCAACATTATTTAGGACTCAAATATATAACTTTTTAAATTTGGGTGGTCCAACCTATCTCCTTTTATGGGTAAAAAAAATTATCAAAATATTCGTATTACCATGTTTTTACCATGTCATCGGTTATTGACCTAACTTACCTTCTTAGCTAAGTTTTACTACAACATATGGTTGAATACAGAGGTATGTTCTCTTTCATAGGAGATGGGTACATTGATGGACTTCTGTTAAATTTTGGAAGGGAGTGTTGACCTATTCCTTTATCTTCGGAATTGTCAAAAAATAAAAATTGATAAATATTCTCTAGTAATCGAATATATCTTTCTTAATTTGGGTGCCTCACCTTGTACCTTCTATGATTAAAAAATCTCACGAACTCTATGTAAGTAACACTATATTTCAGGGGAAATTTTGAATTTTGGCGGTATATTTGAATTTGCATGAGGCGAGATTCTTGAATGTAGTGCCCGAAAGTCCACTAAGATGTGTCATCAGTGGCATATTTAGGGGGGTTATCGGGCTCAAGTTCCCTCGAAATAATTTTTGTAGCAGGTTAGCAGGAATAATCTTTTTAGCATTTCTAAGAATTTCATTGACTTTCCATTTTCTTATGCTCTTGTTCAGAAATATTACTGTATTTTCAAATTTGATTCCATGTAATAACTGCGTTCTTTTTTTCTTTCATCCATTCTACTCTTTTGTTTCTTGTTCTTTGTTGTTGCTTTCTTTCGTTTCTCTATTATACTTTCGACCGTTGTTAGTTGTGATTCAAGTCGGCCGTCGTCAGTAACACCAAAACTAAGCGGACCTGATAAGCGAAACTAGTGTTTCACACCAACTTCCACGCATCTCAATATAAAGGGACTTTAGTTACTATTGCCAAGGAATATTTATATCATTTAGTTATAAAGAAAGGTAAATGTTTGAATTAAAGAAAGTCAAGAGGAGGGAATATATAGGTCGGGAAATTAGGTAGGCCAAGAGAATGCTTCCTTTTTCTTCTATGAATGGAATAAAAGGTTAGATTTACTGCTAAATTTTTGTATGTATCATATTCCAACAGTATGTTGTATATTGTTTACTTGTAACGATTATTAACTTGTAATTTTGGGCCGTAAGGTATTTTAAATATGTACTAGGCTGATTCTACTATCAGAAACAGGATTGAAAAAAAAACATGTTTTTTTAAAAAAACAAAAAGAACGTTTTTTATGTTTAAAACATTTTTTGTTTAAAACGTTTTTAACGTTTAAAACAAAGTACTTTGTTTTAAACAAAAAAACATGTTTAAAATGTTTATTTTGTTTAAAACAATAATCTAAATAGGCATATATATTACATTTTTACACTCTTAGGTATTGCTTGCCATCTATATTCAACCGCTAGATTAAATTTCGGGAACTTCCCTAATCTCGATCCGCCCAAATGTTCAATTCTGGAGAAAGAAATCGGGATTTTCCCGATCTCCGTTCACGGAATATGTAGTTCAGTGATGCCAATTGAAGAGAAATTTCCCTTGGCGCAGGGAAATTCTGAGTAAATTTTGTAGAAAAGGGAAAAAGGGAAATTGCTTGTAATCTCTCAATATTGCAGGGAAATTTGGACCTCTCTTCAATCATTTATAGATTGAATGTATTTACGTATCTGATTAATCTCATTAAAATTCAGTATAAATTCAACATCCTATTTGTTCCAAACATAATCCGTTTTACATATTTCACATAAATTCTCACAAGTTATCTTGCTTTGCATTCGTTCATATTTATCAACATTACACATCGATCAACATATTCAGTTAAATTCGAAACATTACAACAATGCTTATTTAAAATCTTTTATCAAAATTAATCTTCCCATTGTTGAATTAAATGCAATGCAATGAGATGAAATATTTCTCAATTAAATTATCACTCCAACCATTATAACAGTTTGGTTTTCCCAATCAGATGTTTTTCCCAACCAGAAAATTGATTGTAAAGATGATTAATCGATGTAAGAGAAGAAAATCTGCGTGTCGTGAATGTAAATATGTATATATGGGTCATTAGTGTATGTGTGTTTGTGTAAGTTTACAAATTTTCTGGTGACTGTCCGTACAGAATTATAAATTTTTAAGAATTCCGCATCTCTAAAATTTGTATTGTGCTTACGAACATTCCTCGTGTACAGCCAAAGACAGCAGCAGCTAAAGTTTTCTTTGTAACTGTTCGTATTCGTTTCAGTAAATATGGGAGTGCTGTTCTTAAGTAAGTACATACCAAATGTATACTTAATATTTTCTTTGTACCTTAGGTTACATTAATATTAAAATCTATCATGATATCTAGGATAAAAATTAAATTTACATAATATTTATTTTATATTCTTTATGATTTATTTAGGTTATGCGTCCTGAACGAGGCATTTATAGGGTTTTACCTCAGTCACACCAGGCAAGTGCAGAGATTGCACCTTTAACATTGGCCTACACCTTTCCATATCCTTTCCCGTCCTCTATCGCGACGCCTTAGATATCTAAATAACAAATCAAGTTCAAATTCTGCGTAAGCTCAAAGGAAGGCTGTCAGGTATCTGCTTGAATGTGGTTACAAGATTGGGGTGAGCGGGTGGAAGCGAAAACGATTAAAAATACGTTTACTAAATACAGTACTTAAACGGTTTGGATGAAGGGAAATTTTGTCCGGGAAAGGGAAATTCTGAAGCTTGTGAAGGGAAAACGGCTCTGAAGGAATTGGCATCACTGATGTAGTTTAGTTTCTTTGTGTTACGTTCTACTGGTCGTCTGCATTCTTAATCTTAAAACGCCCATTGACACAACTGCTGTGTCAGGGCTTTAAACCTCAATGGCTCAGTCTTTTACCTCAAATTAAGGCTGGAAGATGGTTTTGGTACCAATTTATTCCTGAAAGATGCAGCTTTACTGGTGTGCATTTTATGTATGTGGGAGGAGGGTAAATATCGTGTTTTTTGTTTTTTTCAACGTTTTTTTGGGGGGGATATTCTCCCTCTTGGGGGATAGATTCATAAAAATTGTTACGTGAAGCAATGAAGTAGGCCACTACATGGTAATATCGTGTATTTGTACTTCTTGCTTATATAGGGGAGCAGGGAGGGGGCATAGTTAGCCAATTTTTTGAGTTTCAGTTTTTTGACGTAAATCACATTTATTTTTACAACAAACATCAATAGCTCAGTCTTAATTAAGCTAGAAAGATGATTTGGTACCAAAGTATTTTTGAGGGATAAAGCTTTCAGTTGCATTTTATGTATATAGGGGGTACGTATGTACGGCCGAGAGAGAGAGTTTGAAGTTTTTTTTTTAATTTTTCATCAACTTTTTTCCATCAGGTTTAGGCGGGTATTCCTCCCCCCTATGTGGTACATTCATAAAAATTGGTATGTGAAGCAATGAAGTAGTCCCCTACATGATGGTAACCTGTATGTGTACTTGTTGTTTATAGAGGAAGAGGGGGTCAAATTTGGTTAATTTACATTTATTTTCGGGACGGTCCCATATAACACAAGATATATTTCACTTAAGTGGTCTAGAAGCATAATTCTTGTTCGTATACATGATGTGTGCAGCAAAAATGATTTGCATATGGACGTGGTACTATAGGGGAGGGGAGAGAATGTCTAATTCAATGAATGTTTATCTGCGCATATTTTTTAAAAATATTTCCTACATAAAACGAATTAATTACGCAATGGCAGCAATGGCTACCATTTCTTATATTATTGTCACAAGTATGTGGCCAACACATTAGCATCATTTTGTCAGTGTAGGGTGACTGCAAGGATTGCCAGGGCCCCGCAAAGTCAATATTTTCATATTTTTAATGATTCTTTTATGTCTGTTCTTTTTCTACGAATACGGCGGGAATTTCATGAATGTTACCTCTTTGGAACTTGTGGTCTCACCAGAGCCCCGAACGTGAGAGTCTACCATTTTGTTAAAATCCCTGGTGGGTGTCTAGAGTTAATTGTGTTGCTATTCCGTAGACACTAATCATTATTAGCTACCCATGTTGCAGATAGAGATGTATCTTGAAAACTGTTTAGTTAAAATGTCATTTGCTCCTTGTAGGCTAGTCACTGCTCTTTTCTATGAGTTGTATTGTATTTGTGAGAGTATTTCTTCTAGCTTATGATGTGAGAACTGTTCATTATTATGGAAATGATAGTGATCAAAAAATACTCAAGTTTTAAATTTGTGAATTTGGATCTTAGAATAGTGTATAGTGTGTTTAACCTCAATTATTCTTGGAAATTAAGAAATGTTCAAATACTTCACTTGAATTTCTGTTGGTTTAGTTATACGCTCACCAGTGGCGTAGCAGCTGCCCCCGCAACCCCCGCAGTGCGGAGGCCCCGACGTATAGGGGGCCCCGAAGTCTTGCGATGAATAAAGATTTAAAGAAGTGGAACTTCAATCTTACTTCTATCGGCTTTACAACTAGGGCCCCTTCTCTATACTTTGCGAAGGAGGGGGGGGGGCGCAAAAGTGTGTTACGCCACTGACGCACACTGATGTGCAGAATTTCGTTCAGTAATTGCTGTTATAATAAGAATATAACTCTGCTTGTAATTTACTCCATGTACAAATTCTGCGGAGGATGGGTTGTTTGTTAGAAAATTATATTAGCTTCTTCAATCTGATATTTTAGTTGTTTTAAACATGTCCAACCAGCATCGAAAAAAAACACATTTAAAACAATTTGTTTAAAACGTTTAAAACAAACTGAATAAAACAACATCTTCGTTTTAAACATGTTTTAAACACTTGTTTTAAACATTTTGTTTTAAACATGTTTTAAACACTTGTTTTAAACATTTTGTTTTAAACATATCAACCCTGATCAAAAAAAGAGAAAGAAAAAGAAATAAGTTAGATATAATGTCAATATAAAAGGATATTCAAATGTTTTTAAATAATAGGATTTTAGAATGTCGTTGTCAGGACAATCAAAAATAAATAGTCTTATTGAGTGAGTTAAGCAGACATATTAGGAAGTTGTGTAAAAGGTATATGTACACTTCTCCATTGTATTTATTAAAGATAAGTACATAAAGGATACATTGATATATTTTAATGGGCTCAACAATTAATTTGATAAACGAACCGTTCTAATATCACATAAGATTCACCAGTCTGCAATTCTTGCCATTAAAACTTCAATTTATGCATAAATTAAAATATATTTAATTTTCAAACTCAGTTGGGCAATTGCCCCCGTGCATCCCCGTGTTGTGCATAGCTCCCCGAAACAAAATCCTAAATACGCCACCGTGTGTCATTATTGCAAGATACGATCATATGGATGAGTACATTGGTTTCTTCTCTTGAATACGATATAAGTACCATGGTACATCCCTTTGAATTTTCGGTGGTGTACATTGGACCACCATTAAATTTTAGAAACTGTCAAAAAGAAAGCTAAATGGTCTCTGGGGACTAAGATACATCATTCTGTAAATTTTAATGATCCATGTTGTTTCCTTCTATGAATAAAATATTGCTAAAAATTCAAATTTCTGAGGTTTGATTTAATTTGCCTATAAGAAATGGTTTTATTATAATATATAATTATATAAATGAATATAGTGTCTGGTTCATTGGACATGAATACCTTTAGAATACTCTTCTTAAATTTTGGAAATTTTAATGTTTCCCTTCCTTCAATGTAGGAATTGTCAAAGAGGGTATACATTCTCTACGACTTGGGTATATATTTTTGTAAATTTGAATGATTTACGTTGATCCCTTGCATGGATAAAACAATTCCAAAATTTAAATTGGGGGGATTTTGATAATATCATATGGATGAATAGATGCTGGGCATAGTGTAAGTTTATTGGTGGAAAGTTATTTTTGTTGAAATCTGATTGTTTGATCCCTAACTCTAACTTAAAATTTTGAGTTTGAGGCCTGATAGGTAATTATTGTAACCTATTGATATGCATCAACAATTTCACACTTTGAATCTTAGGATTGTAGTTATTGCTCATAGTCGTTGATGGAAAAGTTATTCTTGGTGCAGTATGATTGGTTGATCAGTTTCAAATCTTTTCAGCTTTCGGCGTGAAAAGCTGTGGCCGAGCCGAGCTAAGTAGAAGCTGCCCTTGACAGCCAGGTCACCAAATATGCGACCTTTATCCCTTAGACAATGGACTAATTTTCCACTAAATTTCGTGTAGATCCGGCCAGTAGTTAAAGAGAAATAAAGTATCACATACAAGCTGCTGGGTCGAAGTAGAGCTTATTTCTGGTTGAGCATCAAGTATAACATATTTTTATTCCTTAGACAATGGGCTACTTGCCCACCAAGTTACGTTTAGATCCGACCTGTAGTTTTCGAGAAATAAAGTTCCCCATACACACACATATATACAAGTAGAGTGAAACTAGACTTCCGTATGCGTACGCCGGAAGCTAAAATTTTTGTTAAGTTTTAGCGACTTTCTGATAAAGAATGGACGCTTTTTTTCTTCTTTTTTTTTAGCTTAATCTAGAATATCTATTATTCGCTGCTGGCAACACTACTTGGTTGTCTGTTCATGTTTCTCTGGTTCTAGCAGATCAGCGGGTCCGTAAATGTGGTTCCAGGTTTCGTCTGTCTTGGTCCAAGATGTCAGGGCTAGAAATGCGGTAAAAATAAATAAATAAATAAATAAATAAATAAATAAATAAATAAATAAATAAATAAATTGTAATAAAATAAAAATAAAATGTATACATATAAACGCAACATCTTTTTAAAGCAATTAAATAAAATGAAGGAAACACAATTTTAATTACTATCAAATTTCTCCATTCATGTGAGTTCCGAACTCACACTATCTGGGATTACATTAATAATTTTATCTCAGTAATTTTTATTTATGCACGTCTATGGTTTTATTCTAATTTCTAATTTTATTTTTAAAATAAAGTAAGCTAGTAACATTAATCATTATTTTGTTTTTAAGGAGTTTGGTTTACCTGTACATTGTACACAGTGTATAGGGGGAAGACTACTAAATATTTTTCAAAAGCTAACAATTTTTCTTTTGCCCATTTTTGGTAAATGAAAATAGATTATCAAATGTAACTTACCACAATAATAGATAATGTTATTCTACATCCGAAAATACGAATCGGAAGAATTTTCAGTGTTGCCATCCATAGAAATTATAATGTTATCAAACTTTGAATTACCCAAAAATCTAGTTTAAGGCAGCGACTAGAAAAATGAACTCAACGGTAATTGATGACTTATCATGTTGTCTAGGTTCCTTGTTAACTACTTTTTAAATAATATTTGTATTTATTTTGTAACAAATAGTGCAAAATAAATAAATTTCTAATAAACAGTACAAAATAAATACACTTCCTCTAAATTGAATATTGTTAAATAGAATATGTAAAATATAATTTTATTAATTTTATACTTATTTAAATATAGGCCTACATTCGTGCAACGCTATTCTTGTATTTTGTTCTTGACCTGTCACATTCGTTGAAATCAGATTTTGTCCAAATAAGTAGGTAATTATTGATTCTACTTGAAGTACACAGGGAGAACATTGAACTCAGGTAAAAACAAATTGACAAAAATTAAGCAAGTATGTGTTTACGCATAAGAATTTAAATACAGAAACTACGTGAGAAGTATTTAATGAACGTGTTAAGAACACAAATCACAATTTATTCATAATGGAATGACTACATTTATGTGTCATGCATGTAACACGCGTAAAAAAGGTCAAATCTATAGTTTTCCTTATAATTAAAAATACTTATTCCAAATAAGATTTTTAAGTATTGTAAATTGTAATAAACGCCTACATTTAAACCTCGTAAAATTCACAATCACCCTCTGAAATAATAATTGTTAACGCTTATATTATACAAAAACTGAAATCTTTTAAAATATACTATATATCGAATTATCTTTATTTGAGACTAGCACAAGTGCACGAAAAGAATAAGTCAGTAATAAAAGTGGTAAGGTAAGAAAACGCATGACGTCACGCATTTCCCCGTGTCTATCTTTACCCATTGTAATTTTTAGGACGTGGAGGGACGCTATAAATATTTCTTGAAATGGGGGATGACCACTTCTCGTTCCCCCTCACTTCTACCCCTGGTTTTAATGAATATAAAACTGGAAAATTGAATATTGTACAAATTGCTCTCTTTCCTCCTTTACGCGCGAAATTATCGAAAACACTACAATACGCTTTTGCTAATTTTTAATGAAAAATGAATGAGTAAAGTTTATATATCAAAGTTACACCTGATAATTAAGCAACTTCTTACATTGAACATTTTCTGAAGAAAGAATAATAAAAAAAAGCATTATAGAAAATGGCAATGTTCTTCTCTAGGACAGGAATTTTTGAAAACGGAAAATACGTTTTTCGTCATATTTAATTAGGAGTTTATGCATTAAGTTTCACATTTCCAACTGAAACTCGTGCTAATATTGGACATTTTATGTATATAAAATCGGAAATGAGAATATTATACAGGGTGTTTCAAAACAACACATACAACGTTTGGGAGGTGATTCCTGACACGAAGATAAGACAAAAAGTATAGACCAACTTGGGTGCACAAATGCTTTCTTTCGGAGTTATAGGTTGCCGAAAACATGAAGAAATGAACTTCAAAGGTCCATAGCTTCAAACCTATGGAATCTACCGTAGTCTGGTCAAGACTTCACTGAGGAACTAATATGTGCTCTATCCAAATATTCATGTTTCAGAATCCTGCGGTACTTGCGAAACAATTTTTATAGAGTTAGTTGGTGAGTAGTTCAAATTATATACCCATAGCCAAACTCACTCTATAAAAGTTGTTGCTTAAGTACCTTTGGATTGTGAAAAGGATTTTTTTGATAACACATATATTAGTTCCTAAGTGAAGTCTTGACCTGACTACGGTAGGTTCCATAGTTTTGGAGTTATAGATCTATAAGTACATTTTTTCATGTTTTCGGCAGCCTATAACTCCGAAATGACGGATTTCTGTACACAGGTTGGTCTATACTTTTTGTCTTATCTTGGTGTCAGTAATCACCTCCCAAACGTTGTCAGTGTTGTTTTGAAACACCCCGATATTGCTGCCTTTCTCTCTTTTTAATGCGAAATGTTCGAAATCGCCAAATCACGTAGAGCTAATCATTTTTTAAAAAAGTAAATGTTTATCTACATAATTTCACTCCTCTAACTTAAGCGAATCAACATACACTGAGAAAAAAAAAAACGTATGTGGCATACGTAAAAACGTAGGTTACATTTGTAAATCCTGTAGTTTTTGGACAACGTACAGCAAAATTATAACTGGAGAACTATATTTTATACGTATTTTCCGTATAAGTGTTCCGGATAAACGTATTTTCTATACGAACGAAAGAACTGTATATAGGTGGTCAGATCACACGTACAGATGTATGTATGTAACATATACTGTAGCTGATGTACACTCATGTCCAAAATGATTGTCACATATCTATAACTGTATTCTTGTAAGAATATAATTTGATAATGATTTTGCAGGGTTCTTTTAATACTAATACTATGTGTATAATCGGGAAATGTATATTTGTGGTAAATTTCATAGGAAAAGAATTATAAATACGAAAATTAGAATGAGTTAAGGAAAATGTTGCTAAGTGGACAAGAAAGTTTTATTTTCGTTTTATTATTCTTATTTAGTCCTCTTTTGACATGAAATTTGCTACATACATGTCTTTGCCGATTATACAGATACTAACATTATAAGAAATACCGGTCGAATTCGTTATCAAATTATATTCCTACAACAACATATTTATAGACATTCGACAATAATTTTGGACATGAGTGTATGTAACATATATAGTATACATATGTAATATACAGAAAACAGTTAGATATCAGACATTATCCAACGGAATGATGTAACATCTAAGCGGGAAAGATGGCAGTACGTACGTAGCATGTGGATAACGTATGCTGCGTACTGATTTCTGTAGTGAACATAAGGATTCCGTGTATTTGTACAACACACCGCTGGCCGGATAACGGATTTTTCTGTGTATTGGGAATTTTCTGACAAAAGATCAGAAATTTTAAAATTATTGAAATTGGTCCCATTCCCCATTAGGGACCAATTTTCAAAAAAATTGTTGAAACACGTATTCACTTATTTTTTAATAAAGAGTTGGTATTTCGAATTCCACATCTGCAACCCCACATTGGACAGTTTCTAATAAAAAACAAAAATAAATAAATAAATAAATAAAATAAAAAATAAAATAAAATAAATAAAAATAAAAACGTAAATTTAATAGCACCCCTTTGCTCCTTAGATTCAGACTTTTTTTTTAAAACATTCAATACATGTTCAATTATTTTTATTAAGGAGTTCATATGTAACTACATCTCCCTAACTTCAAAGATTCGTGATATAATCTATTATCGAAAAAAAAAAATACTTAAATCTCTCTTTACCCCTTGCTTTCGTATGAAAAGAGTTTTTGTCTAAGTTTCACGTTTCAGCTATAGTAGTAAGGGCTGGGGTTAGTAAGTCACATTTACTCTTGTAGATTATAGAAGAGACTGTTTCAATAATTTGTTATTTGAATACTAAATTTAATGAATGTCACATATAACTCCCAATCCATTGATTTTATGTAATTTCTCCACTACATACAACAGAAACAACTCAGTTAATTATACTAGATAATTTTTTTTAAAGAATCAACATGTAGTATAATATTCCTCCGATGCTAGAATATGTGGTTCTAAACTGTAGGGTCATATCTCACACAGGCTTGGTGCTGGAAGGAAATAGCCTACTGCGAATAAGAAATGCACACATTACAATCTCCAGTCAACCTCTTCGTATTCACGTAAGATTTGCGTACTATAGATATTGTCCATAAGCTGAATCATCTTCTTCTTCTCTTTGAGTTTCTTTCTACTGTACTTTCCAGTTCATACCTCATGATTATAACATGTGTAACAATGCCAGAGCCACATATGAATCGAAATTATTATTTTGTATTTCGTATGATTTTTATTCAACCTCATATCAATTTTTCTTAACCTTCGCGAAAACGGTATAGTTTCTCAAAACGCAAGCAAATTGAATTTCAAATATACAATAACAAAGCTCAGTTTTGCTTTTCCCGATCCGTATTCACATTTTAAAGACTTATTTTCATTTTCACCTACTTTTCTGTAATGTTTACCTCTCTGCAGTATAAAATACAATACTCCACACTTGACATTTGGTTAGTCTTTTCCTTAATGACCCCAAAAACACTGTATGTGCATATACATATTCATTTGTAAATTCAGCCCTTTCGTATATATAAAAACTACACGTTTAAGATTTGAATGTAAGTAAAAAATTATGAGCGCTACTAAAGGAAAGAAAATAATACAGTTAAACTGAATAAATTATAACCGTGAAATAAACCGACAAAAACGTACTGAAGGTTTAGAAACTACGTTTTAAAGAGCAATAGCAGTTAACTTTCTATACGAGTGCCCATTTGGGGAGACCGTAACTGAGGAAAGCGTATAGATATAGATAGATACACATTACTTCTATTGCACCCACTCGTATAAACGCTAGAAAAAAAATATTAAATGTCTCGTAAAATGATGACATCATCACTCATTTCATATCAGAATCATGTTTTTTTAAAAAAGAACTTTTCATGTATTCCTTCCCTCCATTGCCTCAGGGAAGGAAAAAAGGAGTGTACAGATAGAACTAACACTATTAACAAAGACTTTACAGAGGGTAAGTTTCCGTTGGTTTCTCCCCTTTCCCCTGAAACCTTCCAACGTGCATCTTGTTCGTAATAGATTGGGAAGAGCGGTGTAGTAAATGTATGCTACATACTGAAAGCTAACAGGCTTTACCACTTTATAAATGTATAAATCACGATTCATGTAATTCAATCATGATTCACGTGACCTATATTGGTTTTCCTTTTTCGACGGCTGAAATAGAACATATGTTAATGTAGATAGACAATACCTATTGACTTTTTTTTTGTAGAAAAATGAAGGGGATGGTGGTGTTAAAAAAAGCAACGAATAATATGGAACTGGCCGGAGACTGAATATATATATATATATATATATATATATATATATATATATATATATATATATATATATATATATATATATATATATATATATATATATATATATATATATTTTAAATCAATAAGCAGTGGATTTTTTTTTAATCACACAGAGAAAATGTATAACTTCCTATCTTTTAAAATCAATGCGTCTTTCTTATACAATAAAATAAGCTATTTAAAAAGAAGCATTCTACAATGAAAATTTTGATTTAATGTAATACATGAATTCATAGTTAAAAGTAGCTCATACTCGTAGGATAGGTTATAAAAATCATACACTTTTAAGCACAGTATGATAACTTAGATTATATACAGTCTTGTTCAAAAAATCTTGACCGTTCACTTTGCTTTAAAAGGACATATTCTGACATTCGCATATAGGAAATTCTAATATTTTGGCTCTAAGTTAAACCTCTATTAACCGAAGAAAATCAATGTTTGTTTGATTTAATTCGAACTGTAAGTTAGAGTACAGGGATTTTCAAGATTTTTTTTTTTTTTTTAAAGAGGCATGTAAGTATGTATGTAGATACGTAATTTGAAGAATATATAATCTATCTACCTGTTAACTTAAATAAAAAAGTATGAGTATTTTAAAATCATTTGTCTTGAACTTATCTATAATTAGTACGTACGCCAATGTTAATATTGTGTGTGTGTGTCACTGTTAGTAGTAGTCACATTTTCATAAGATTTTCCCCAGGGAGAATTCCAATGCAGTGGGAGAAGGTTAAAAATTAATAGATGCTATGATAATACTGATGATTCGCATTCAGCATGATCGGAGATACTGTAATAGTGGCAAGAGATTTCGTTGCTCAGAGGGGAATTTCCCGTCGGGACACCTTCTGAAATCATCACTGGTTAGGGATATATGTCATTGTAAGGAGTGTGTGTGTGTCTATCTTAAGAGAAATCAAACAAACAAATTTTACATTTTACTACTTAACAGTGTACATTGTCTTCTTCTTCTTCTTCTTCTTCTTCTTATAATAATAATAATAATAATAATAATAATAATAATAATAATAATAATAATAATAATAATAATAATAATAATAATAATAATAACAAATATTCTATTGTCGGCAAATCCTTAGCTTAATAGGAGGTTTTTCTACTCTTTAGGTTAGGGTCTGGAATGCTTCTTCCATGTTTCTCGACATTCAGCTTCCTCCCAATATATAGCTGTATATATATATATATATATATATATATATATATATATATATATATATATATATATATATATATATATATATATATATATATATTTTAAATCATCGATCAGTTGTGTTCTTCTTCTTTCTACTCCTCGCTTTCCTTCCATCTTACTTTGTATGGCGTTATGGAGAAGGTAATCCAATTCAATTGGCCTTCCTACAAAGGATGCTGGATAAAAGCGTCTTCTTCTCTCCTACCTGTTTCCAAAAATAATCCTCTTCGTCCATTTTATTTTTTTTTTCTTCTTCCACGAGCACCACATTTCGAAGCTCTCTAAATATTTCTTCTCTATTTCCCGTCATGTCCAAGTCTCCGAACCACAATGTCATATTCCATATATCTATCACTTGACAATGTTCTTCCGTAGTCTAATGTTAGTCCTTCTACTTAGGAATGACCTTTCCTTGTTAAATGCCCCTATGGCAACGACAATTATTGACCTGTTGTCTTTGGTGCAGTAAGCGTCTCTCGTCCAAATACTTCTAAGATATTTGAACTGATCGATCTTTTCAAGCTTTGTTCTACTCTGATTCGTAAGGGTGTGCTTCCAGGGAATATCCTCATGAGTTTCGATTTTTCGATGTCGATTTGCATCTCGTATTGTTTCCCACCCAACTATTTTATCCATCATCTCCTTTAGTTGTTCTTCCGCGTACCTAACTGTTAATGATTTGTCCTCCAATTTTGAAATTTCCAACCTCCATTACTGCTTCCTTTATTAAGCACTCACTGTAAACGTTGAATAATTGAAAGAAAAAATGAAATGGAATCTTTGAGTTTTACGTCCCACGATTATGCCGGTTAGGTTAAAGGAGACGGTGATGATGAGTAATGAATGAAATGGTGGAATGAAGAAAGTGGGAGGAAACGGGAACCCCGACGGTGTTTGCCCATCCCAAAGTCCACTTAACGGAGGCTGGGATCGAACCCGGGACCCCAAGCAGCAGAGGTGAACGCTCTACCACAGCCACCGCTGCCCCTCATTGAATAATTCAGGTGATATACTACTGTACATACTTGTCTGACTCCTCTCTCAGTCTCCACACTATTGATTTCTCCTTCATTCGAGCGCAATTTAACTCATTGTTCTGTGCACAGGTTGCCAAAAAGTCATATAGTCAATTTATCACTTTGGTGAGGCCATAACCCAGCGTTTCCCAACCGCTGTGCCGTGAATGGGGCGCTGGTGTGCCGCGAGGAATCGAAACAAAATTGTTAATTTTATAGCAATCAAATTGTCAAACGTAGGGGAAAATGTATATTTGTATTTCACATTACTATGAACATCTACTCTGAATCTACAATTTTAAGTTTCATACCTGCTTACTGTTCTGTACATTTCTAGTGCTGAAAAAAAGTATTTGTTATCATTGTTATGAACATTATTGCTTCTTTATTGGTGCAGACTATTTCGTAACTTGAAAATTTAAAATATCATTCAATCCTTTCAAAAAAATTACCTACATTTGTGTTTTAAAAGTAAAAGAGATTTGTTTGTTCGTTCGTTATTTAGTGATCTTCCTTCTTAGTAAAAGGTTGGATACAGGTTTTAAAAACTTGAGTCCAATATTTCATTGCAATTATTTTCTATTTTTAAATTAGAATGAAAAATAAGCATAATGATTTACTACGGGGGAAAAAACAGTGATCGAGTTTTCTTCTTTGTGAGAACGAGATCAATAATCACAGAAAAAGTACCACTGTGTTTTATATTTACAAATAATAATATCTATAAGTGTGCCGCGAGAATCCAAGTAACATCCGTAGTGTGCCGCAAGTTGAAAAAAGTTGGGAAACGCTGCCATAACCGTTCATGAATCATATCACCAGAAAGGTGAGTTTAATTATATAAGCATTAATAATGATATAAATTCCTGATAAAACATTCATCTATAGTTCTAAAACGCATTTTAATGTTTTGTTGCAGTGACTACGTCAGAAGAAGACGACCTCTTGTGGGTAGATGAGGAAAGGCGAGAGGTAACAGTAGGAGATTCAGTCACATTGGTCTGCAGAGTAAAAGTGCCTTGGGAAAATCCTGTTTTGTGGATTAAAGTTAATATGGAAGGTAACCTTCTTTTTATGTACTAGCTATATATTACAAAAGAGAGATTGTTTCCGACCTATCGCAATGAATTTGACGTGTGCCTGTAGTTCTTCAAAGAAATGAACGAAAACGAACCGAACCGCAGCAGTGAGAGAGCTTTGGAAATGTCGTGCAATGTGCTCAAGTGTCTAGTGCGTAAAGGCACGCGAATACCACCATACTGGGAAGGGTAAATTTTAGCACTTTCCGATAAAAAGTACTCAAATTTTCGGATAACAATGGCGTATGTAAAGTTGGGCTGATGGTCTGCAGCCCCTCCCGAAACTTTTAGAAAATCAACATTTTCTTCTAAAAAGAATAAAAAGTTATGGTTTCTTACCAACTGTTTCACCCATGAAATCCGACTCTATATGTTCATATCATGTAACTCGCAACTGATTGTGAATATGACATAGGCTGCAGGAGGTGTTGCTTGAATTCGTCCGTCACTTGCACGACAGTCGCACGACGGCTTTGAGTGACAATCTGCTTTAATGCCACTGAAGGTTTTATTCCGACCATTGTCCCTCTTTGCCGTGAGTTTTGTGAATCACCATCTGCTCAACTTACTACATACTGCAGTTCTACTGCTCCTCACGTAGTACGACTTCCATAGCACACCATCGCCAACATCTCGGCGCTGTGGTCGCCACCTGACCATTGCTAGTCCAGGCATCTGGCGTATTTTCATAAATTGATAAGTATCTGTATGTTTGTACTGTACAATTCGAGTCCTTCCCGAAAATAAATTTGCACACGCCTATAATAGAACAGTATAGGGGGTAATTGAGCAGTTGTATCAGAATATCCGAGATTTCCGATATAAGCATTTCCTGTGTGCTGAATCAAAAACGTGACGTGAACTGGGACTCTTCTGGAGATTAAGAAACATGGGGAGTCCACGGTCCGACCACCTAAACTGTACCCAAGAGATGACTCAGAAAGTGAAGACTCTCATCGCTGATCCGAATTCAGCAACACAATAGCCTTTGCAGGGAAACTGTGAACCTCAGTGAAATGGTGAACATTATTAACTGGGATTAAAATCTAAACTAGTGGCGTAAAAATTCATAAGCATTAAAAGTTCTTAACAAGCGATAATTCATAAATTGTTGCGGCAGCATATTGCTGAAGTATCACGGATAGTCACATGGTGTATGAACATTACTTTACCTGTAAAAGATAGAATTTCATGGTCCACTGCAACGAAGTCCAGGCAATATATTACCACCCCATGGGAAGAAAAATATTTCGAAGCGGAGGAAAGTTTCTCCAAAATTTCATAGTCATTACAGGATTCGGTTACAATGCCAAGTTAATCACCCACCGCGTAGCTAAAGATGTCAAAGTCAATTCGGTTTAGTATCAGCCCATTGTCTGGACCCCACTGTTTCGCATACAAGTTCCAATTCTCTATGTAAGAAATTCTCATAAGGCACTATCAGAACAAGGCGTCAGGTCATACAACTGCTATCTTCCGTCAAATTTTGGTGGATATGGAGTACGCAACGGGAATACATGTCATCCTATGCAGTGCCACCCCAGTGAAGTCACCTGATGCCTCGACAGTTGATTACTGTGCCTTTAGGTTGTTGAAAAATTGCTTTCGACAAGTCAATCTGGTACCATGGGCAATCTCTGCAAGACCTGCCACTTGACTATACTTTGCATCAGGTTACTTCAATAGAAACTTCACTGCAGAGTGGTAGTCCTAACTCACGGCCACCACATAGAACATCGATCGTCGATGGTGGTGGCATGGCATTTCATAAGATAAGGTATGTTTACTTCCATTGCTATACATCGAAAACAATCTCTGTAAAACTAAAATTCCACACAGAAGCTTATTATTTTCTTAAATGTTATAGAGCCTATGTTTATTTCAAGTGAGTAAATAGCGGCTACTAACCAGGTTCAGCAACCATACAAGCTCCCATTCAGGCATGTAGATGGTCATACAGTTATTATATTTTGTCTTAGATATTTCCCGTTTGCTGTAGATTTTAGCGTAGCTGGCAATGGACGTTGCCAGAGCTCAACTAAGGGTTTGTTACAATGTCCCAAACATGCTCAGAAGACCTACCAGGTCAGGGTTGAAGGCCTATATGGGAGGTCAGTGAAAAAGGATAGAGCAACCTTAAGGCACATTGGTTTGCTCTGATGATATAATTTGAAAAATTGTATGAGGAAGCGCATTCCCCTGCTGAAAGATGGAGTTCTGCAAAGAGTCTAGAAGTAAAGTCTCGGAGGGCAGGATTGACGACGTCACGAATGTACAACGTGCTAGTCATAATCCCTTAATTCAATACATCTGGTTGAATGAATACCAGAGGTGAGCATGATCCCTTATATCAAATGGGAACACACTAGATTTTACAGCTCACCTGCATGTCTATGAATGTGCATTTGACCGTGACTGTGTTCAAGACAAACAAATCTCATCGCTGAATAGCACATCCCTTAATTCTTCTCTCCACTGTAGTCTCTTCCGACAACTGAAGACATTTTTGGTGATGAAAATGTGTCAAAGATTACCGTGCAAAAGAAACACAGGAACGTAGACCTGCTTATAGAGAAGAAGACACAGTGCACCTGGTTGCACTAGAGATCACCGTCCCATCAGATACTGCAGCTCGAACAATTCTTCTCTAGGCACTTCTGGTGCAGAAGTTCTGGGGACACATCTTTTGTGGAAACTCTCTGCTACCACCGATGGATCACTAACACATCACGATATACGCGAGCGTCAATTGTACAGGACGATCGCCCAGCCTCTCGGAGCCGTACATTAAATGACCACTCAGGAAGTAACGTAATTGCTCAAAAGGCATTCATTGGCTTTGTCCTATCATTGCAGATACATACTGTGGTGCACATACAGTTAACTCGACTTACTCAACTATGCTTGCCATGGTGTTCGAAGACCTTTGAACTACTTCATTCTTTATAGCAACTACTATCAGCCTGCCTTTCAGAATGGCTATTGTACTGAGACCTTCAGACTAAGATCATCATGTGCTCTACAGGCACACGGTCTATGGTGCAAATATCGTTTAAACTGTACAAAGTTGGCATGTTTGGTAATAAGATTAAAGAAATATTTAGAAATTGTTGATGTCCAGTTTGATCAAATACTGGTAGCTCTACATCTATAATATAATAGATATATGATGTTTTTATTTAATCTAAAACATGTAATTGTACAATTTCGTTTACAAAGATCCATATTCTAAGTTGTATATCACTAAAAAGATTTATTTTGTTTTTCTTTGAGTGCAATAATACAGTTTGCTTTCCTATAGATTCTGAGCGGGACATTTTGGCACACAACGACAAGCTATTGGTTCGAGATCCACGACTGGAAGTTAAACACAACAACGAATCCACAGCTACAGAAAGAACATCATTGCTCAAGGTAAGTAATTAAACACTCACTCCACTTACTACTATTTTATCTTTTTTTTCTCTGGATGATAACAATGTGTCATACACAAGGGCCATTCATTTAATTCCCAGATCGTTTATTGTCTCATAAAGTGTTAATTGCAACTTGGAATCCTCACCGCAGGTATATGTGACATCTCTGTCACAGCGTTATCTCCCAAATGATTTTATGTAGTATGTTGTGTGATCTGTCTCGGTTGTGAAATGAGTTGTCGACTAAAAGAACGAATTTGTTCTTGAATTTTGTTTTAAACTTACATGTTAGAGAAACGGCTACAGAGGCATTAGTCTAGTAGCTTAGCGACTCGATCATGCAAAATGCGATACCAACATACCACTTTCAGGGATGATAGACCTATTAATAAGAAGTAAATCCTGATATAGACCCAAATCTGCGGGGGTCTTGTTTTAGGTATATGACGTCATCAATATGGCCGCCAACGAATTTCGACTTAACTGAGTTTAAAAATGTATAACTCCATTACCATTGAAGGTAGAAACTCCCTTTTACCTTTATTTTGCAGAGAATACATTGTACCTTTATTGTCATTATAAATACGTGCCTTATATTGCCGCCATTTTTAAATATGGCGTCTCAAACTGGAAAAATGTTTATTTTCAAAACGATTTTCTATGTTTTATAGCAAATAACTTTGAAACTGCTATGATTATGGGAAAATACTTTGATATAATCGTAAAAGGTCATTTCAATAGCTTTCGAACGCGACCAGAACCATTGATGCATCTCAACAAATAACCGAGAAAATCAATTTTTTGTAGGACTAAATGTCGAACTTTCGTGTATCCGTAGATGTAGTTATATGGCATTTGTAGTTCCATTGGCCCTTTGATAATAGGAACATAGTACCGCTACCAGTATGTTCCTTTTAACGTGGAGAATAGTAAATCACAAGTGTTTATCTTTTGTCCGTGCTGAAAACCCTTTATAATGTCATAAATCCAAGATGGCCGTCGCGGTTTATCTCCGGTACGAGAAGTGAAAATTTCTCGCCACAGAAAAATAATAGAAACATGCAACAAAAGCCAATCTCTTTCTTTGGATGTGAAAAAAGCTTGACATAACATGTGATTGACTCTCCTTTGTGACTACAAGCCAGTATATGACGTCATAAACACAGTATGGCGCTATGGCTAACATATAGATTATGAAAATTATTTATTTCTCGCATTAGAGAAACGATAGAAACGTGCAACAACCATCAATATCTTTTTTTCATATGTAGAATCATAAAGACATAAGTTTTGTCTTTTCTTTCAGGCGAAAGGCGAGTATATGACGTCATAAACCCAAGATTGCCGTCGACTCTTAAATATGTGTAATGCATAATATTATATGATTTATTTTTCTCGACAAAATTCAAATTTTGGTACACTGCCATGAACCTTGAATAATTTCTTTTTTTTATTTGCTGGACAATCTATTTTATTCGATCGGTGAAATTCTCCTCCTATTGTAGTGCATTGAATCAGATTTGTCCCTGGATGTTCGCCCTGGATCATATGAATTATGCCCGTTGGATGTCAGTATTCGTAAAGTCTTTGGGAGAATTGAATGTACGAAACCCACAAGTATATGATGAATTTCAGAAAGGTAATTTTGTGGAAAGAAAGACTAACAGTAAATATTCGTACATGTCCCACGACCAGTTACATGAACAATGTAATAAGGATCTAAAATGTGAAGGAGGTGCCATTGGTCTATTTGATAATGAATGTGCTCTTCTGTGTTGGATGGTTTCGGGTCCAGTGATTGCAGGATTACTAACCGAGCTTGAGAAAGAGGCAGAAATAAGTGACGATTCAGATTGTCACAGTCACCATGAAGATACAGGCGCTTTTTCCTCTAGGTTCAAAAAACATGTGAAAGCTTTAATAAATGCATGTGAAGATGATGACAGAAATACATTTGCTCAAGAAAATGGTGCCCTAATATGCGTCGCCACATATGCTGTTATGGATGAGAAAGCAGCTGAGTCTGTCTTCAAAGCAGAAGAATTGGGAAAGCAACAGGACAAACATTTGTTCGGAAACGGCTCATCGAATGCCAGACGCCTTTAAGAGAACCGATTAAAAGAAATAAACTTTCGCTTTTTCACACATCGCAAAAAGAAGGAACGAAGAAAGGACTCAAGGAGTCAATTTTAAAGAGTTACTGTAACCTGTTTTCTCGCTTATACATAGCTTGTCAAAGTCGAGGTGGAAACATCAAAGATTTCTTTGCTCACGAAAACCTTTCGTACCCTCCGTCACTCTGTTCAAATGGTGAATTGCGCAAGGGAGCAAAATCAGATATTATTTCTTGCTTAGAACCACTTGGAAAATCACAATACGATGTACCTAGTGTATCGTGTGTTATATTTGATGAAGCAGTATTGGCTCACATGCTGAAGCCTATTCCTGGACAGGCGTTTTCTATGTATTACACTAACACATTTCAACCATTTTTAGAAAAGTTTGCGAATGATGTCGTCAGAATAGACATAGTCTTTGACAATTATGATCCCGACAGTCTGAAAAAAGAAGAACGAGACCAACGAGGAAAAGGACCAAGAATACTTGTGAAAGACTCCACACTGACTCCCAAAAAATGGGCATTGTTTTTGAATAATTCTGAAAACAAAACTGATTTATTTCGACTTCTGTGTAAAAACTCACAGAACATAAGTGATTCTGGTGGTAAGAGAGATTGTGTATGCATGTGATGATACCGCAATCAGCAAACTCTAATATGCACGTGATAAGCCTTATGCCCTGCAAATAAGAAGAAGCAGACACACGCATGTTCTTGCATGCATGGCATGCCAGCAACCACGGACATAAGAATATCTCAATTAAAACTGTAGCTTCTGATGTTGTTATTGCCGTTGCTTTATTCTTTGAGCTCAATGTATCACACTTGTGGATTGAATATGGGAGTGGTAAAAATAAGAGATATATTCCTGTCCACGCAATTGCAACAAGCCTAGGAAAGTCTCACTCAAAAGCCCTGCTCTTTTGGTACGCATTTGCAGGGTGTGACACAATGTCCGCTTTTGGTGGTCATGGCAAGAAGACAGCTTGGCAGGTGTGGCAAGAATTCCCTCAAATAACGGATATATTTATCAAACTTTCAGTTACTCCTGCTGAAATTTCAGCTCAGGACTTTGCAGCTCTTCAACGCTTCACCGTACTCCTGTACGATCGCTCTAGTTCTTTACTAAATGTTAAAGACTGTCGACAAAGATTAATGACGAAAAAGAATTGTTCTTACGAAGGGATCGCACCTACATAGACAGCCTTATTTCAACACTGTCTGCGAGCTGCCCTACAGGCCGGGTATTACTGGTCTCAAGCTCTCCAGAAAGTGCCCATAATACCCGAAATTTGTAAAGGGGTTGGAAGAAGGTGGATCGTGGTTATTATCCTCTGTGGTCCTTACTTCCAGAAGTTTCTGCGCACTGTAGAGAACTTATTCGCTGTAGTTGCAAGACTCTTTGTCAACATTCTTGCAAGTGTCAAAACTTGGGATTAGTGTGCACTTTATTGTGTACCTGCGATGGACAGTGTGATAGAGTAGATCATTTTATTGTGGGTTGATCTTGTCTCAATAAGAAATGTGATTAACAAAAATTACTTCCCCTAGTTCTCTGAAGTACGTTTCAGATGTTAAGTTAATAGTCATACTATCTCACAAATATTTTCTCTTCCAAATTCTTAACATATTTAATTATATAACTGTTTATTGTGTTGCAAATTTATCTCTCGCTGATATACTGTTAAATTTATACATTGAGTCTGTTTCATAAACATTTTAATACAAACTCCAAAAATATCAAATTAAGCTGGGCGGTGGTTTGAAAATGTGACGCCTTTTGCCTCGAGCTATTTTGTAAAATAATATGAAAAGCATAATTTTCAGACAATTACATTCTCAATGGACTGATTAAAAATATTTTAAATGTAAAATATGTCTTTCGAAATGCACAGTTCCCATATTCCTTGAAACATTAATTTAGCGCAAATACTAGTGCAAGCCTTATACTTTCATATAGCGCATAATTCTTTGTTTAATAACATGAAAAATATTCACTTTCGGACAATTAGTATTAAAGGGAATATATTTCAATATTATTTTCGAATAATGCATAATTTCAGCTTTGTTAGTTTTTCAGTTTAATACATAATATAATATTCAAAATACATACAGCGGTTACTTTGTATAACGATGTCATACACTTCAACAAGACAAATACTAACCTTTGGGCGCAAACACGATACACCTTTCTGTTACTTCATGATTTAACTTACTTAAGGAGAAAAAAATAGTTGCTTTGCACGTTTCTATTACCTTTCTTAGGTGAGAAAGGCATAGTTTTCTCCATGCATATTTAAGAGTCGAAGGCAATCTTGGGTTTATGACGTCATATACTTTCGCCTCAAAGAAAAGACAATAACTTATGTTACTTTTTGATTCTACATATAAAAAAGATATTGGTAGTTGTTGTACGTTTCTATCGTTTCTCTAATGCGAGAAATAAATAATTTTCATAATCCGTATGTATGCCATGGCGCCATACTGTATTTATGACGTCATATACTGGCTTGTAGACACAAAGGAGAGGCAATCATATGCTATGTCAAGATTTTTTCACATCCAAAGAAAGAGATTGGCTTGTGTTGCAGGTTTCTATTATTTTTCTGTGGCGAGAAATTTTCACCGGAGATAAACCGCAGCGGCCATCTTGGATTTATGACATTATAAAGGGTTTTCAGCACGGACAAAAGATAAACACTTGTAATTTACTATTCTCCACGTTAAAAGGAACATACTGGTAGCGGTACTATGTTCCTATTATCAAAGGGCAATGGAACTACAAATGCCATATAACTACATCTACGGATACATTCGAACATTATTCACGAAAGTTCGACATTTAGTCCTACAAAAAATTGATTATCTCGGTTATTTGTTGAGATACATCAATGATTCTGGTCGCGTTCGAAAGCTATTAAAATGACCTTTGACGATTGTATCAAAGTATTTTCCCATAATCATAGCAGTTTCAAAGTTATTTGCTATAAAACATAGAAAATCGTTTTGAAAATAAACATTTTTCCAGTTTGAGACGCCATATTTAAAAACGGCGGCAATATAAGGCAAGTATTTATAATGACAATAAAGGTGCAATGTATTCTCTGCAAAATAAAGGTAAAAGGAAGTTTCTACCTTCAATGGTAATGGAGTTATACATTTTTAAACTCAGTTAAGTCGAAATTCGTTGGCGGCCATATTGATGACGTCATATACCTAAAACAAGACCTCCGCCGATTTGGGTCTATATCAGGATTTACTTCTTATTAATAGGTCTATCATCCCTGAAAGTGGTATGTTGGTATCACATTTTGCACAATTCGGCCCTTTTATGCTGCTAAGCTACTAGACTACATACAAAATGGTGCATTTAGCATTCTGTGATGCATCAATAAGTCGCGCAAGGAGTGTTTGCACGTTACGAAGCTGGGAGAATATCCGTGTAGGATGATCCCTGTCCTGGTCACCCATCTGAGAGTTGGAATGAGGATACAAGTTATCCACTTCAATGCACTTGTGAAGTCCGATGGACAAGTGATTGTCCGTGGATTTGGAGAAAGCAACATTTCCATCAGCTCATGTCACAAAATCTTACACGAATTCCTGGGGATACAGCATGTATCCACGAAATTTGTGTCGAGGACTCTCGTGTTACTAACAGTAGGGAATTGAGGAAACGCTGCCAACGATTCGACATTCCTGCCCATTTTCATCACAGAGAATGATAATGGTTAATGTGTACAACCCTAAAACCAAGGGTATGACATTCCAATGTGAGTGACCAGCAGTGCCGAGCTAGACACTGCAGTGCCGGATTTAAGTATAAGTTAAACAAGCTATGGCTTAGGGGGCCCACTTTCTTGCACTGACTGGGAATTTAAAGAAAAGAACTGGATGTACATTTCCAAGATATACGTTAAAGCAAAATACAGAATAAAATCTACAGCAGTGTTTTGTGTTGTATAGGCTCCAGTGGCGTAACTAAGGGCTTGGGTGCCACCTCGCAGATAACGTGGAGTGGGGCCCCTTCTCTATGTCCTACTTCACGATTTGGAGGCCTCGTGATGGCTTGGGGCCCCCGGAATGTGGGGTCTGCGGGGCCCTTATTTATGCCCCTGATAGGCTCTACGATGTAAGTGATGGGGCCTCTCGTGCTTGCCTGCTCCCTAAAATATCACTAGTTTGCTCATTTGCCCACGTTCTGGCTGGGGATAAAACGGGTCCCATTATCTTGAATAACTTAGGGCCTCATCAAACCTAGATCCGGCACTGAATGACTTAGATTCCTGAGACCCAATAAGACTATACGAGGTCACGTATAAGTCTGATCCCATGTAAAGGGAATACTTATTATATTTTTTTTATTTGTCACGTTCGGGATTGTACATCACAAATTTGTTCTACGTGTCTAAACTTTTAGTGTGTAGGTCGGTCTACACAGATATGTCAAAATGGTTTCGTTATTACGTTCATTGTAAACGGGTGGACGAATGGGCATCTAGGCAGTAGCGTTTGCAACATGACAATGCTCCATATCACACTTCACGAATAGTGTCAGACTTTTTACTACTACTCGCCGGACTTTGCATAGATTAGTCGCCGGATCTTGCTCCGTGTGACTTTTTCCTATTCCCTACACTGAAATTCATCTTAAATAAGAAACAATTTGATACCATTCAGACCTCCAGGGTAACATGACGAGGAAACTCCGCCATATTCAGGCGTTCCAGGACTGCTTCTAGGATGGTGACAGCCTTAGAATCGGTGTGAAACATTAAAAAAAAATCCTAATTTATTTGGTTGCAAATGATCTATAAGGGACGCCATTATGTTTACTAGGGTAGCCCACAAGACCAGACCGAGACAGAGCCATTCTAATAGAAACAAATAATCTTTCCGACACGAGACTACTTTCACGTCATTTTCTCGATTGGTTGGTTGGAGTTTTAACATCACTTTCCAGCATCGAGACTGTATGAGACGTGAACCTAAAATTTAAGGTGAAAGTCCGAATCACCGTAATGCATTCAAAATTTCGACTCTTCCACCGGAAATGGAACCTGAGACCCCGTGCACCTGGACCAGCGGGGAAGATGATGCGTTTTCGAGACAAGACAGCTTGAACTCTTGTCTCGTAGACAACTCTAATGTTTATGATGGCATTTAGTATTATTCCATTTAAAAACTTCAGATTAAAAAAAAAAAAAAAATTAAGAGTAATTGTGATATTTTGTATGCAAACTTAGTTAAAATATGCTATTTTCTTATTTCGGAGACTGTATATTGCTATTTGAGGGCTTTAAGGGTTGTATTTTGACATATTAAGTAACTACCATATTCGTGTCACTTCTTTGGTTTCTTATTGGACTAGCTTACTAGAACCTGCTGTGGAAGCTCAACCCTTTCCAGAACTAAAATATAGTTCACATCACAAGCTAGCCACAATCCTCACTCAACGGTTCCCTCATGGATTTGGAGGCGGTCGTGAAGGTTATAAACAACAGTGAAATCCCCCAGGACTCGCCGCTAATTTCTCTTTTTTGACAGAGAAGGGTCGCGTGGTTGAAAACATACTATCTCAGTCTTAGTACGTGTCACTTTTTTTCCTAACGAGCCGAAACTTCTGTTGTTGACGGCTACGGAAACAAGCTTCACTCTTTCTTTGCAGATAACACTACAAGAACTCATTTTTCTACTTCATATAGACAAATGACGAGGCCAATTGAAAAAGAAAAAGAGGAAGAAGAAGACTAGAAAGGGATGTTGATATACACTTGTAGCTTCGGTGGCACAGAATACAAAAGCTTATCTTCAGAATGACGCTCGTTTCACTCTATCTTTTGTAAGAGAAATGGAGCAAAATCTTTAATTAGCTCTCATTATGTTACTAACATGCAATTAATGATAGAACTGAAACTTTTGAGAAAAAAATAACAGCAAGGTTAAAGTTTACTGAACCAGAGGAACACTGGCTTTGTTATTAAAATTTCAATCCGAAAGTACGTTCGTTACATTCAAGTGATATTCTCTATTAACCTTTAACTTTATATATATATATATATATATATATATATATATATATATGTGTGTGTGTGTGTGTGTGTGTGTGTGTGTGTGTGTGTGTGTGTGTATGTTCCTGCATAATGTTTTTGGGCATTATATTTGACTAAACTGTCATTTAATTTACATTTGAAATGTTTAGTTTCTGAATCATATAAACGTCTAGTATTTATCTATAGTATTTATCTATCTATAGTCTAGTATAGAGCAACAAAATCTATGACTGACGTTTCTGCAATCACAACTTTGTACTACACATTTTTACGGAGTAAACTTGAATATGCTTGTGAAATTTGGAGCCCTTATTTTCAAACTCACATTGATGACTTAGAACGTGTTCAATATAAATTTCTTTGTTACTTGTATTTTAAAAAGTACAACAGATCAGCTAAACTAAATAGAGTGTCTTATTCTGCTTTGTTAGAATTTTCTGTTCCTATGCTAATTACTCGTAGATTGTATGCTCAAAATATTTTATTGTATAAGATTATTAATTATTTTGTGGATGTGTAAGATTTTATGCAATATATTAAATTAAATGTAAAATCTGTACTACTATGAGCAAAATAAATGACGCGTCTCTTTATTTTGAAGTTTTTTGAAAATATCTCCGTTTTCTTTATATGTTCGAAATTTCGAAAGGTTTCCCCAGCAGGACAGGTTAATAACAAACCCGTTTTTAATATTTGTGTTAGATATTAGCTTAAAATAAAGAAATTAGAAGCAAAAAACATTAAATCGACAGAAATCTCGAGAATTACCAACTCTGCTAAAGTGGGAAATTTTCAAGAACGCGAGGGAATTCTGCAGTTCAACACGAAGCAGCGACATCTATGTCATTGAGAGAAGCGTGGATTAAATCTACAAACGAAAATTTTAACGAAATATTTCTAGTATGTCTTATTATATGCATTATCAGCGAACTCCAAATATATGAATCTATGCTAAGTATTAACGTATAGATAGTGCAAATAGTGGAAATTACCTATTAGTCTAGTAGCTTAGCGACTCGATCATGCAAAATGTGATACCAACATACCACTTTCAGGGATGATAGACCTATTAATAAGAAGTAAATCCTGATATAGACCCAAATCTGCGGGGGTCTTGTTTTAGGTATATGACGTCATCAATATGGCCGCCAACGAATTTCGACTTAACTGAGTTTAAAAATGTATAACTCCATTACCATTGAAGGTAGAAACTCCCTTTTACCTTTATTTTGCAGAGAATACATTGTACCTTTATTGTCATTATAAATACGTGCCTTATATTGCCGCCATTTTTAAATATGGCGTCTCAAACTGGAAAAATGTTTATTTTCAAAACGATTTTCTATGTTTTATAGCAAATAACTTTGAAACTGCTATGATTATGGGAAAATACTTTGATATAATCGTAAAAGGTCATTTCAATAGCTTTCGAACGCGACCAGAACCATTGATGCATCTCAACAAATAACCGAGAAAATCAATTTTTTGTAGGACTAAATGTCGAACTTTCGTGTATCCGTAGATGTAGTTATATGGCATTTGTAGTTCCATTGGCCCTTTGATAATAGGAACATAGTACCGCTACCAGTATGTTCCTTTTAACGTGGAGAATAGTAAATCACAAGTGTTTATCTTTTGTCCGTGCTGAAAACCCTTTATAATGTCATAAATCCAAGATGGCCGTCGCGGTTTATCTCCGGTACGAGAAGTGAAAATTTCTCGCCACAGAAAAATAATAGAAACATGCAACAAAAGCCAATCTCTTTCTTTGGATGTGAAAAAAGCTTGACATAACATGTGATTGACTCTCCTTTGTGACTACAAGCCAGTATATGACGTCATAAACACAGTATGGCGCTATGGCTAACATATAGATTATGAAAATTATTTATTTCTCGCATTAGAGAAACGATAGAAACGTGCAACAACCATCAATATCTTTTTTTCATATGTAGAATCATAAAGACATAAGTTTTGTCTTTTCTTTCAGGCGAAAGGCGAGTATATGACGTCATAAACCCAAGATTGCCGTCGACTCTTAAATATGTGTAATGCATAATATTATATGATTTATTTTTCTCGACAAAATTCAAATTTTGGTACACTGCCATGAACCTTGAATAATTTCTTTTTTTTATTTGCTGGACAATCTATTTTATTCGATCGGTGAAATTCTCCTCCTATTGTAGTGCATTGAATCAGATTTGTCCCTGGATGTTCGCCCTGGATCATATGAATTATGCCCGTTGGATGTCAGTATTCGTAAAGTCTTTGGGAGAATTGAATGTACGAAACCCACAAGTATATGATGAATTTCAGAAAGGTAATTTTGTGGAAAGAAAGACTAACAGTAAATATTCGTACATGTCCCACGACCAGTTACATGAACAATGTAATAAGGATCTAAAATGTGAAGGAGGTGCCATTGGTCTATTTGATAATGAATGTGCTCTTCTGTGTTGGATGGTTTCGGGTCCAGTGATTGCAGGATTACTAACCGAGCTTGAGAAAGAGGCAGAAATAAGTGACGATTCAGATTGTCACAGTCACCATGAAGATACAGGCGCTTTTTCCTCTAGGTTCAAAAAACATGTGAAAGCTTTAATAAATGCATGTGAAGATGATGACAGAAATACATTTGCTCAAGAAAATGGTGCCCTAATATGCGTCGCCACATATGCTGTTATGGATGAGAAAGCAGCTGAGTCTGTCTTCAAAGCAGAAGAATTGGGAAAGCAACAGGACAAACATTTGTTCGGAAACGGCTCATCGAATGCCAGACGCCTTTAAGAGAACCGATTAAAAGAAATAAACTTTCGCTTTTTCACACATCGCAAAAAGAAGGAACGAAGAAAGGACTCAAGGAGTCAATTTTAAAGAGTTACTGTAACCTGTTTTCTCGCTTATACATAGCTTGTCAAAGTCGAGGTGGAAACATCAAAGATTTCTTTGCTCACGAAAACCTTTCGTACCCTCCGTCACTCTGTTCAAATGGTGAATTGCGCAAGGGAGCAAAATCAGATATTATTTCTTGCTTAGAACCACTTGGAAAATCACAATACGATGTACCTAGTGTATCGTGTGTTATATTTGATGAAGCAGTATTGGCTCACATGCTGAAGCCTATTCCTGGACAGGCGTTTTCTATGTATTACACTAACACATTTCAACCATTTTTAGAAAAGTTTGCGAATGATGTCGTCAGAATAGACATAGTCTTTGACAATTATGATCCCGACAGTCTGAAAAAAGAAGAACGAGACCAACGAGGAAAAGGACCAAGAATACTTGTGAAAGACTCCACACTGACTCCCAAAAAATGGGCATTGTTTTTGAATAATTCTGAAAACAAAACTGATTTATTTCGACTTCTGTGTAAAAACTCACAGAACATAAGTGATTCTGGTGGTAAGAGAGATTGTGTATGCATGTGATGATACCGCAATCAGCAAACTCTAATATGCACGTGATAAGCCTTATGCCCTGCAAATAAGAAGAAGCAGACACACGCATGTTCTTGCATGCATGGCATGCCAGCAACCACGGACATAAGAATATCTCAATTAAAACTGTAGCTTCTGATGTTGTTATTGCCGTTGCTTTATTCTTTGAGCTCAATGTATCACACTTGTGGATTGAATATGGGAGTGGTAAAAATAAGAGATATATTCCTGTCCACGCAATTGCAACAAGCCTAGGAAAGTCTCACTCAAAAGCCCTGCTCTTTTGGTACGCATTTGCAGGGTGTGACACAATGTCCGCTTTTGGTGGTCATGGCAAGAAGACAGCTTGGCAGGTGTGGCAAGAATTCCCTCAAATAACGGATATATTTATCAAACTTTCAGTTACTCCTGCTGAAATTTCAGCTCAGGACTTTGCAGCTCTTCAACGCTTCACCGTACTCCTGTACGATCGCTCTAGTTCTTTACTAAATGTTAAAGACTGTCGACAAAGATTAATGACGAAAAAGAATTGTTCTTACGAAGGGATCGCACCTACATAGACAGCCTTATTTCAACACTGTCTGCGAGCTGCCCTACAGGCCGGGTATTACTGGTCTCAAGCTCTCCAGAAAGTGCCCATAATACCCGAAATTTGTAAAGGGGTTGGAAGAAGGTGGATCGTGGTTATTATCCTCTGTGGTCCTTACTTCCAGAAGTTTCTGCGCACTGTAGAGAACTTATTCGCTGTAGTTGCAAGACTCTTTGTCAACATTCTTGCAAGTGTCAAAACTTGGGATTAGTGTGCACTTTATTGTGTACCTGCGATGGACAGTGTGATAGAGTAGATCATTTTATTGTGGGTTGATCTTGTCTCAATAAGAAATGTGATTAACAAAAATTACTTCCCCTAGTTCTCTGAAGTACGTTTCAGATGTTAAGTTAATAGTCATACTATCTCACAAATATTTTCTCTTCCAAATTCTTAACATATTTAATTATATAACTGTTTATTGTGTTGCAAATTTATCTCTCGCTGATATACTGTTAAATTTATACATTGAGTCTGTTTCATAAACATTTTAATACAAACTCCAAAAATATCAAATTAAGCTGGGCGGTGGTTTGAAAATGTGACGCCTTTTGCCTCGAGCTATTTTGTAAAATAATATGAAAAGCATAATTTTCAGACAATTACATTCTCAATGGACTGATTAAAAATATTTTAAATGTAAAATATGTCTTTCGAAATGCACAGTTCCCATATTCCTTGAAACATTAATTTAGCGCAAATACTAGTGCAAGCCTTATACTTTCATATAGCGCATAATTCTTTGTTTAATAACATGAAAAATATTCACTTTCGGACAATTAGTATTAAAGGGAATATATTTCAATATTATTTTCGAATAATGCATAATTTCAGCTTTGTTAGTTTTTCAGTTTAATACATAATATAATATTCAAAATACATACAGCGGTTACTTTGTATAACGATGTCATACACTTCAACAAGACAAATACTAACCTTTGGGCGCAAACACGATACACCTTTCTGTTACTTCATGATTTAACTTACTTAAGGAGAAAAAAATAGTTGCTTTGCACGTTTCTATTACCTTTCTTAGGTGAGAAAGGCATAGTTTTCTCCATGCATATTTAAGAGTCGAAGGCAATCTTGGGTTTATGACGTCATATACTTTCGCCTCAAAGAAAAGACAATAACTTATGTTACTTTTTGATTCTACATATAAAAAAGATATTGGTAGTTGTTGTACGTTTCTATCGTTTCTCTAATGCGAGAAATAAATAATTTTCATAATCCGTATGTATGCCATGGCGCCATACTGTATTTATGACGTCATATACTGGCTTGTAGACACAAAGGAGAGGCAATCATATGCTATGTCAAGATTTTTTCACATCCAAAGAAAGAGATTGGCTTGTGTTGCAGGTTTCTATTATTTTTCTGTGGCGAGAAATTTTCACCGGAGATAAACCGCAGCGGCCATCTTGGATTTATGACATTATAAAGGGTTTTCAGCACGGACAAAAGATAAACACTTGTAATTTACTATTCTCCACGTTAAAAGGAACATACTGGTAGCGGTACTATGTTCCTATTATCAAAGGGCAATGGAACTACAAATGCCATATAACTACATCTACGGATACATTCGAACATTATTCACGAAAGTTCGACATTTAGTCCTACAAAAAATTGATTATCTCGGTTATTTGTTGAGATACATCAATGATTCTGGTCGCGTTCGAAAGCTATTAAAATGACCTTTGACGATTGTATCAAAGTATTTTCCCATAATCATAGCAGTTTCAAAGTTATTTGCTATAAAACATAGAAAATCGTTTTGAAAATAAACATTTTTCCAGTTTGAGACGCCATATTTAAAAACGGCGGCAATATAAGGCAAGTATTTATAATGACAATAAAGGTGCAATGTATTCTCTGCAAAATAAAGGTAAAAGGAAGTTTCTACCTTCAATGGTAATGGAGTTATACATTTTTAAACTCAGTTAAGTCGAAATTCGTTGGCGGCCATATTGATGACGTCATATACCTAAAACAAGACCTCCGCCGATTTGGGTCTATATCAGGATTTACTTCTTATTAATAGGTCTATCATCCCTGAAAGTGGTATGTTGGTATCACATTTTGCACAATTCGGCCCTTTTATGCTGCTAAGCTACTAGACTATATGGAAAAAGACGAATTGTTAGCCCAATCGTAATGAAAAATCGTCTTTACTGTAGAACAGGTTCAGCTTACGTAAGAAAGCAAATAGCTCAGTTAGATAAAGCAACGAGTTTGTATACCGAAGGTAGACGGTTCGAATCCCGTGGAAGTACTGTTGTAATTTTTATCACTAAGGTTATTTTATTTATTTTTTATTTGGGAAAGAATCAAAATGTAACATATGTGTAAAACTCATGACGATACAAAAAAAAAGTTTGGATATTTTGATAACAGATTTCCCTATTAAATGTTTAATTTTCTCTATAAATATTTGTCTTAAATTGAAATTGTTTTGAATTTACTACATAAGCAAAGTTGCCCGAAGGAGGAGAGCTCAAGTAATAGATATTCTACGTAAAAGCAACCTATTGTAGAATGATGATGCTTCTTACCTTCAGCACATAATCTTAACGTTAGAGAGTCAGAGAGAGAAAAATCCTGTTTTTCCTCCCCTATGACCACTCATCTTAAAGCTCTATCTATAATGATTCGTGTCACATAATTTCGGCTCTCCAAAGACATTCATATTTATTATTATTATTATTATTATTATTATTATTATTATTATTATTATTATTATTATTATTATTATTATTATTATTATTATTCCTGAATATGAGCCAGAGCCCACTCTGAAAAATTGCATCTGGCGTTCTGAGTGAAAGTTCTATGGGACTATTAGAAAAATATATTCCCGTTTCCACGCTGATGGTAGAATTTCTTAAACAGTTATTGAATTACGTTCGAAAGCTAGGCGTAAATAGCGCCCCCGCAACAATGTGGCGTGGGGACCGCACAAGCTGCAAGGCCAAAAAATATACAGAAAGTACGCCGGGACGGAGCAGGCCAAATTTTCACACGGGCCAAGTGACTTTTTGGCGCCCTTCCCCTAGTAGTAGCCTATATTTTACATTTTATCATAGTGTTTTTAATAGTTTAAACCAGGAGCGTCATTTCAGATTTTGCTTTGGGGGGGGGGGGCAAGACCTCTTGATATAAGTAAAATTTCGCGTTTTTCACTGATTTACTACTATTCTAATGATAAAATCTATATACATCTCAAACTCAGGGGGGGCAAATGCCCCTCCCTGCCCTCCCTAAATGACGCCCCTGTTTTAAACCCATTTTCAAAAAGAAATCCATTACCTAGGAAAACTTCACAAAGAATATGGCCCGCTATAAACAATACCAACTCCACCCTCTCTGGTCTAGTGGCTAGCACGCCTGCCCTCTGTGGTACCGGGTCCAATTCCCGGTGGATTACTGTTGAACGATAAAAGTGGTTCGGATTCCACTATAATTAGTATCCACATCTCCCTTGCCCATTGATTAAGGCATAACCGTGGAACGCTAAACTCAAGCAAACAAACAAACAATACTTAATTCCCGGCACTCTTTATTCTACATGCCATCTCTCAATTTTTCGATACAGCCCCCTTAGTACTATGAAACTCTCTTCTTCCATAGTGAAATGTAAAAAGATCATATAATTGCCACTACTTTACAAGAATATAAACCAAAAACGTCAGTAGAAAGCACATTGTAAAATTTACTTTTTGAGGCTCGTTTTGGTGCCCCTCTTTCTCTGGCACCCCGGGCAGTCGCCCGGCCCTTAGTCCGCCCTTGAAAGTACGGACGCATAACTAAGGACTGCGGAGAAGAGGTTAACCTTCATGTTATGCCACTGGTTTGACGTGTTTGAAATGTTCAGTAAGTGATCGGTTAGTGAAATAATTTCGACGGTTACTGATGTTTAAAGTTTAGGTAAGACAAAGCTACCTAATCAAATACATTTGATATCGCGATGTCACAATTTGATTTTTCCTCACATAAAAAAGATAAAAACAATAGTAATAAAAACCCTTACTCGTACTGGGCTCCTAACTAACTAACAACCTAATTCTTACAGACTATTTGCTCTGACCAACTGAGTTTCGATTTCTTACGCGAAAGAAGTCTGTTATATTAAGAGGCATGCTTTTCATTATCAAAACTGTTCGAAGTAATACGAACATGGCTTAAGAACAGAGACGGAACTGAATTACCACTCGATTGACCTTGAGGGCAAATCACCAAAGCGTAGCTATAAACGTAAGTTCCAGCATGCATTTCTCTGGAGTTGTGTTCAGTATTCCTATCTGCCAGTCATGCTTGTTCGTAGGAGTAATATGTTACAAACCTAACCTTTCGATAGAGCACAATGACAGAGAATCAGAGGAAAGAAACTCTTGCCATTGTGAACGTGGGATACCACACTGTGCAATAAAACTGACGCGTCTCCTTGAAGTGATATTTCATCGAAAATAACTCGTTTTCCTTTATATAGTCTATCCGAAGTTTTTGAGGGTTTCAAAATGAGGAAATGTTACTGACAAACAAGAACGCATTTAGGGGTGGGTCTAGGGGGTCCGGACCCCCTCTGAAACCCCAACTTTTCTGTAAATTTAGCCTAATTTTGGGGATTATCTTTTAAAATTTTATTATAATTTATCCTAATATTGAAGTCGGACCCCTCCCGAAATAAATTACTGCATACGTGTCTCTGACAATTTTCAATATATTCGTTAAATAATAAAGTAAAATAACTAAATTAGGAGCAAAAAGCTTTAACACGGGCTAACTTTTGTCTACTGCCAATATTGCTAGAAGGGATATTAATAGCAAAAACTGCTAGTCAATGCTAAACCTTGGAACGTCATCCCGAACAAGTCTATTATTGAGAACTACATATGAAACATGTTATTAAAACTTATCCAGCTTTTATCTGGCATGAAATTATTATATACACCAATATTCACTCTCCTAAAATGTGTATCTAAACAATGTACGAAGCAATGAAAATTTTTTATCGAAATATTTGGGCAGGAAACTCTAACAGCCAGCCATTTTATTTAAATCGTAATAAACCCTGTAACCGTACGTTAACGTGAGGACAAAGCTTGGTCCATTGGTAAATTGTTTGAAGAATAAAAACTCAATGTTCGTAGGTTCGAATCTATCCAGTCACCACAACATTTTATTCTTATGTGTAACGATGAAATAAGAAAAAAATGTATAACCGTTAAGTCAAAACTTCAACCAAGTCTGAAGAGAACAATACTAAAATGAACAATAGTAACACAATGACGTCAACCAAAAATTATTTCATGTAGCGTTTGGACGAAATTACAGCTGTTAACAATTGCAGAAATAAAAACAGACTGATAGCTGTAATGCAATCTAGACTTCTGATTGCATTTACTTCCTGAAAACTTCCGTCTCGTCATTGGTATGCCGTTAATCATTGTAAAACCTTTCAATTGGAAGTGAAATGACACAAACTAAAACAGTTTTAAATCAATAAATAATGTCTATGTGTAAAAGTAGGTGTCTTTTATCTGTAGTTCTGAGTTCCTTTTACTTTGAAGTGACAAATGAGAGAAGAAAGTATGGTGTTCGAAAAAAAAATCAAATTTGAGATTTCAACGAATTTACACGTATTATAGCCCCTAACACCGAAAAAGTTATTTTTCGATACATGTCTATCTGTTCGTCCGTCCGTTCGCTACACTTTTCTGTGCACTCGCCTAGAGGCCATACCGTTCAACTTATCTGCACCAAATTTTAGTTTAAGATTTTCATAGTATTTCCTATAGTTTTTTTTATTTCCCTCCTACTCCCAAAACAAGGGTAGTTTCCTGTACGATGAAAATAGAAAAAAGATATTTTCTCATAACTGGCTCTAACGATCTTGTTTTCTTTCTCTTTTTATAAATCAATATTTAATTAGCAACCCTATTTTGTGGTATAAGGCATTTATCTGAGAAAAATCTACAAGGGGTAGTTTATACTAAGGGGGTGAGTTTTTTCTCAGTGATTTTCTCAAAATGGACTCAAATGTTTTCGTTCATATTTCATAAATAAAGATTTCATTAATAACTTATCAATATGGCATAACTCGTTTGTCCTAAAAAAAATGCGAGGGGTAGTTTATTCTTGGTGGAGTGTTGTCTGGGCGATTTTCTCAAAAACGACTCAAAAGAGTTTATTCATATTTCAAAAATAAATATTTCGTTAATAACCGAACAATATGGCAAAACTCATTTGTCCTGAAAAAATATGCGAGGGGTAGTTTACTCTTGAGGGTGTTTTTCCTCCACGGTTTTCTCAAAAATGAGTCAAGCAATTTTGTTCGTACTCAGAAATAAATATTTCATTAAAAACCTAGTAATATGGAATAACTCGCTTACCCTGAAAGAATCCTCAAGAGATAGTTTATTCGGGGAGTTATTTTTCCCTCACGATTTTCTCAAAAATTACTCGGACAATTTTATTTATAATTCATAAATAAGTATTTCATTAATAACCCTATATTTTAGTATAAGTCATTTCTATGAAAAACAATTACAACGGATAGTTTATTTTTGGGGTCAAGGTTATTTCCCCGACAATTTTCTCGAACGACAGGCGAGTTTGTTCAAATTTCGCAAATAAATATTTCATTAATAACCAAAAGTATATCTTAACTCATTGTTCGAAACAATTCACAAGAGGTAGGTTACTCTTGACGTGTTCTTTTTGAACGACTTTCCCAAAGTGACTCATTTGATTTTTTTCATATTTCATAAACAATGATTGCATTAATTGGTCTATTATATGTCTAATGAAAATGTGCTCAAAGTGTGAGTTAGTTTTGTAGTGTGGATTTTCTTCAATCGAAGTTTTTTATTCGATAATCTGACATTCGATGTATTTGAATAATACGATAACTGTATTCGTATTATCCAAATACACACTTCAGTAACAAGTGCGGCCTAACACAGTTAAGAAATTGAATTGAAAAAGTTTAGTGCGGTGGCCCTGTAATTGAATATTTTTTGAGAAACTCCCTAGCTTTTTGTGGTAAACTTAGGCTTTTCTTTTTCGAGCGACAAAAGAGAGAAGAAAATATAGTGATTGTGAAAATAATATCAAATTCAGATTTCAACGGATTTACATGTTTCATGGCGTCTACATACCGAAAATGTCACTTTTCAACACCCGTCCTTCCGGTCCGTCCGTTCGGTACACTTTTATATGCACTCGCCTAGAGGCCATATCGTTCAACTTATCTACACCAAATTTTAAACTTAGGGTTTACTTAGTATTCTTACAGGAGCTTTTCCATTTTTTCCTACCACCTAAAATAAGTGTGGTTTACAAACAGCCGAAAATCGAAAAACGCTATTTTCTCAAAAATGGTTTTAACAATTTTGTTTATTTTTCATTAATCAATATTTAATTAACAACCCTATATTGCAGTATCAGATATTTCTCTTAGAAAAATTTACAAGGGGTAGTTTATTCTTGGAGGTGACTTTTTCTCGACGATTTTCTCAGAAAAGACCCTGGCGAATTTTGTACACACTTCATAAATAAATATTTGACCTTACAACATGGTATAAGTCAATTGACCTGAAAAATATATGAGTAGTAGTTTATTCTTGGACTTGAATTTATTCTCAGTGAGTTTCTCAAACACGACCAGTTGGCAACCCTGTATCTCGACAACGAAGCTGAATTCGAAAACTGCAAGAGGACCATTTGTCTCCTTTTGATGTCACGAATCACCTCCCGAAGTTTGTGGACATCTTTCAGGTTCACCCTTAATGAAGCTTCTTTTCGAAAAGTTAACTATTAACTTTAGGCATTGTTTATCTTTTTTAAAATCACAAATGTCGTTATTAATTTTAAGGCAGAGAACTACTTCTGAGAGAATAGATCTTGAAAGATAATATTAAAACTTAGACTTTTGTTTTCGAGACATTCCAGACAAGACGAGACATTTTACAAGCTATCTCGTGTCCAAAACATTTGCCTCATATTATCTTGGATGTCACAAAGCGCGTCTTGTCTCTTTCTCGAGACATGTCTTATCTCGTGCGCATTCGTTAACACTTGGAAAGGATTATCTTTCTACTCAAAGCATTATTTTTATAATGGTTGCATATTTATGATAATTGCTGTCCACATAAATTACAGTCCTTTCAGTTGAATTAATTTTTATTATTATTATTATTGAAATTGCAATATCTAGTTTAACGTTGGTCGATTGTGCACCTACGCTAAGGGAGAATGATGATGAATGAAATGGTGAAATGAAGAAAGTGGGAGGAAAATGGAAAATCTCAAGAAAACACATACCCATGCACACGGTATTTGTCCACCTCAAATTTCACTTGGCGCGAAGTGGAATCGAGCCACGGACCCCATGCACCAAAGGTGAATGCTCTATTATTATTATTATTATTATTATTAATAATAATAATAATAATAATAATAATGATAATAATAATAATAATAATAATAATAATAATAATAATAATAATAATAATAATAATAATAATAATAATAATAATAATTCTAGCGAGCTCAACGGGTTTCAACCGTTCGACTTAACCAACGTTTGGATGCCTATTCGTTCGTCGGCTCCATGAGAACTTCTCATAAAAGACATTTCATTTTAATGAAACTAGTAAGTGCCTTCTTTTAGCTCTGCGAAGTAACTATTGCTTGGAATATGAATCTGCAAAACATAAGAGGTAAAATTAACCAAATGGTGCAAGTTTCCACTTATATATACAAAACAATTTTGCAATATCAACTACGTGAATCTTGTCCCATAAAGAAGCCGAAACCCCTACACCGAAGAGCCCTCCGAGATTTGATCATTGTCCACACGGACTGAAATTGTCATTTGAAGCCAAGGCTTTAATATGAAGCCAATAATTTCTTTAAAATAGACGGAAAATTCGGAAGTTATAAGCATTTTCATATTTTTGCCTTTTCTTATAAGGGAGCCGTAGCCCCCTATACTGAAGAGCCCCCCCCGGAGATTTGATCATTGTCCACTCGGGCTGAATTTGTCATTTGGAACCAACACTTTAATACGAAGCAAAATATTTCTTTAAAATAGACGAAAAATTCGAAAGTTATAAACATGTTAATAATTTTGCCTTTTCTCATAAGGGGGCCGTATTAGCCTACACTGAAGAGCCCCACGAGATTTGATGATTGACCACTTGGACTGAAATTCTCATTTGAAACCACAACTTTTAATATGAAGCCAAAAATTAAACTTTTACATCAATTTAAACTGACTGGGTTCCGGTTCCCCCCACTATTGTTTAGTTTAGTTAAGTGGTAATTTGTGACAGCTTCACATCATCAAAAGAATGTTTCACTTCAACTCCCCTCCCCCAGGAGTTCGTGCTGGATCCACCACTGGAATCAATAGACACTCTTCCTATTCTTTTTGTCACCCTTGATTGTGTAGGGGCTCCCTCGTACAAATAAAGAAGCGGTAATATTACAATCAAGGGGCGCTATATATTAGGTATTTTTTTAGTTACCTACCCCTAACCGCACAGGGCCATCTTTCGTAGAATAAAAAATATTACGTGATATTCCAATCATGAAAGGGGAGAGGATGCTGTAAATATATTTCTTATTCTTTTTGTCTGTCCTGCTTATCAAAAATTACTTTCTGTTGGAAGGGTACTGAAATGAGAGGGGCAAAATAAAAAGTCGTACCCCCTTCTACATGGTTGCTTAAATAAGTACTAAAGAAAGCATTTAAACTAAGATATTTAAGATTTAAACTAGGAAACTAAGATATCCTTACATTATGTAAGGATGGCATATTCAGGATTATTATTATTATTATTATTATTATTATTATTATTATTATTATTATTATTATTATTATTATTATTATTATTATTATTATTATTTGAATGTTTTTGGAGCACCGAAATTTTGTGAGACGAACAATGATATGTAGAGGTTTAATTAAGATGGGTGGTCATAGAGGAGGAAAAACCAGGATTTTTCTCTGTCTGACTCTCTAACGTAAAGATTATGTGCTGAAGGTAAGAAGCATCATCATTCTACAATAGGTTGCTTTTACGTAGAATATCAATTACTTGAGTTCTCCTCCTTCGGTCTACTTACCTTATGTAGTAAATTCAAAACAATTTCAATTCAATACAAATACATTGTAAAACTTTTCCGTAATTAAACATCTAGGGAAAATTAAACATTTAATAGGGACATCTGTTATCAAAATATCCAAACACGTAGATAGAAGAGTATCTAGTGAGAAATATTGTAAAACTTTATAAAATTCTCCAAATTAGAATTAACATTTACTAAGAAACATTCGTTATGCGCCAGCGAGCATATGGTGAACAGTGAGCACAGGGGAAATAATTACGAAACTGTTTGCAAACAAAATTAGGGACGCTAATGCAAGTGCGACAACGGCATTTTTTCTTTTTTTGGTATCGTCATGAGTTTTACACATACGTTACAATTTAATTCTTTCCCACATAAAAAAATAAATAAAATAACCGTAGTGTAGAGATAAAAATGACAACGGCACTTCCATGGGATCGAACCCGCTACCTTCAGCATACAGACTCATTGATTTAACTAACTGAGCTATTTGTTTTTTTACGTGAACTGAGCCTGTTCCGGTAAAGACGATATTTCATTACGATCGTCCTACCAATTCGTCCTTTTCCATAGATAATTTCCACTATTTGCTCTATCTTTATGTTAATACTTAGCATATATTCATATATTTGGAGTTTGCAGATAATGCATATAATAAGACATACTAGAAATATTCGTTAAAAGTTTAGTTTGTAGATTTAATCCACATTTCTCTCAATGACATAGATGTCGCTGCTTCGTGTTGAAATGCAGAATTCCCTCGTGTTCTTGAAAATTTCCCACTTTAGCAGAGTTGGTAATTCTCGAGATTTCTGTCGATTTAATGTTTTTTGCTTCTAATTTCTTTATTTTAAGCTAATATCTAACACAAATATTAAAAACGGGTTTGTTATTAACCTGTCCTGCTGGGGAAACCTTCCGAAATTTCGAACATATAAAGAAAACGGAGATATTTTCAAAAAACTTCAAAATAAAGAGACGCGTCATTTATTTTGCTCATGGTAGTACATCTGAGATTACATATACCATTTTCTATAAGCAGATCAAATATAATTCAACATCGACATTCGCCAGCAATTAGATTGTCCAATGTTCACAATCAGTTAATTATGAAGGATATAAAGATTGATTTTTCTATGCCTTATGATCAATGTCCCTATAATTCGAAATTATTATAAGTAACAATGCTTAATGTGTAGCAATGTGCTTTGAAATTTGTATATCAATGGTCACTCTTGTATTTTTATCATTACCTCATCATTTTTTATTTTTTTTTTATTTTTTCATTTTTCATGTATTTACACACATTTGTGTTATTCGTATTGGTACTTTTTTACTTTTTTGTACTCCTAGCATTATTTTATTGTATTATATTCATGTACTTACACATCGTTCTTATAATTTGTTAATACTTCTTTAATGTCTTGTATTTCTAGATTTTTCTCTTAGAATTTAGTAAATTCTCTTTTTTGTAATTTAGCTTATGTATTCTTTTACTTGCCACTTGTTAAATAGAGCATATATAGCTCTGTCAAGGGCATTGAAATAAATAAATAAATAAATAACTCTGGGATGCTTGCAAGAATTTTAACCGAACTTGGTACACACATCACTTACTATCTGGAAAAGAGTATTCCCAGAGTAAGACTCACTAGCACACCCAGGGGGAGGGAGGAGATATAAAAGTAACCGAATATGACCGATGTTTGTATACGGTGTATACGGGTATTCGATATTAGTGTCGAATCCATAGTTTTCGGAATCGCTCAGGTAAATAGTGACACTTCTGAAGCCGTTTAAGTCCAATTTCAGCCCCCAAGTTAGAGTAAGTCCCCGTAGGAGGAGTAGGAGGGTGACATATAAAAATGACCAAAAACGGCCGATATGAGTGTCATACTCGGGTTTGCTGAAATTAACAGTGACACTCCTGATGCCTGATGATAAATCTAAATTCAGCCCCCCTAGTACTTCTGAGGGGACAGTGACATGCAAAAATAATTGAGAATGACTGATATTAGTGTCGAATTCATAGTTTTCAGGGTCTCTATGTTGATTGGTGACAGTTTTAGTGCCCTTTAATTTTAAGATTAGCTCCCAGTTCGGTTAAAACTCCCCTAGCACTCCTAGGAGCAGGGGAAGGAGGAGTGCTAGGTGATATATATATATATATATATATATATATATATATATATATATATATATATATATATATATATATATATATATATATATATAATGACGGAAAACGTCTATATGTGTCGCTTAGGTAAATAGTGATACTTCCGATGCCGTTTAAGTTCGATTTGAGTCCTCATTGACACCCCGGGGTATGAGTGAAATGGTGAGGTGAAAAAAATATAAAAAATGACCGATATTAGTGTTGAATCATTAGTTTTTTTTTTTAGCTTTGCTAAATTAAGTGATTACAGTTCTTACTCAGTTTAAGTCCAAGTTCAGCTCCCAGTGGAGGCAAGATCCCCTAAACACTCCAAGGGAAAAGTGGAAGGGCAGACATAAAAAATAGTAACAAACGACCCATATTAGTGTCGAATTCAGAGTTTTCGGGGTCACTTAGAGAAAGAATGACACTCGAGATGCCATTTAAGTTCAAGTTCAGCCCCAATTTATACTCTGGGAGGGAATAAAATTGTGACGTGTGAAAATAATGGAATCTTTTGTGTGTGTGTGTGTGTGTGTGTGTGTATGAAACGACACATGTTAGAAAAACCAAATTTTGAGAAAAATGAGAAAAACTGACGTTTCCAATGCCGTTTAAGACCAAGTTTATTTCCCATTTTCAGAGAGTAGGGTGGGAAAAGTGAGAAATAAAATTTCAAATATGGAAGATTGGTGTCGAATTCATATTTTCCGGGCCGGGAAAAAGGTTTGGTGCATTTGAAATTACTTTTGGAAGATAGTTAGTACCCATTTCAAACTGAGATTTTTAATCATATCGATTTGATTCAAGATGTATCCTGTGGGGGTTGGGTGCTTTAATATTTAAGCCAAAAGTAGAGTATCTTCTATATTTTTATCATTACACTTTCGTTGAAATAAATATTCTATGAAATAAGGGGGTTCAAACATATAGTGTGTCCGCATGAAACCTCCCTAATTATAAATATTAATTGTATGGAAACTATTAGTGCCAGAGAATAACTGTTTGCGGCATCTTGAAGAGCAATTCAAACAGTTTTTTTTTTTGTCTATATATATGCACTTCTATATGGGCCCTGTTAGTAGCTCTCAGAATGTCCAGTCGATATTCAATCTCCTGGCAAGTGTTTCGTAGCATGTCCGGTGTGATCGAGTTGATGGCTTCTTCAATTTTGTGACGAAGAGCAGGAATATTAGCTACAGGTGTGGCGTAGACTCTATCTTTGACATAGCCCCATAGGAAGAAATCCATAAGGTTATATCGGTGGCCAAGGAGTCGCTCTATCGCGTCCAATCCATCGTTGTGGAAACGTTCGGACTAAAGCCCTACGAACATCTGAACACGAGTGCAATGGGGCACCATCCTGTTGGAATATCACGTGTGGTTGCAAAGTTAGTAGCTGGAGAAAAGCAAAGTGTTCAAGCATGTCCAGATAAACGGGCATTTATTGTGTGCTCCATGAAGAAAAATGGTCCGATAATTCTGTCTGTCCCAAAGCACACCATACATCCAGTTTCTCGCAATCTTTGACATATTCATGAACAATGTATGGGATTAGGAACCCCAAACGCACACATTGTGACGATTCACCTTGCCTGATGTGTGGAAGATTGCCTCATCACTGAAAATCACCCTCTCCAAGTAATCGGGATATTCTCGATCCGTTCCAGAATCTCCATTGCAAACCTGGTTCGTTTTAGTAAGTCATCTTGCTGTGGCGCCTGAACGATTTGCAACTTAAACACAATATTTTATGGAGCACCTTATGGACCGGTGAACGTGGGATGTTCAGCTCGATTGACACTGCGAACTGAGAGCTCCTTCGTGGCTAAGCGGTTAGCGTGCGCGTCTTTGCCGTGGGAGACACGGGTTCGATTCCTGGCGGGAGCTCACGTGGTTCAGATTCCACGTTAATCAGTAGGTCCTGTCCCATATAGCCTCGCTGCTAAAAGAGACGTTAAACTCAAAATCAACTCAAGTCAGCTCTGCGAACTGACTTCGTTGGGCTTCTAGTGAAAGCCTTCTGAACTCATCCATAGTTTCCTCAGACGTTCGTGCTTTGCCCGGGCCAGGCTGTCGGTTGACACTCCCTGTGGCTAAAACTTCTCAAACCATGTTTTAATGGTCTTGACGTCTGGTAGGTCCTGTCTGAAGTTCCTCTGCATGGTAACTGGTGATTTAGTCTCAGCCAACCACACCACACACTGCACTCTCTCTTGTGCTGTTGTCATCATTGTTCATAAACACCTGCAACAAATAACAAAAATTAACAATCAACAACAAAAAACCATTTGAGTTGCTCTTCAAGATGCCGCAAACCGTTATTCTCTGGCACTGATAGTTTCTATGCAATTAATATTTGTAATCAGGGAGGTTTCATGTGGACACCCTACATTTCACATAAACCTATTCTCACCGTACGAAGAACGGGTATTTCTGCTAGGTAACGAATTAATTAAATTACATGTAGTTATTTTTCTGAAGTTCTTAAGAGTATCCTGACAAGGAATTATTCAAATTTGGTGAATTTTATTGCTGGAAATGATTGCTAGCACTGGATTCAGCACCAAAAGATACAGAGAAAAAGAAGGTGTTTAGTGGCAGACCGTATACAGGGTGGGAGCGAAGTGCAAAGGGCAAAGTGCGAAAATAGAACATAGAAAATATCAAGAAATTCCATGTTAATTTTGAAGCGAGTAGAGGAATTGAGGCCAAATGTTGCATATGAGGAATGCATGTAGAGCTCCACTGAATAGGCGTAATGTGAATCACTGGGGACATTTGAAAAGTCGCCATGTTGAAATTAGCGAAAGAGGAATAAACGGGAAAGGGGTCATGCGGCATATGGCTCTGGACGCACAGAGTCTATTGAAATCAATAGTGGATAATACAGTTTGAGACCTCTGTAACAGGAGGCGTTACACGCTATGGAAATATAACAATACAGTCGTAAAGATGACGTGAATGAGGAACAACCACAAACGTGAATGAGGCCACTTTCCAGCGAACAAACGTCCCAGTACACTGAATATTCGTTCACTTGCTGGTAAAAGTGCAAATATGACCAAGGACAACCTGAAAGAGTATTCATGACTGACGTTTTCTGGCCTCGTATAGACCAGATAAAACAGCTGCTCCTCGTTGATCCATGAAGAACCAATAAAGATGAAGAGTAGGTGTAGAAACCGGACAATGTTGAACTTACCTGACTCCTTATCCCTGATGGTTGCACGTCACTCATACAACCGTTGGATGTGTTCTTCTTCCGTCCGTATAAGAATTCGTAAAATATATAACAGACGCCGTTTTTCTGTCATCTGACTTCAAAACATGACAACGGGACAACTTCATTAACTTGCATTCATTCACCCACTTCCAGTTTGCAGCACTAAGATTCCAAGCTATGATTAGATTTGCTTTCTACTAAACTGGATATTTGCAAACATCATCTGGCGCATTCATGACACCTGTCGGCTACTGCTTGAATTTCAATACGAGAGACAACTGTGACGAGCCCGATTGTCCATCTTTATCGTTTTTTAAATGTGCCTACTGTTGTCTCCATTTTTGTATCAACCACACAATCATTCTTAAGTTTCATAACAGTTACAATTAAACAGAGGTCTCAAACTGTATTGACCACTATTGATTTCAATAGACGGTGTGCGTCAAGAGCCATATGTCACATTACCCCTTTCCCGTATATATTTCTTGCGCTAAATCTAAGATGTCGGCTTGTCAGATGTCCCCCATGATTCTCATTACGCCTATTCAATGGAGCTCTAAATGTATTTGACCTCAATTCCTCTACTTGTTTCTAAATTAACATGGAATTTCTAGACAGTTTCTACGTTCTATCTTCGCTCTTTGCGCTCACTTATCTCCCACCCTGTATACGGTCTGCTACCAAACAACCTCTTTTTTTCCTGTATCTTTTGGTTCTGAATCCAGTGCTAGCAATCATTTTCAGAAATTGAACTCACCAAATCGGAACGTTCCTTTGTGAGTTTCGTTTAATTTTAAATTAACATTTAATTTTTAAACCATAGGTAAATTGAAAGTAATATTTTTATTAATATATTGACAACAAATTACTGTGCTTGTGCCTATTAAGCCAGGGATGTAAACTAAGTGCACAGTAATTGTTGCTTCTACTCACTATCCAAAGTAAGTAGGAAACTAGAAACTTCTTCTATCTCCACCAACCTAAGAAACTTAGGATTTTATATTGAATGACATGCAAAGCGATATAATTAAAACATGATAAAGTTAATCTTTAGAGAATTCATTTATTCACTTATTGTTTTATAGTAGAGTTTTAGTAGTAGGATGTTTGTCTGTGTTATTAAGTAAAATAGTCAATTCGCATTGCATAGAACTATCTATGAATTGGTCAAAGGAATGAATATCAGAGATGTTATTCTAGCATACCTTTGATGAACGAGGTTTGGACTGCAGACTTCGAAGTTCGTCGCCCAGTGGATGGATGTCCACTGGAACTCGGTTCGATGTTGATCTCAATAATGGCTCATTGAGACTATTCCAAGAATGAAACTCCTTGGAGACTGTTCTATGGATACTGCTAACAACTGCTTCTCTACGGGTCTCCCAGAACTGATCATAGAGACTCCCTGAGACTGATCCTCCTTCACTCATCCTCATTCCCTCAAACATTAGGTTTTTATCGTCATTCTCGTGATGACGAATTCTGTTGTTGTTGATTGCTTATTCTGACGTTTCCCATCTCTGAGCCGAAATTGTGCTTATTCACAATTTCTGCATTTTCTTTCATTGACCAAATTCTGTAGACAGCTTATGTTTGCGATATTTCCACTTTTACCTAATTTCAGTTATGTGTCTGTGTTTACAAAATTTTCACAACGTTTGACATTTATATATTTCATATTTGTTTTGTTATTATTGTGACACTGCAGACTAGTGTCTTTCTTCTTGATGAAACAACAGGCATCAGCAATGCCTACTGATGATATAACATGTCTGCTACTTGATTACAGCATTTTAGAATAATAAACAAAACATTGTCATAATTCTCTCTTTAAACCAATTAATGAAATTAATAAATTTTAAATCTTTACATTTTCTATAATTTTGGAGTGTCGTGAAGCGCATACTGCAACAATATATATATATATATAGAGACCGTTGTACTTAGATTTTCCCTTTTTTCTTTCTTTCTTTCTTTCTTTCTTTTTCTTTATCTTTTCTCTCTCTCTCTCTCTTTTTCTTTTTTGTAAAACTTATGGCTATGCCTCCTCTATATATATATATATATATATATATATATATATATCAACATTTATTTTGCATATGATTTGCAGCAACTAAATACTTTTACTGGTTCGTAACTTATCGATTTTCATATGATCCAGATACGTTTCTAACAAGAAGTAACGAATCAAATAGATCACCCATCGTTTCTCTCTATTAAGATGAAGAAAATAGAAAAATGTTTCATTCTTCTTGTCTTCTTGCTTGCCAAAGAAAAAGAAGGCACTAACGAAGCTAATGAGAGACAATTTTGAGGTTGTATTATTAGTATTTACATATATTACATAGAAGATACACAATTTAGATTTCTTCTGGGCATAAATCTATTTTCCATTTTATATAGATATACAAATAATATTATTAATATTAATAACAATAACTGTCATTGGTAACAAATTGAACATATGTAATTGCTTTCTACTTATTTATTATCCCCATAGGGATAGGTGGGATTAAAATATAGGCCCAATGCATTCTTTATGACCATAGTCAATATTGTATATTATACATTTTTTTTATTTTTATTTATTTATTTATTTATTTATTTTTTGATTTTTATAAGCCTCCACTTCCCCCTGCCTTGGCCGATTTCTTACGGTCTTATTATAGGGCAGTCGCAACTTCCCTCTGCCTTTTTTTCTCTCTCATATACTCTTTTATTTCAGTTTTTCTCTCTCTGCTATTCGGCTTTCGTCCTCGACAGATTTGAGGTGAGGCTCTGTTTTATGGCATGGTACCTAATTATATAAACCATGCCTTATTTTCTTCTTTTTTTAAAATTACTATTTATATTTATTACAATTATTATTATTATTATTATTATTATTTTTTTTTTACAAAAGTACATACACAGACGATCACAGACATAAAACCTGAAAAGAGACAGAGCTGAAAAGATACTAAAAATAAAAAATGATTAATATAATATATAAAAGTGATAGTTATGATAGTAAAAACACAAAAATTTCCTTCTCGTTTATTAGGAAATCGGTACTCCAGACTTCCTAAAAGTTTTTCTTCTTGTTTGTTAGGAAATCGGTACTCCAGATTTCCCAAAAATTTTCTCATATTAACTATCTTTATTGTTTATTTACTTCTTATCTAGATTTGAATTTTGCCTCTTGACAGAACACAAACACTACACATTCTGCACTACAACACTACACTAACACTAAAACACTAAGCAGATAAAGTGTTTAGCTCTTGGCTTCCTCAGAGCTGATTGTTTTATTTGATATCAAATCTATTTAATTTTATTTTTATTTTTAGTGTATCACACAAAATTTATCTTCTTCTTCTTTCTTCTCGTCTTTCTTTCCAAAGGTTTTCCAAAACATGTCTTGCCAGAGTACTAAATTTTTCTAGTTTATGTTCTTCTTCTATGATCGTTTTTATGCTATTTTCTTTCAGTTCATTCCTTATTTCTTTTATTGTATTGTTTGTTATATATCTGTCGCAAGACCAGAAAATATGTTCCGGAGTGTGAAGATCGCCACAAAAGCATTTATCATCGTTTTGTAAGTTTAGTCTTTTAAAATGTGTTTTAAATGGTCCATGTCCTGATATATATTCTATCACATCTTTACTTATATTTCCCATCCTTTCTCTTGTTTTTAAATCTGGTATAATATTTGTAGTCCTGGCACCTTTCCTGGAATTTTTCCATATATTATACAATTCGAGTCAATAAGCTGATTGCTATTTTGTTTCTGAGAATCTACTGGAATGTTAGTCATTATCAATCAAGGGCGCCGATCCTGTGGGGCCGGGGGCCCGGCCCCCCAAAGCACATGTGGGCCCCCTATTGTATTTATGAATATACAATATTTGGCATAATTTGAGTGCAATTTGTCTTAAAATCCTCATATATATATATATACCTTCAGCATCTGAATGCGCCCCCCCCCCAAATTTACAGAGAAATCAGCGCCCTTGTTATCAATCCTTCACTGGTTGGAAGTCTTTCTTCATTTTCTTGAGGGATAGTGAAAATAATTCCTTCTGATTTATGCTGCAGAAATTCCTTCACATTCTACACAGCTTCTTTCTTCAACTTTTAGTTACTTGGTCTACTTCTTCCCTTGTTTCTGAAACTTTAACAACCATTTCTTCTTTATTTACTGACCTACTTTTTTAATCCGAATAGTAGAAATCCCTATAGAATTCTTTCGAATATTTTATTTCATACTTCTGGTTACAGTTCCATTACATCTTTTAATTCTCATTATTTATTATTTTCCTAAATTTATTATTTGGTTCTCTCGAAGTTCCTGTTTGCATTTCTCTGAAATTGATCCGCCCACTAAATGAATTTATCTTTTTTATATATACTTTGTTAGTTTATCTTATCGTTAGTTTTGCTAAAGCTATTGACAATTTCGCAAAGATACACTTTTAAGTGGAAAAATTGAAATTTGAGCCTTGAAAATTGAAATTTATCAGAGCCTTGAAATTTGAACGCATTATGGTCGTTTGGATTCCATCTTAAACTGTAGATCTACATCTCACACAGCCTCAGTGCTGAAAAGGGACGCTAAACATCAACAAACAACAACTTGATTATTAATTGTGCGAGTCAGTTTGAAATTCCCTTGATTCCTGTTATATGTAACACTAATTTCTTATTTGTAACATTAATGTATTAATTCCACGCATACACATAATGCTCTATGTAAAACAACAAGTATTTACACACATTGCATATCTTTATTAACTACAGTCAACACGTTAGTACTATTGTTTCAAATATATATATATATATATATATATATATATATATATATATATATATATATATATATATATATTACTATAGTAAAAAAAAGTGACTGACTAACGGAACATATTACTATTTTTTTCTTAATTTAACCCAGTGAAGCGGGTAATTGATGCTAGTATATTAAATAGTACGTATAGTAAATTAGATTTTATATATATCAAGGGCGGACTTCTGGGGGGCGCGGTGGGTTGTAATACTGCTACTTAGAACTACTTTAAATAGCTCCAAACACTGGGATGGATTTTATTTATATATAAAATAAGAAAATTTCGTCTTTTGGGGGGCATCGCCCCCCCTGGATCCGCCCCTGACTGATCACCATTGTCATTGACAGTCGCGTTCTGTCTTCTGAAAAATCAAGGTCTTCGAGAATTTTTTTTTTTTTTTTTAATGTGTTACCATAATGAGAAATCTTATGGCGAATTGAAAAGTATTAGACTCACCACACTGAATGTGAATAAAAGTTGGTGAGCAACCCATCAATGTTCGTTCGCAAAACAAGATCCTTGAAGAGGGTGGACGATTGCTTGAGCCAACAAGTCTCAAACCGATCAGTTTCCTTAAGGTTCTAGCAAAGTAATTATAAGGGGTATTCTTTCAGATTCTGATAGAAACTTTTTGGGAACAAAATATATGTAATAGATTTCAAAATGCCTCTGTCAAATTTAGTATATGCACATTCTTTGTGCGAAAAAATTGCATTATATATATATATATATATATATATATATATATATATATATTCATATTCCTGAAACCGATATCTTTGACATTTTCTGTTTAATAATAATTCAGGAATTTGATTACAGAAATTAGAGAGAAAATCTGTAATGGTCGCCTAACATTTTTGAGAAAAAAGTGTTACTTATGGCAATAGTGCTTAGTGAGTTATGTATATTCAGTATTGCTATTTGTATATCATCTATTTATTTTTCAGATCAAGAACGTGAAATTATCAGATTCCGGAAGCTACAGGTGTCAAGTTCCTGTTACTAATTCAACGAGTACGATTAATGCTTCTGTAGAGGTAAGAAATGTCTTAATTTATTGGATATCGTTATATACAAACTCTAACTATTAGATATTATTAAGATTTAATTATTTTATATAGAAACTTTCAACCTATTTCTTTGGCTATAAAGTAATCTCTCGATGCTGACAAATTGTTCGAATTCCGGTGGCAGTTCATGTGCCTCGGCTCGGATCCCATGTTAAATAATATTGAGCTTTTATCCAACCGGTACCAAAAAGGGATATTAAACAACTAATAGATAAATGAAAATGGTTATAAATCATATCTAGAGTGAAGAATACGAGCGCCATTTTCTTAGCGTGCAAAATGTGTCGTTCCATCGGGTGAATACCAATTATCTGTGCTTGTAGCGACAATCAAATACCTAGACTCGGTGTCTTCCCGTTTAGCCTTTTCCCGTTTCGCCTTATGCTTGTTTTCATGACTTCAGGCTATGATGATAAGATATTGTATGTTAATTTGATTGTAAGGCGAAACGGGAATTTCCGTTTGGCCTTCACCAGAGAAGGGAATTTTCAGATTATGATAGGGAAATTTAGTGACATTTTGCAAAACATTTGTAAGGCTAGTAATATTCACATTTGAACGAATAAAACATCGTATAATCAAAGTAAGTATTCAGAGTAATGTATTATTTCCGTCACTGTTTTAAAAAAAGTTTAATTCAACCTTAATTCAAAGCAAGTGAGAGGTGTGGTTATGTTATGACTATGTTGGCAAGTGAGAGGTGTGGTTATGTTATTACTATGAATAGTTTAGCAAAGACTTTTAATAAAGTGTTAGCTGAACAAATACACAGAAATAAACATAAGAATAAAAATACTATAATACTTCTAGTACTGTTTCGACGGACTACCTGCGTCTTCTACAAATATATTGCACACTGAAGTAGTTGCTCGTGCAGCCATGTATAAAGGTAACCAAGAAAGTTCTGTCGCTTTTTGTGAAGGTCCGTGTTCAATTGGCCCTCACACCGTAAGTTGAATGCGAATGGAGATAAGGTGAAGGTCAGTTGTTGGTGTGGGAACATCCAACATACTACCTTGTTCTGGCAGTTCAGTTACACCGTGAACTTGTGTAAGGACAGAGTGAACATGGGACCTCCACAGAGCGCCATGACGACATGTATGCTGTACAAGTTCAAACTGGGGTCAAACGCCGCTGCAGCAGGAAGATATGGTTGAGGGTGTCGTGGATACGCGAACAGTGCAGCGGTGGTTTAACAAGTTTAAGGTCGGTGACGGAACACTCAAAGACGCACTACGTGCCGGAAGACCAATACAAGTACAAAATGAAAATCTTCAGGCATCAATTGAGGCGAACAGTAGCCAAACATGTGAGGAACTGGGATTACAATTCAGTGTGAGTGGAGAAACCATTCGGCAGCATCTCCATCAACTTGGGAAATACTACAAGTTGGGTCGATGGGTCCCACATGATTTGACTGCGGGCCAGAAGGCAACGCGAGCAGACACCTGTGTTTCTTTGCTGTCTCGTCTGAGGAAGGAGCCATTTCTGAACAGGGTGTTGACATGTGATGAGAAGTGGGTCCTGTACGAAGCTCCACGACGCCATCATCATTGGTTAGCATCCCCTGAACCGGTTCCAAAACAGCCGAAATCAGCAGTACACCAGAAGAAGGTCCTCTTGTGTGTTTGGTGGACTACTCGCTGCATCGTGCATCGGGAACTGCTACCAGCTGGTCAGAGCATGAATGCAACTGTGCACTGTCAGCAGTTGAGCCGTGTTCAAGAAAAACTCAAAACCCTGGAGCCAGTACTTCTGAATCACAAAGGTGTTTTCCTGTTACAGGACAACGCTAAGCCCCAATTGGCTAGGATGACCCGGGACACCATTCTATGCCTTGGATGGGAAACACTATTGCATTCGCCATACTTCCCGGACATTGCACCGTCCGATTATAACCTATTCCATTCCTTGGACAATCATCGGAGAGGATGCCAGTTCAAACCCTTAGTAGAGGTGCAAAATGAACTTGATCGCTTCATGGCCCACCAAGTTCTACCGCGATGGAATCCATGGCTTTCCAGAACGTAGGCAGAAGGTCGTCGATGCTGATGGGAACTATTTTTGATCTTACAGGTGCATCTTAGGTGATATATCAATGTTCGAAAGTATTGGATAAAAAAAAGGGAAGAACTTTCTTGGTTACCTTTATATTTGTACCTCAAATAAGAAATAAGAAATTATAATGAGATAAGAAAATTACCTTGTTCTAGTAGAATAGCATTTTAAATTATACGTTTTTTTTTTTTTTTTAATTCTACATATGTGGTTTATACTTTAATACTTGCTTATTCTAGACTTACAAACAGTGAAATTGATGTAATTTCATATATTGATGCTGTTTCATATTATTTCCACATAGAAACTTGGTACACTATTTTGGGTGTGATAATAAAATTTTGTTCTTGTAAAATATTTGAATTTAATTTGTCTGAAATAGAAAGGAGGTTGAGGTTGCAGTTGAGAATATAATTAAGCTCTCTTTGTTACAGATACGGAGTGATAATTCCCTTTTATGTTATAAGGCGAAACGGGAAAAGGCCAAACGGGAATTCCTGTTTCGCCTTAAGATAACATCCTTATCGGTTGTCTGTCAAAATATGTTTTGACGGCATAAGGCGAAACTGGAAAAGGCCGAACGGGCATAAATACCTAGAATGGCGTGCACCGAAGTCATGTGCGCTACTCACTCAGCTACACTTGAGTATTCAGCTGGTTTGCAACTTTAGGGCCAGACATGTGTATGTACCGTATATAATAAAACTTATATACTGCACACAATGAACTACATTGATAGAGCAAAATATCTTCCTGTGGTACTGAAGCTACGAATATTCCGACTTCTCCTTAACAGAGTTTGATTCTTAGTGTATATTAGAATTTTAAATTTTTCAGCCTGCTGTTCAATAAAAGGGTTGGATGGTACACTTCGCCACTACTCATGAGATTTCTTTGTTGAAGAATATTTTCATGAGAATTTATGAAATGACGCTGTAGTCTGTAGATTTCTGCAATATACATTTTTCATAGGATTGCGCTAGATTATAAGATTGTAATCTTAGTACGTCCGTCTACCAGTTACTCCGCACGATAACTATTGAACGAAAACGAATTTTTGGATTTTGTTTTCTCTAATAGACAATTGTAGCAATTACCTCGTCCGAGTTCATTAATGTAATCAATTCAATAATATTTTTACAGGTAACAATGACTATAACGGTGGCTATCCATGTTCCAATCATTCATAAAAGTAACTTCCGCTTTACGCTAAAATGCAACCTTCACAACAATGAAGAGTTGCGGGTTGCATAAACATCTAGAAGAAATATTTAATTTTTAAGCCTTTATTATAAACTCAAGTTCATTCATTCATAAATGTACATTTCGTGTGATCTTGTATTGTTTTTAAAATATTTTATTTTTGTCCACTAAATAACCAACGAGTGTTTGTTTTTCCAAATGGTGATGCTGACATATTTCACCAAAAAAAAAAAAAAAAAATCAACGGTGTCATTCACAGGCCAAAACCGCGTTAATTAATTAATCGCATAAATCTGATTTGTTCTTTAGTTAATTGTATATTATTAAATAAAATCAGGTTTATTTTTAGTAGATTCATTCTTGTCTTTTTCTCTTATAATCGTAATTGATTCAATTAATTACCTTTCGTTTAAGTTAATTATTTCTGATTGCATGTCTCGTAATTGGCAACAGCACATATTCCTGTACCTGTTCTTTTACGAGTAACTTTGGATTTGGAATAATTTGGTTGGATTGATCTTTGCGTAGGGAAACGTAGAGTTTCAGATTACTAGACTGGTTACTGTACATATCAAAGCTGTATTATCTTATACTAATAATCGATTTCCTTATGTAGCTTTTCATTATTATCAATGTAATACATTGCAACATTAATATGCCAATAACGCTTCCATCGAGACAGTTACGTTAACGTATCTATCCTTTAAATTGAACTATTGTGCCATATTTAATAATAATAATAATAATAATAATAATAATAATAATAATAATAATAATAATAATAATAATAATAATAAAACAAAAACTTCATAGACAAGATCTAACTATCTATCTAAGTGTTTATTACTCATGTTAAATAGAAGCTTTTTAATATATACTAGCTGTATCTATTCTTGTTCCTTGTAAGTAACTATGTCAGTGGCGTACGCAAAGGGGGATTTTATGGTTTAAACTTCCCCTTGAGAAAAATATATGAAAATAAATATTTACTACATTAAGATATACAGTATACACAAAAATTACACTTGTAAGCTTAAAATTGAGTGCTTGACTCCTCCTTAACGAAATTCTGCGTACGCCACTGGCTATATTAGTAGAAAATGTGACTGATGAAAATAAAGAAAATAATAAAATTAAAGAAAATAATCATTTAAAATATATAATAATAGTGTATAATGTACGAAGACAGATCGGAAAATAAGTTTCCCCTGGCGACTATGGGCAGAGATGTTTATACAAGACAAACAATATATTGGAAAATAATGAACACAACTTGCTTAATCTTTCCAAATACGAACTAAAGATATCCTTCCCGTTAGTCTATTAACTAACGCGTGTCCCTTTGGTGCACGTAGTCCCGGTTTCGATTCTCGCTGAGACAGCTCAGATATTTAATTTCACAATCATTCACTTTCATTAATCATCCGTAGTTTTTAATCTAAAGGGCTTAACCTTGGAACGTTTAAATTAAAAAAAAGAGAAAAAGAACCGAGGACGTTGATCCATTTGTTATATTGCAGTAGAGTTCTCTTAGTAAAATGCGTGTTCTGGGTACAAAAATTCCTTCATGGCTGGCTTCTTGTCATCGGTTCCCAAGTGCCTTTGGTGAGAGCCTTCTTCAATGGCTGAAAGAGATGGAAGTTGCAGGGTGCGGATTGTACAGAAAAAAAAGCGTTATCGCATCGCAGCAAAGGATGGTCTGGCATTGTCGTGCTAAAGGAGAACGCCATAGTCCAGGCCGCTTCATGTAAATAGCACGCTTCAGTCTTGTTACTGTTTGACAATACCACTGAGCATGGATTGTTTCAACTTGTATTCTTGCCGAGCACAGTGTGAGTAGCTCATCCGAACGTTTTGCTGGCACTGTGATAGCGCCACATGTAGGATTTGGGTCGTACATTTTCAAATTTTGTATGAATGACTCGCGTTGAACTATAGTGCTGCCAAAGTGTGTTGATCCGTGGCAAAAATGCGAACTAAATTCAACCCTCGACACACCCACGCGTTGAGCCAATAAGGGTTCAGCTGTTGCTAAGCGAAAGAAAGGGAGTGGAATTCTTTCCGATAGAAGTGCTTGGAACGGAGGACTAGGTGTCAAGTCAATGTGATATATCTAATGACTTGTTTACGTTATTTGTTTATGATATCTCGAAAAGAAACAGGGGAAACTTACTTTCCGACTTCTCCTCCTAATTATAAATAAAGAAGGTTAATAGGTATTTATTTGTTCCTTTTCTCCCTTAGGTCATAGTTGTTGATGTTAAGACCGAAGACCAAAAACCAGAAGACCTTTCAAGTGCATCTTCAACAAAAGTACCTGAAGCCGTATTAACCTGGATAGCAGTACTTGTCACAACAAAGCAACAAATGGTGAAACATCTTTTTCCGTAATTGGCAAGCGAACAGAAATTCACGTACTGGAAATTGTAGTTAATATTGTGATTGTGTGAGCACGTACAGTATATGAAGAGAAGCATTAATTTGAAAGAACAAATAAACAAATCATCAGCAACCTCACTGACTCTCGTAACGGTTGCTATAGTATCAAGAGAATGTCAACAGTCACTATTCTTCTTTTATTTTAATCTTCAATTGTCTTGCCTAAGTTATCCCAATTTTGTTGTATGTGTCATTGGTGTGAGTGTGAGTGGATATATTGAACATTTCATTAAATGCATAGAAACGATTGAAAGAATGATGCTTCAGTTTTAGTGAATGGGTAAAAAGTGACGAACATCAAAAAACGTAAAGAGAATTAATAAAAAGTAAACTGGAAAACATGGTAAAACAGTCGTGTAGATAAGGTAAGCTTAGTTGCACAAATTACAAAACATTCGAAATTTATGATTCATTAGTTTGAACTTGGTCTACAAAGCTTAGGCTTTATTTATGCACAGCTATTGTCGCCCGAGTCAGAAATATTTCATTAAATGGTGTTCACCACGACAATGTTCCGCGATTTAGCTCAATGTTATTTGACTCACGTTACACTGACATGACAATCGTGGTGGATAAATAAGGCCTCAGTGTTTTCGTACTCGCTTTAGTGTGGCTAACGTTCAGTGTTGCCAGAGGACTGAAAAGCATACATAGCAAAGTATTAACATTCAGCATAGCAAGTGTTGACCACTTAATCCTCTACATCTTCGTTAAATTTTCTGAAATACTACCAGCAATTATACATCAGAAGAATCCCTGTGTACAGTCTGTGCTTTCTACAGGTAATTTTTTCAGTATGTAGGTAACGATATTTCCTGCAAAGTTTTGAATAAACAAATAACCTTGATTATGTCACATAAGGAGAGCTTCGACAATTGTATTGTTTGTTCATTAGTTGCTTTGAGACATGCCCGAAGATTCTATTTGTAATCTTATCGTCAAAAGGAAAACATTATGGTGTATAGCTTTTAGTCTAATCCTTTGTTGTATATCTCAATTTTACTTTCATTCCCAGGCAAATGCCGAGGTGGTACCTGACTTATAGGCCCTGGGCTGCTTCCTTCCTTTCCCAATCCTTTCTTCCTTTCCTTTCCCCGGATAGCGTGCTCGCTGAGGGACGTCATCCCTCATACGTGACGGGCAAAATGGCCTTAGATGCCCGTCACGTATGACAGCCCAGAAATCTCAATCCTAAATCCTTTAGGTTCATTCTGTATTCCACTTAGATCGGATATTATTCGAAGCTATGCTAAGTTAGTATGACTATATTCAATGATGAACAAGCGATAAAAATTGTATTACTAATAAAATAAAAATGAATTTATTATTATTATTGTAGATTATTATTTGATTTCACTTCAGTTAAGAATAACTTTATCAATATGAAACTCAATAAGTATGACAAAATTAAAGTAACGGATCTTTATAAGAAGGTTATAGGTATTTAATGACAATTCAAGGTTTGAAAAGTTGGGTAGAACAATTACAAGCAACTGAAATTGAGATAATACTGTGTGACCTTTGTGTAGTGGTATGTCTACACCTGAAAATAAAATGGTATATACAAAATTTTCCTTACGCATGTAGCACACATATATAATTAAATATTGCGGTCTCAGTTCGATTAAAATCACCAAAATTTATCACGACAGTTATTTCAGTAAATTAAACTATTTTTGTTACCTTCAAACTTTGTATTTCCTCAATACTTATCATTCATTTTGCAAAAGTTAAAAATACACTTCAATCACTTATGGCTTCCTCACTTATTATTTCTTTACCATCACAAATAAAACAAGTTTAAACAAGTCGATTGTTATCATAGAGTACCGGACTATTGTCCGTGTTGCCCTTTAACTAAATATACATAAACGTTATCGTTGCATGCGGTACTTAGATATAAAACTTATGTATAATGTAAACCAAGTTTTAACTTTTTATTTCTCTGAATCTGACCTGCTCTGCTCTTCAGTTTTGTTAATAATGCTTTAAGATTTTTGAATTTTTCTTTAAACATCCAGAATCATCTTAGTGTGACTATCAGCATATAGATTTAATATGAATACCCTATTACATCTTGCAATAAAAATTGCATTCAGTGAAGCAATACCTTTCATGTATATCTTTGTAAATATAGCTGCTATATAGATGATTGATTTAATATTAATTAATGATGTGTTGTGTGACATTTTGAGAGTGTGTTGGTGTACGTGTATATTTTGCTATTGGTAATTTCTTGTGAAGGATTCATTTTGTATACGTTTCTGTAAATTATCTTGTGCCCACATTCATCTGCATATACAATGCGCAATCAAAATGTTTTTTATAGAATGTATTATTATCATGTCTTTTATAATTTACCTGATGTGTGAAAAATTGAATAAAAAGTTTAATAAATAAAGAATATTTATATAAAATCATTAAATTTAAGCTGTTTTTGGTATGGGCATATAGACGTGAATTGGTATAACTGCAAGATGGAAATTTTTCAGGAGAGAAATTTGAAGTGCAATATGTGAACCACTTGGATGCCAAGTGGTGTAACTTCAAAATGGATTTTTTTCAGGAGATAAATTTGAAGTTCAATATCAGACGAAAAATTGATATTTCTTCGGTGGTTGCAACCAAAAAAACAGAATTATGAAGTTTATTTTCTAGTGTTGATGTGATGTGATTCGCATGAGATATTGAAGTTCAAATTTATCTCCTGCCTAATTTCAATTTTGGAGTTACACCCCTTGGCATCCAAGTAGGCCATTGGTATGTGACAAATTCACGAAAATAGTTTTCTAGCGTATATTCATTCATGTTTGAGCTAATGTCATTATGATCAAAGTGCCCTATAGAAAAACTCCAGTTAGTCATATTCCAATGAAAAAGTATAACTAGTAAGTAGTTATGGAACATTAAAATATCAAAATAATGAAAACATTTATGTATTGCACCACATCCAAGTAGTCTTTGTGAGTTAGTAAAAAATCGTATTTGTGCGCTGCGACAGTCTTGAGTTATTACTGTGTTCGGTGACAGTAGTACGCGAGACAATATAATGTGGATGTGTGTGTAATAGCCAAGACGTTAGAGGTGCAAAATGGAAGACCTCACTGATTATCATGTCAATTTATTATATACATGGGTATTTTCGAAAGTTTCATATCTGATATTGAAATATCGCCCATTCGATAATATGCTGTTAATGTCAAATAGTGACATCTATGGAAGAATTATATGTTTCAACTATGAAACTTCGTCAGTTTGTTGGAGACAGACATTTGAATCAGTCCTTGTGCGCTGTGCGTTGAGCTCGCACATTGTATGATAGTGCTCCAATCCACACGGCTGTAGGTGCAGAGAAATTCAGCATCCACCCTACGGTCCAGATTTATCTTTGCAGCATTGGCAACAACAGTCGTGTGAACTGAAGCATTGTCATAGAGTATGCAAGCTCAATGCACAGCGATTAATTCAAATGACTGCTTCCAATGAACTGACGCAGCTGAACAGTTGAAACTGATACATTATTTCTTTCATAGATGGCACTGTATGTCACGAAGGGCTTATTATCAATAGCACGATATTTCATAATCAGGCCGAAAACTTTTAGAAATACCTTCGTATATTGATAGAAACAGTGCTAAAAGTTATAATTGCACACATAACTTACGGAAAAAGCCGTCAAAAAACGGGATGGTGAACAGAAACAAAGATGAGAGGAATCACTGAACTTTGGAAAGGATTGCCACAGAGAACAGTAGCGCTAAAGCCGCATAACCGAAAGCATGGTTTGAGGGATATAAAATGAATTTCAACGCCTTCCTATGATCCTCTGAATTCTCCAACTGAATGTTATTGAATGGATAGATCAGTCAATTTTAGAGTAATGAACCAAGCTCGAATTTCCTCCTCCATCACTCCTGACGCAATTGAGTGTTGCATTGCATGAATAAAAGTCCATTATTCGTCTGGAAATGATTTGAAAGTTATATGCATCAATTTCGCGACGATTGGATAGCTGTATTACGAACTAAATATGGTCCATCAGATAAGTTATATCCATAATTTTCTTAATTATGTGTAAATTATTGTTTTTTTGGATTACAGATTAGTTTTGATTTAAGATCAGCCACGTTTTGAGAGAGAGATTTTTTCAACTATGGCATCTTAAAATCACAACCAGAGTACGACGCTAAGTAAGCGACTGATGCGATAATAAAAATCCGGCTTAATTTTACAATATGTAATATTCTTTTTTCCATTTCTTTTTATTAATTATTTTTTGTGATAATTCAAAAAGAAAGCCTTAGTTATGATTGTGATCATTATTCTGTCTGAGAAAGTATACACATCTTAATAAAGTTTAATTAATTAATTAACAATCTATCAGACTTTTAAGTGAATATCGAAGAAAACCATTCAGAGTTCAGTACTGGTAGGGGGCAGAATCTGGAGAACGATACTAAGCCTGTGGAATCGAAAAAACTATCCAATCAACAAATAAGCATTTATAGCATTCATGATATATATATTCAAAAAGCCTTCGATAAAGTGGGTTGAAATACCATATTCTAGGAAACCGAAATGGGACTATAGAGACAGTGGAACTATATAAACTAAACATCTTTATCAGGAAATGAAAAGGAATATAATAATAATAATAATAATAATAATAATAATAATAATAATAATAATAATAATAATAATAATAATAATAATAATAATAATAATAATAATTTAAGATGTAACTGGTATGTAGATTACCGCAATTTTTCTGAATATCTATACACGGTAGAAGATCCAATATAAGATTATTTTCCATTTAAGGGAAAACAAGAAATCCAAGAAGAAAGGTATAACATTAAAAGGAAAGTTGTTCTGCATAGTAGGACCCGCCACACTGTATGTGTTGATGGGAATCAAGCCTATGCCTTTCCCACATTGTACGAAGCATATATAATCAGAATTAACCCCTATGCTATTTCTGAAATTTAATATTATCATTGAAATGAAATTTCTCATTTTACCTCCTACAGTTATGCCCTTCAGGCTGAAGGGTATGAATGATCCATGAAACTGAATGATTATAAATAATGGCTGGTAGAATGATAATGTGGGAGGAAGAGTGAGAAACCCGAAATAAAAACCACGGACATATTATTATTATTATTATTATTATTATTATTATTATTATTATTATTATTATTATTATTATTATTATTATTATTATTTATTGTGTTTTATATGAAATTACAGTTAGCTAACATTCTTTGTAATCTTTCAAGAATCTATTGTCAACATGTTTGTTTACTGTAATTTACTGTAACTAAAGCTAGGTTCCATGCTGCAAAAATCTTGAGCTGTCATTAAAAAAAAAATCTTGCAACCCCAGGGATCTCGCCATGCACACACTTTACGGAAATTCAGCTGTGTACAAAACTGTAGGTTAATTCATTTGAACACCCAACTTAGGTACAATGCCGAACTACCGATATATGCCGAACTACCGCCACATTGCTACAAAACAAATACAAGAGCTGGATAAATAGTATTTGCAACATTGCTATAATTCGTACCTGGCTTTATGCACAAAACAATATCTGTTACATTCCTTCACTTCCCACTTTTCTCTGCTTTTGCAACGCATGTGGAAGGTGTCGTACACAGTCAGCGCAGCGCGTCAATCTTTGTCGATGTCCCGCAAAGACCACCGTACGGAACGAATTGTGTCGTAGTGCTTCTCGCGAAGCGGTTCCTTCATTTTGGGGAAGATGTCGTCACGAAGTCCTTGGAAACATTGTTGTGAATCACTTCAATCTTGATCCAAGCAGGTTGTTCGTCTTTCCGAAACATTCTTATGGCACTTCCATTTTCCTCTACTTTACGAAATTGCTGCTTTTGACTAAATACCACACAGTCGTTACCATTCATCCTACTTTATTGTCTCATGTACCCTTGTCAGTCACTCTTGTAGTGCTGAGATATACCCTTCTGATGTGAGAGCAGAGTTGTCTTCAACATTGGGAGGCGGGCAGATTTGAGGCTTATTCTGGGGGACATCAATTTCATCTCAATTTCCTTTGTGGCAATCGGACACAAATCACGTTTTTTTCCACAAAAAACACATTTCAAATCGGATTTATGGGGGGACAGTCCCCCATTTCCGAAATTGGAGGGGACATGTTCCCCTCATCCCCCCGGGATTTGCGCCAGTGCTCAAAGCTAAGAGATGTTGCTCAAGGCCGCAGTACGACCTTAGAATGATACAATCTCCTATTGAGAAAATTTGAAAATGCTCAATCCTATTTCGTGTTCTCGTATTTCGTGTGTGTGGTGATGATTTCAAGGTATGGCCCATAGGTGAGAGGGAAATTTCATTGAAGCTACGAAATTCTCTCTAGAGTCTTTCCTGTTCAGTGTGGATTACTACCATTTTTACATAGTAGGTCTATTTTTTACTCCCAGTGTAATGAAATTACTCCCTGGACGAAATTATCGTTGGTTGAAAGCATATTAAATGTCTCTACTCAGAATATATATACACAGGTATCCAAAACTTAAGTATAATGACTGTTCGAGTACATAGGGGACGAAGAACGTCAAGAAGACACAGCAAATGGAACCACCATACCAACATATGACACGTAAAGGGCTCACGCACACGGAAAAGGCCAAATTGAAAAAAAAAAAAAAAAAAAACTTGCTAGAAGGGGTCACAAAACACAAACTCACAACGTGATGCCATAATAGACATATCACAAAAACACTGAGACGCACTGGCGGCATCGAAAACAGGTTAATATGGGATACGGTCGCCCCAAAGAGCCATGCATGTCTGGCAGCGACGTTCCATGCTTAAGATCAGGTTGTTGAAGAGCTCTTGGGGTAGCTGATTCCACTCCTCACGAAGAGGAGTACAGAGCTTCTGGCGTGTCCTGGGGGGCGGCTGGCGGGTTGCAACACGTCTTCCTAATGCGTTCCACGCATACTCAATTGGGTTGAAGTCCGGAGAATGCGCTGACCACTCGATACGTTGGATGTCTTCCTTCTCGAGGTATTCTTCCACTAGTTTGGCCCTATGGAGACGGGCATTGTCATCCATGAGCAGAAGCTGTGTGCCCACTGCGCCCCTGAAAAGCCGCACATGGGCATGCAGAGTCTCGTCTCTGTATCTCTGACCATTGATAAACCGAGCATCGAAGATGTGCAGGTCAGTACGACCATTCATCATAATGCCTGTCCAGACCAATACTCCACTACCACCATATCGATGCCGTTCCAAAATGTTCGTGGGATGTAAGCGAGTTTCCTGTTCGCGCCAGATCAGAGTGCGATGGGAATCGCTCTGGGAACTGTATCGGGATTCATCAGTGAATATAGTACGCGGCTCCATTCGTTGGGGGTTCACTGGTGATGTTCCCGACATCCCTGTAAACGGGCTCTTTTGTGTGTCTGCGTCAGTGGAACACATATTGCTGGTCGTCAGGCATACAGACCACTGGTACGCAGTCTCCGGTACACAGTCTGGCGTGACACTCGCACCCCTGAGGTGACTGCAAGCTCCGCTGGCACTTGTCTTGAGGCAGGGTCCGGTTCCGACGCGCAGTTATGGTTAAGTAGCGGTCCTATTGTGGAGTTGTAACCCGTGGACGTCCCCCACCGGGCCTACGGCGGCATTCTCCGGTGTCGCAAAACTGTTTCCACAACCTAGACATGACACTTTGTGGCACATTGATGGCTCGTGCTACTGCTGTCTGTGTATCACCTTTTTCCAAGCGCCCAATGATTCGACCTTTGGTAAACGCATCCAACTGACGTCTTTGTGCCATATTTCATTAATGTCTTGCTACATTCAACTCAGCAATACCTTCCGCTCACTACAACACTGCACACACTGAAGTCACCTTTTTTTTGCATCCAAGCACTAGTTTTCGATTTTTTTTCCCCATAGGGGACTTGGCGAACTTTTGCCATAGCCCGTTCAATGCTCCTCACAAGCAATACACGCCACCCACCAAAACTCCTGTGCTCGCGATGACCTTCCCGCCTTTTACATGCAATTTCTTGCATTAAACTTAAGTTTTTGACACATGTGTATTTTCACTTGCAATAACATAAGACAATCATCGAAACGAAAGAGCTTCTCCATTCGACTCGACCGACATTGGTATGTCTATCTGTTTCAATAGATAATTCTCTTAAAACTTATCCGATTTTAACGAAACTTGGTATGTTTCTTCTTCCTACCTTCCGAAATAAACCTATTGCTTGGGTTGCAAGCTATGAAGAATAATGGAGTAAAAGGAATAAAATTCATATGATGCAAATTTGAAGAAATATAAAACAATTTTCTGATATAAATCAGATAAAAAGTGTTGGATTTTGATGGTTGCATTGAATGAGGTTAAAATCGCTCAAGGGTTAGAAGTAAAAGGGGGCAAACTTCGAAGTTACTTTATTTAAATAATATGATAAGAAAAGTACCAAAATTATGAGATTTTGATCACTGGCGTCTCTGGCATGTAATTTTTTTTTTTGGGGGGGGATATCTGAGAAAGTGATTTAAATGTTACTACTTAGCCAAATCTGCTTATTATCTTCGATTTCATTTGTAACCTTCGTGCTAACTTTCACGGACACCTAAGGCAGTGGTTCTCAAACTTGTTGTTATTGCGACCCACATTAAATAATAAAAGGCATTTTGTGGCCGACCTACTTTTGTTCAAATACATATTGACATTCTATGTAATTGTAAATTTCAAAGCAATTATTTTTTTAAAAAATCATATATAATTCCAGTTCGTTCAATGACAGTCCATATGAGTGATTAACATGAAATTTATTTGGGGATGTTATGAAAACCCCGAGCAACCATACATGTTACAAAATAGAGCTCGATGCTTAAATGTTAATAAATCAAGGAAGGGTATTATCCCACCAGTTGGAAACTAGCTCACGTGACCCCAATATATAAATCAGGACTTAAAGATCATGCATCCTCCTATAGGCCAATATCTCTTCTTTCTGTAATATCAATTATCTGCGAAAAAATAATTAAAGACAGGCTACTTAAATTCACCTCACCTTACATCCATAGTTCTCAGCACGGCTTTCTACCGAAAAGCTCAAGTCTCTCAAACTTAAGTACTCTTCTTTCCTGTGCAGTCAAATGTATGAATAACAATACTCAATTAGATGTTATCTACTTTGATCTCTCGAAGGCCTTTGATTCTGTCAGTCACATTCATCTTCTTCATAAACTGTCCAATAAATTTAATGTACATGGCAAATTTCTCTCTCTAATCACAAGCTACTTGAAGGACCGTAAACAGAGAGTTGTTCTTTCAGGGGCGACTTCTAACCCCCAACCCGTGATCTCAGGGGTGCCTCAGGGGAGTGTACTTGGGCCTCTACTGTTTGTCCTGTATATGGATGATCTCTACACGCACTTATCAGCTCAACCTAGTGGCCTTCTGCTTTTTGCTGACGATTGTAAGTTATACAGAGAAATATCGTGTCTCCATGACACAATTGCTCTACAGGAAGACATAAATTACCTTACAGGCTGGTGTGAAATGTGGCACTTGAAACTCAACAGTAAGAAATGTGACAGTATTACTATTACTTTGAAAAAGTCTCCTGTTCCCTCCACATACCATATCAACGATTCCCCTATCACACATTCTGCTAGTCATAACGATCTTGGTGTCATCTTTGATTCAAAACTCGCCTTCTCTGACCACATCTCCTCAATACTAAAGAATTCAATGCGCATGTTGGGACTTCTTTATCGATTCACCGAACTACGCACTGTTTCTTCATTAGCAACTTTTTATAAGACTTTAATAGCGCCCAAGATCGAATACTGCTCTCCCATATGGGCCATGGCAGCACCTACACATCTCTCCAGACTTGATTCTGTTCTCAATTTCTTCATTGCTATAGTCCGTTTTCGTGTTCCTGCACTTCGAATTTTATCTAAGAAGGAGCTCTTGCGACATCTTAATATTCAGACTCCTGAAGTACGCAGAATTATCTCTGACCTGAAATATCTACATAAAATAGTTAACGGAACCTTAAGATCGGAAATATTACTTCAGGAACTATCCTTACGTGTCCCTTCCCGCATCACTCGGAATACCCACCTATTCCATCTTGCCCGTCCTAGGTTGGCTGTTATACAGAGGTCTCTTTTTTATAGAATACCAAACAGTTATATTCAAGTAACAACTGATGTGGACATTTTTTCGAGCTACCCAGTGTTTGAAAGAGCAATTAAACGAGCTTTGACGGAATAGTTTTACTTTTACACTCTTTTTTTTCTATGTTGTTGTTATTGTTGTCTTGTTTTTTTTTCTTTCTTTTGTTAGCATGTCCCTGTGTAAAATGGCAAAGTTATGCTGTATCTGGGAAATTGTTCAATAAATAAATAAATAAATAAAATCAAAATTTAGTTAGTTTCTTTTATGTCTATCGTAAGTATCTCACTTTCAAACTAAATTGTAATGTAAATTTATGAATATAGTGGTTCTGCCGGTACGAGAATAGTATCAATCGGTGACGATCAAGCAAGTGTAATGTAACTTTCTTTCTCAATAACTGTATATTATGAAATTGTACGTATGCCCCAGGAGCGGATCCCATACAAGATTAAACTTTCTTATTTTATATATAAATAAAATACATCCCAGATTTTGGAGCTCTTAAAAGCAGCTCTAAGTAGCAGTATTATAACCCACCAAGCCCCAGAAATCCATCCTGGATCCGCCCCTGGTATGCACAAAGAGTGTTAAAGTGTTTCCATTGAAATCTAACACAGAATTGACACTACTCGCGACTCAATGCCCTACCCCGTGACAGCTTTCGACACACTTACTCTCTTTCCATTCTAGCTCAGCGTCTCTACTGACTGTACAACAGGGCAGGGCTCTGAGTAACCACGTAATCTTCACCTCATTAACAAACGCTTGCAATTTTCATTTTCTGAATAATACTTCATAACATATGTTTCTGCATCAAAATAAAATTTTCATAATTAAAAGGAAAAACTTATTGCGACCCACACTTTGAGAAGCACTGCTCTGAGGTATATCAAGAACTGTGTTATAATCGTTTCACAGCCTGAATATTTTATTCCAAATAAATATAAGTATTATTATTTATATATTATCCTGTCGTTAGTAAATAAATTAAATTTGAACAAAAAATATTGAATATTTTGTACTTCAAAATATTGGGAGGACGCGTCCCCCTCGTCCCCCGCCAGAGACGCCCGTGATTTTGATACAGTAAGACAAATATTTTCTTAGAGGCTTCTCAAACAACACATTGCTTGGAGATAAAATCTGTTAATAATGAAAAGATGAATCTACTTCTCAACCATCTTAAAAAGTAGGTTACACGATTATTTCTGAAAAACATACGGGTATTTGAGTTTGATAGAATAAAGAGCATATTTTCTTCTTCAGGCTTCCCTATTATCCTCATTGCATTCACTGCATGAAATTGAAATTAGTCAATAATGATAAAATGAATTCATCCCTATTCCCTGGCTTGAAAAGGAATGGTTAAGAATTAGTTTCATAAAAATATTCGGCTTTTACAATATAGTGTACGTTTTCTTTAAAGTTTCTCTAGAATTCCTAATACGTAGTGTTAAAATCAATCAGTGAGGGAGCGAATTTGATCCTTCCAATTTTTTTAAAATTGTCCAATAATGACTTTCCTATAATGATTTTAATACAGTATCGCTAAACTTGTTCGACGTTGGTAAGAATGGTCTCTCAGAATCCGAACTCGGGCAGCCTTGCTGTAACTCGCTACTCGTGAGGTGTTATCGAAGAATCCTTGTCTCTTCTTTGGTGTCTGGACCAATGTGAAGGATGGGTAGGTTTGATACAAAAATTTGAAATTAAAAGAAAATAAGAAAAATTATTCTTACGAAACAAATTAAAATGTATGAAATTGTTGTGGAGTTTAGTTTAAATAAAATGGAATCAAATATTACGAAAGAAAAAAAAAAACTCTTAGAAAAATCGGTTAAGATTCAAGATGTCAAGCTTAGCCAAGGCAATAGTTTAAAGTAGACACAGAAGTGCATTTATTTATGTGTATACGCTCCAAGCTTGTAACTGCACCCCAATCTAAAACACTGAACACTAACAAACATTTCACTATTGGCTGATTTTTCTTTGAATTTGGAGCATAGTAAACGTCCATTGGCGAATGTGAACGGAGGATTCCCTGTCCTATTCCCTCTGGTCGGAATCGAACTCCGGTCCTTTTGAGTGTAAGAAGAGCCTCGACAATATTCCACTAACCCATAAATGGGTGAAGATTGTCTTTGTGGAATGTTTTTGAAGTAATCCAGAGGAGAAAAGACAGGCTAAATGACAAATCTTAAAATATGAAGTTATGTACTACATTACTACATACAAGATATTTCAGTTTGCATATCACAAAGAACAAACATAGCTTACAATGTAATGAAACAACCCCGAAACATGTAATGAAACAACCCAAAAATGACATAGCTTATAATACAATGATACAATCCAAAAACAACATAGCTTACAAGACAATCAAACAACCCAAAAACATAGCTTACAGTGCAAAGATTACTCATCACAATGTGGACATATGAAAGTTTCGGCGTCATCTTTAGTGAGACCCAGGGCCGGCGCGAGGGGGGGTCGAGCCGTGCCATCGCCCAGGGCGGCACGTCTAGTGGGCGGCAAATTTGGAAAAGAAAAGAATAGTATCAAAATATAATGGGTTGTAATAGGCCCACATGGAAAGATAAAATTGTGTTCACCTGAGAATGTAATTAAACTTAATTCACTCACATTCAGGAAAATACTCAATCAGGAAATTGAGAGCATTCCCCCTCATTTTCAATGATCAAACTATACTAGACACAGATATCTCGTTCAAGATTTCCATTGCAGCGGCGTAGATAAGATTTTCAACTAGGGCAGATAAGATTATCAAGCGTCTTTTATTATTATTTTTTTTCTATTCAGCAATATTCTAACGCTCCACTCCAAGTATGCAAAAGGTATAATCCCACTTGAAACAGGCGGTTCTAGCCTACAACACCTAGAGATATTTATGTTCTAGCAGCGAGTTATTAACCAATTTACAAATTCTTCATATCTTATCAACAATATATATTTTAGAGAACGTTATATATAATTGTTTTTATACGAAGCAATATAAGTTTGATAGCGTCATGGCCGAACACATTAAAAGAACCATGGGAGGACAAAATAAATACCATCATTACTAAGGAAAAGATGTTCAAAATGAAATAATTCCAATTCTTAGTGAGTAAATTGAAAGTAAAATACTGTCTTTGTTGAGAGCTGCAACCATAAGCGGAGTTAGGAATTGTCTACTGGCGGGGGGGGCAGAACTTTTGGTCGGTCTTGGTAGGTGGCCATTTTATAGGTGGCATTTTTATTTTTTGTCAAAAAGTTGGGGGCAATGCCCCCCATGCTTCCTAATAACTCCGCTCTTGGCTACAACATATTATAGTATAAAACTAAACTGTACACCAGATATTTCTGGTACAGAGCAAATGACAACAATCATTTTGTACAAATTACATACAGTAATGAAGAATGCTTTGTAAAAATTTGCGAACACTTTTTTGGTTTCGTACCAGTAACAGACACTATTGGTCTAGGACAGATAGAAGTAATAATTAAACAGCTAAAGGAAATGAACTTCCTATCGAAGACAAGAAGGGTCAAAGATATGACAATGGTTTCAATATGAAAAGCAAACATTTAGGTATTCAGAAGAGAATATTAGAAATAAATTCCCAAGCCTGTTATGTTCCTTTACTAAACTTTGTCGTTAACGATGCAACCAGAACACAGTCAACCGTTTCATTTTTTATATAGTTAAAAAAAGTTTATGACTTTTTTTTTTGCGTCAGTTCATCGTTGGGCCATACTAAAGGAACATATTAGCAGCCTCACTTTAAAACTATTCAGCACCACACGGTGGGAGAGCCGAATTGATGCTCTAACTCCATTTAGATATCAAATAGGGGAGGTTTATGATGCCTTATTTCAAATAAGTAATGACAATAGAACAGATAGTATGGTCGCCTACGATTCTCTATGTACAGCAAACCAGCAGCTTTACTTTCTTTGCTCACTCGTTATCTGGTAGGACTTTTCACTCCACATAAACATAGTAAGCAAAAGTCTCCAAAGCATTGATTCTCATGTTTTGGATGCAGTCGGGTTTCTTCAAAATATATCTAAATACTTTGAGAGGAGCAGAAATTATGCAAAGTTTCAACCTTGCTTAGTTGATGCGATGGAGTGGCATCAGTATTAGATATGGATGATCCACGGATAGGTAATACAGTGCAAGCTCGAAGTCGAAAGAAGAAAAGACAGTTTCAGTACGAGGCAGAGGATGAAGCTATTGAAGATCCGCAAAACAAAATACAAGATCGTTTTTTACTACAAAGTTCTAGACGTGATTGCGTTAGCTTTAAGAGAAAGGTTTGGGCAACTTAAACATCAGTGCGAGTATTTCGATTTTATTTACGATATAAGTAATCTTAAAGATATGCCACCTGAACTTTTGTCTGAAAAGTGCCTGCATTTTAATACGCGAAGAATCGAAAGATCTTAACCCCAGTGATTTGAAAGAGAACTGAAACTATTATCGGCTAATAATTAAGCCTAAAAGTTCAACAAAAGAGACTAAAATTAGTTAAGGAATATGACTTTGCTCCCAATGTCAGTGTTGCACTTATAATTTTGTTTACCTTACCAGTAACAGTGGCAAGTAGAGAAAAAAGTTTTTCGAATCTTAAGATTATTAAAAACTGTCTACGTTCTTCCATATCTGAAACACGCTTAGGTGGTCTAGTGATGATATCAATGGAACACGAATTGGCTGAAACATTGGACTACGCGAATGTGATAAAGGAATTTGCTCATATCAAAGCAAGAAAAGTTTTTTTCGATTAAAGTATGTAAAATTTGTGTATTTCTATTGTGTTTTAGTACGCTATAAGGCTTAGGCTAACCACTTACTTTTGCCATAATATCTGATTCCCTATATTATCTTCATGTTCCACATTATTGGAAACACCTTTTGATATAAACTAAGCTTAAAAATTAAAATTCTTAGTCGGACTAAAGCATATATATTTTTTTAATTTTCTGTATGCCCTGCTGTATATCACGTACAGCGAAATCGATCGTACTGAATATTGTGTCATGTATGAAATTACGTAAGCATGCGAGAGAGGTAGTTCAATTTTTTGTTTACTTTTCCTTTTCATACATGTTTTTGAATATGGTATCTTAGTTTTTCTTAATACCTGAACGTCCTCTGTCAAAATAAGGTTTGCGGATTAAAGAGGCGGCATTTGAAAGTATCGCCCAGGGCGACAAAACTGCTAGCGCCGGCCCTGGTGAGACCCGTACACTCTTTGTGAATATATACTACACAAACATTACATCTGCGCATATCTTTCACGACATCTTCCTCATATATTCCAGAGAACCACGATTTATTAACTGCTCGTGTTTACTTGACCGCCTTCTTTGCTTCTTTAGATAACCTGCTTCGCTCTTCTTGGTAAAGGAATAATGTCTGTCTGCAAGACAATGCCGCGAGTGTTAGGTGCTGTTTGGCGGTGAGCAACTGTCGATCTTGGTTTTCGCGGTGATTGCAGCACGTCTTGAAAAATGTATCATGAGTATCTCTTTCGTTGATACATTACCCGGACGCAAAACAACTTCGGGTGGACCAGGTCGCGGCAAGGAAGAACACGACACAAGAACTCTTTCTGTTGTCAGATGAGAAAAAGGTGTGTCCGTTGGTTCAGAAATTTCAGACACACTGGTCACTGTGCTAGGGGAAAAGCAGTCTTCAGAATAATGCTTAAGTCAAAAGTATCACAAGCTTTAAAACCTAACTTGATACGGGAGAGTGCCATGCATTTATACCAAACTTTGCTGACAAGTGAGAATCAGGGGTGTCATTTAGAGAGACAGGGAGGGGCATTTGCCCCCCCTGAGTTTGAGATGTATATAGATTTTATCAATAGAATAATAGTAAATCAGTGAAAAACACGAAATTTTACTTATATCAAGGGGTCTTGCCTCCCCCCTTGCAAAATCTGAAATGACGCTCCTGGTGAGAATATTTTCGAAACGTCGCTTTCTCACGTTCTCCTGTATGCAGTTAGCCCTAATATAGCTGAAACTAGTGGTCCCAGTGATATTCGAACGATTGGAAGGCGGACTTCTCAAGATGTTGAAATTCGTGTGTAGTACTCGATGATAAACAATAGATTACAAAGTCATTTTCATCTGTCGCTTCTACAATCTCAAAATCCCATTGGTTTAGGTATACTGTGCAAAATGATGAATTCATTGTACAAATGTTTTTGAAGTTATCGAACCATGTTCTGTTGTAGTACATAATGACTCAAGAAGAAAAATCATTACTCTGGTTTCAGTCGTTTTCCTTTGAAAAAAAAAAAAAAATCATGGGTGGTATCGCTGTGCCTACTGCACTTGCACATGCTATTATTGTCACGTTCTCACTGCGGTAACAGCCAATACTATTCACTCTCTTTGTTTCCTTTTAGTTATCACTCTTGGTTCCTTGTGTAGATTTAACTGACTCATTCACATTAAAAATATGATCTGGATTACTTAATAAGTTGTTGCTTAGCAAAACATTTCTTAAAGTGGTCGTCAACAATAACAGTTCAATTTCGCACCCCTGGATTGATTTAAAGTTCGTGCCTCGTAGAATTAGTCTTCAGAAATCCACGATCCCATTTGTGGCTGGCAAGTTGTTCAATATCTGAAGACTAGTGTTTTACACAGTACTTATTTACACACAATCTTAATATCTTTGGTGTAATTGGATATCCAATCTCCGCTAGTCTGTAGTATTATAATTCGTGAACACATATCATCGGTTTGTTCACTTGAGAAAGCAGATTTTTGGCCTAACTTTGCTACCAGTGTAACATTCGTAGTGGGATACAGTATTGCTCTGATGCTTCATTATCCGACATCTTAGTAACAACAGCATCAACGACTTTCATTAGTGTGTGATATTACTTCAATAATACATTTCTGTAAACACTCATTTTTTAATAAATTTCTAACAAGACTCAAATTACAAAATTACAAAAATCTAAATTTACAAAATTCTAGACATAGATATTTGTGCTTGTACCCAGAAGGCCTATCTAGGCGATACTGGTTCTACCTTAAGTAGGTCATATTGATTCGCATTATTGTGAACTGGTAATACAAATATTGATAAAACGCGTGGAAATTCATGTGACCCTTTACGGGTATAATTACGCATCTGGACGAATGCCATAAAAACGATTGCACAAAATACACTATCCAATACACAAAATACTTAGTGGTAGGGGCAGTGGTGCTATTCAGCCGGCAATCGTTTGTTATACCGAGATAAACCTACATACACACACATATACACACACACACATTACCAATCCAAGCGTGAAAGAAAGAAGCCAAACAAACTGTATGTTCAAACCTGGTAGAACCTATTTTCAGAATTTGAAAATTAAACCAAGTTTGTTCACGATTGTTCTCATAAAATTTTTGTTTGTTCAGGATAAATAAACAATTTATATCAAAAACAAAATCGGCGGTGGCAACTTCACGTAGCAGAACCCATTTTCGGCGATCGAAAAGAAACCATGCAGATAAGGTTTCTCAACCTTTTGTATTTCTGTTAGCATAGCAAGTGTGTGCATTGCAAATTTTAGCTGGAAGGGAGAGTTTGTAGAATACATGTTTTTCATAGCCCAAAACAATTGACCTATTTGAAGAGCATTACTTTGCTCCGTACATACGAGAAGATTAATGGAGGGCGAGGGGAATGGTAAATTTTATTTTAAGTGCCTTTATTCTTAGAAATTCTTACAGCTACAGGGTTAAATATGATCTCTCAGAAGGTATAGACGTTTATTCCTTAATCTTAAATGCTCAGATATCAAGAATGAGAACTGGGATCATATGAGTGAAGCAGTGAGGGTTATTTATATTTGAAATTCATACATACCATTATTAACAATTGTCGATCTATTGCGGCTGCTGTATAGACCATTTGTATGCTGTATAGGTCGCTACATGTCACAAGAGAATTATATCTATCTATCTACCTATCTGTCTACTATCTCTCTCTCACACACACACACACACACACACACACATATATATATATATATATATATATATATATATATATATATATATATATATATATATATATATATATATATATATATATATATATATATATATATATATATATATATATAAGGGTTGTTCAAGGTTGACCGGGACTTTTATTTCTTCAGAGAAAACAGCACAAGAAGCACCAAACTATGTCAGCTTTTCAAAGTATTCTCCGTGCGCTTCGAGGAACCGTTGCCATCGTTGTGGCAGCTCCCTAATTCTTTTGGTGTACAAACTGGTTGTTCTCGTAGCAACTGGAGGACATCGTTCCGCAGTGCTTCGTCTGTTATGAATTTCTTCTATAACAGATGGTCTTTAAGGGGTGCAAACAAATGATAATCACTGGGGGCTAAATCTAGACTCTAAGAGCATGATGCAGAACTTACCAGCTGTTCACAGACCATCATGCGTGTCCCCGTCTGATCAAATGTCAGCTGGCGGGGAATTCACCTTGCACAGATTTTGCGTAAGCGTAAGTGGTCGTGAATGATTGTCTCAACACTCCCGACACTGATATTCACCTCGGTAGCAATATCCCGCACTGTTACTCGCCGGTTCTCAAGAATCATTTGCTTAACACGTGCGATATTCAGTGGTGTGACTGTAGTCAGGCGAATGTGTCCATGTGCTTCGTTTATCACCAGCTCCCGTCCTTCGCGAAACTGTTCACATCATTCGTACACTCGTGTCCGTGGCATTGTTTGTTCACCATACTGTGCTTGCAATCTTCTGAAAATCTCAGCTGGTTTAACTTTCTCCTTCACAAGAAAGTTGATTACACACCTCTGCTCCACAACACAAACACACTGCTTGTCGCCACTGCAACTGCTGCGCATGAGCTAAATACGTCACGTCGGCTGCTAGTTACTCGAGAAGGAATACATTACGTCACCCGCAAGTTTCATCATGATCCGGCTATTCATTGCTTATTTACGTACGAAAGTCCGTCAACCTTGAACAACCCTTGTATATATATATATATATATATATATATATATATATATATATATATATATATATATATATAGTATTACCCCTTCTAGGTTACAGGTTCGGAAACAAGACGGTGTACCCTCATAAGAAAGTGCTTAATTGGATGTAACTAACAAATTTGATAAATATCGTAGACATAGTTACGCTAATCTAAATACCAATGAAAGAAAACTTGGATATTCAAACGTGAATGAATCTTACATCCAATGTATTTTCGTACAGCTTATGTTACCTGTAGATTCCAAAGAACATTGGTTTACATATACATATTTTTTTCTTTTAAACTTTCTGGCAATAAATCCCTTTCACAAAATATAGAAAGCAGAAGAAAAAAACAATTGTATTTTACATCTTATAATTATTTTGTGGTTTAAAATTACACGAAATTATTTTTCAAAATTATTTAGTAGTTTTGTTTTAAGACAATACACTATATATCACACTTTCTTTTTAAACTTAATTTTTTAAAAAAATCCTAAGATTATTTATATGTCAGAGTCGGAGTGGTGTTCAAACGGTATTTCTGATTTGTGTAATTTCATGAATAAGCTATAAAACATGAGTCATCGAAACAACATTTGCTGCATAGTGAATCTTTTCACTTGTTAAGGAGAATACACATTGAACATGTATTGCATTGTATTGTATTATATCAGACAAGTGACTAACTTTGGTATCCTCATTTCGGAATACCACGCTACGCTACTGTTCAGTATCTTAATTTTCTCGAACCGCAGAATGATAGAAATAATAAACATTTATGCTCTCTTCTTTTACTGTATATTAAACAAGACGGCTCGATATGATTTAATAATAATAATAATATCAATAATAATAATAATAATAATAATAATAATAATAATAATAATAATAATAATAATAATAATAATAATAATAATAATAATAATAATAATAATAATAATAAATTATTTAATGGATGCTATGCATTTCTTCTACGTCGCCAGAATCGATGGAAATCAATTACTTAGTGTACGAAGACTTCTTTCGTTCAACACGAGTGTAATGTTTTACCAGGGTTGATATGTTTAAAACAAGTTTTTAAAACATGTTTAAAACGAGGGCTGTTGTTTTATTCAGTTTGTTTTAAACGTTTTAAACAAATTGTTTTAAACGTGTTTTTTTCGATAGTGGTTGAACATGTTTAAAACAACTAAAATATCAGATTGAGTAAGTTAATTTAATTTTCTAACAAACAACCCATCTTCCGCAGGATTTATGCATGGCGTAAATTACAAGCAGAGTTATATTCTTATTATAACAGCAATTACTGAACGAAATTCTGCACATCAATGTGCGTATAACTCACCCAACAGAAATTCAAATGAAGTATTTCAACATTTCTTAATTTACAAGAATAACGGAGGTTAAACACACTATACACTATTCTAAGATCGAAATTCACAAATTCAAAACTTGGTTATTTTGTGATCACTGTCATTTCCATAATAATGAAGAGTTCTCACATCATAAGCTAGAAGAAATGCTCTGACAAATACAATACAGCTCATAGAAAAGAGCAGTGACTAGCCTACAAGGAGCAAATGACATATTTTAACTAAACAGGTTTCAAGATACATCTCTATCTGCAACATGGGTAGCTAATAATGATTAATGTCTACGGCATAACAACACATAGACGCCCGTCAGGGATTTTAACAAAATGGTAGACTCTCACGTTCGGGGCTCTTTCGACCCCCCTAATTATCACAGAGCCATGAGTTATACACCACTAGAAAGCTTATAGACCACAAATTCCAATGAGGTAACATTCGTGAAATTCCCGCCGTATTCGTAGAAAAAGAACAGACATAAAAATCATTAAAAATATGAAAATATTGATTTTGCGGGGCCCTGGCAACCCTTGCAGTCACCCTACACTGACAAAATGATGAATGTGTAGGCCACATACTTGTGACAATAATATAAGAAATGGTAGCCATTGCTGCCATTGCGTAGTGAATTCGTTTTATGTAGGAAATTTTTCAAAAAAAAAAAAAAAAAAAAAAAAAGCTCAGAAAACATTCACTGAATTAGACATTCTCTCCCCTCCTCCACTATAGTACCACGTCCATACACAAATCATTTTTGCTGCACATATCACGTATACGAACAAGAATTATGCTTCTAAACCAGTTCAGTGAAATATATCTTGTGTTATATGGGACCCTCCCAAAAATAAATGTAAATTAATCAAATTTAACCCCCTCTTCCTCTATAAACAACAAGTACACATACAGGTTACTACCCTGTAGAGGGCTACCTCATTGCTTCACATACCAATTTTTATGGATGTACCACAAAGGGGGGAGGAATACCCGCCAAAATCTGATGAAAAAAAATTGATGAAAAATTAAAAAAACGAACTTCATCCTTCCTTTCTCGGCCGTACATACGTACCCCCTATATACATAAAATACAACTGACGGAAAGCTTCATCCCTCAAAAATACTTTGGTACCAAATCATTTTCTAGCTTAATTAGAGGCTGAGCTATTGATGTTTGTTTTAAAATTAAATATAATTTACGTCAAAAAAACTTAAACTCCAAAAATTGGCTAACTTTGCCCCCTCCCTGCTAGCCCATATAAGCAAGAAGTACAAATACACTATATTACCATGTAGTGGCCTACTTCATTGCTTCACGTAACAAGTTTTATGAATCTATCCCCCAAGAGGGAAAATGGCCCCCCAAAAGACTGTTGAAAAAAAACAAAAAAATAAAAACACGATATTTACCCTCCTCCCATATACATAAAATGCACACCAGCAAAGCTGCATCTTTTAGGAATAAATTGGTACCAAAACCATCTTCCAGCCTTAATTTGAGGTTTAAGACTAAGCCATTGAGGTTTAAAGCCCTGACACAGACCGTTGTCAATGGGCGTTTAAAGTTTAAGAATGCAGACGACCAGTAGAATGTAACACAAAGAAAGTAAACTACATATTCCGTGAACGGAGATAGGGAAAATCCCGATTTCTTTCTCCGGAATTGAACATTTAGGCGGACCGAAATTAGAGAAGTTCCCGAAATTTGATCTAGCGGTTGAATATAGACAAGCAATACCTAAGAGTGTAAAAATGTAATATATATGCCTATTTAGAATATTGTTTTAAACAAAATAAACATTTTAAACGTGTTTTTTTTGTTTAAAACACAGTACTTTGTTTTAAACGTTTAAAACGTTTTAAACAAAAACATGTTTTAAACATAAAAAACGTTCTTTTTTTTTAAAAAAAAAAAACTTGTTTTTTTCAACCCTGTGTTTTACTGCAGTGCATACTATTTGTAAATAAGCATCTCTTATTTTAGTATGACTTTCAATACGAAACGAATGAGAATACAGACTGATTTTGCCTTTTTTACTGGTTCTTTGTCGATAAGAAAGAAGATAACCAGATAAGGGACAGAGGATAAAAGAAACGTTCAGATGGTGAGGTCAATGCATGCACCTTACAGATTTCTATGAATTAGATCTTGCTGTACTACAAACAAAAACGAGCCTGGAGATTTATTCTCGGAACGCAAACTATTGCAACATACGGTATTCTGCAGTTGGTAATTCTGTTGTCGAGAGATGTTTCGGTAGTAGTTTTACGTACGCGTGTCAAGTTAGACCAACCACCAATACCAAAACGACCGGAACATATCTCAGAATTATGGGCTATTTATGGGCTAATTAGTTGCTCTAATCCCAACTTTTGGGCTCCTACTGTTTAGCGGGAAATCGGATTCAAAGTGGGCGAGTCCAGCTTGATATCAAGCTAGAACCCCCCATATGGTTAGAATGGTCCGATCGAAAAAATTCAAACGCCGGAATTATGGGCTATTTATGGGCTAATTAGTTGCTCTAATCCCAATTTTTGGGCTCCTACTGTTTAGCGGGAAATCGGATTCAAAGTGGGCGAGTCCAGCTTGATATCAAGCTAGAACCCCCCATATGGTTAGAATGATCCGATCGAAAAAATTCAAACGCCATAATTATGGGCTATTTATGGGCTAATTAGTTGCTCTAATCCCAATTTTTGGGCTCCTACTGTTTAGCGGGAAATCGGATTCAAAATGGTCTAGTGCAGCTTGATATCAAGCTAGAACCCCCATACGGTTAAAATGGTCCGATCGAAAAAATTCAAACGCTAGAGTTATGGGCTATTTATGGGCTAATTAGTTGCTCTAATCCCAATTTTTGGGCTCCTACCTTTTAGTGGGAAATCGGAATCAAATTCTGCGAGTCTAGCTTGACATCAAGTAAAAACTCCCCATAAGGTTAGACATCTCGAATCGAAGAAAATCAAACGTCAGAAATATGGGCTATTTATGTTCCAATTGATGCTGTAATTCCGAGTTTGAGGCTGCTACGTTTTAGCAGGAATTCCTTATCAAATTGCGAGATTTGGCTTAACTTCTTGTTATAAACCTAGGGCTATAACACTCCGATCAAAAGAATTAAAACGTCGGAATTATGGGTTATTTGTATTGCTAAATTGTTGCTCTAATGTCGTGTTTTTTCTTCTATCGTTAGCAAGAAATCTCAAGCAAGATTGGTATTGATTTTTAGATAAGTTGGGATGATACTTTCAAAGTTGCAGTGAGAAAACCTCGATATTTATTAACTGAAAATTGATTTATTTGCACTCTCCGCAAATGTAGATCTATATCTCTACTACTAAATCCATGAATTCTTTTTTTACGTGTTTATGTTCATTATGTTTTGAAGTAAATAATGTATATATAGAATTTATATAGTGAAATATAATTATTTTTTAAATCTTTTTTTTCTAAGGAAATGCCTCTTTGCCGTTGCTGGGGGCCGCAGTGGCACAGTGGTAGAGCGTTTACCTCTTGTGCGTGTGATTCCTGGTTCGATCCCAGATCGCGCCAATTGATCTTTGTGATTGACAAACACCATGTACTTGGGTTTTATCGGCATTCTACCGCTGTGCCATTGCGGGCCCCACCAACGATGAAGAGGCATTTCCTATAAACTAAAAAATTTAAAAAAAAACAATATGATATTTCACCATATAAATTCTATATATACATTACTTACTTCCAAACATACTGAACATATAAACGTGAAAAGACAATTCATAAATTTACTAGTAGAGATATATATTTGCATTTGCGGAGAATGCAAAAAAATCAATTTTCAGTTAATAGATATCGACGTTTTTTCACTGCAACTTTGCTACTATCATCCCACGTTATCTAGAAATCAATACCAATCTAGCATGAGATTTCTTGCGAACGATAGAAGAACTAAAATCGACATTAGAGGAAATAATTAGAAAACAAATAAACCATAATTCCGGCATTTTAATTATTTGATTATTTATAGCACTAGGTTTATAGCTAGAAGTTAAGCCAAATCTCACAATTTGATGAAGAACTCCTGCTAAACGGTAGCAGCCCCAAACTCGAAATTAGAGCACCAATTAACCCCAAAATAGCCCATAATTCCGGCGTTTGAGTTTTTTGGATCGGACCATTGATACCGAATCGGAGGTTCTAGCTTGATGTCAAGCTAGATTCGCCTGTTTTGTTTCCGAATTCCCGCTAAACATTAGGATTCAAGAAATAGAATAACGGCAACTCATTAACCCATAAATAGCCCATAATTCTGGCTTGAATTTTTTCGATCTGACCATTCTAACCCTAACTATATGGGGGTTCTGGCTTGATATCAAGTTAGACTCGCCCATTTTGAATCCGATTTGCCGCTAAACCGTAGGAGCTCAAAAATTGGAATTAGAGCAACTAATTAGCCCATAAATAGCCCATGATTCTGGCGTTTGAATTTTTTCGTTCTGATCATTCTAACCATATGGGGGGTTCTAGCTTGATATCAAGCTGGACTCGCCCACTTTGAATCCGATTTCCCGCTAAACAGTAGGAGCCCAAAAATTGGGATTAGAGCAACGAATTAGCCCATAAATAGCCCATAATTCTGGCGTTAGAATTTTTCCGATCGGGCCATTCTAACCGTAACCGTATGGGGGTTTCTAGCTTGATATCAAGCTGGATTCCCCCACTTTGAATCCGATTTCCCGCTAAACAGTAGGAGCCCAAAAATTGGGATTAGAGCAACTAATTAGCCCATAAATAGCCCATAATTATGGCCTTTGAATTTTTTCGATCGGACCATTCTAACCATATGGGGGTTTTTAGCTTGGTATCAAGCTAGTCTCGACCATTTTGAATCCGATTTCCCGCTAAACAGTAGGAGCCCTAAAATTGGGATTAGAGCAACTAATTAGCCCATAAATAGCCCATAATTATGGCCTTTGAATTTTTTCGACCGGACCATTCTAACCATATGGGGGGCTCTAGCTTGATATCAAGCTGGACTCGCCCACTTTGAATCCGATTTCCCGCTAAACAGTAGGAGCCCAAAAATTGGGATTAGAGCAACTAATTAGCCCATAAATAGCCCATAATTCTGGCGTTTGATTTTTTTCGATCGGACTATTCTAACAATATGGGGGGTTCTAGCTTGATATCAAGCTGGACTCGCCCACTTTGAATCCGATTTCCCGCTAAACAGTAGGAGCCCAAAAATTGGGATTAGAGCAACTAATTAGCCCATAAATAGCCCATAATTCTGAGATATGTTCCGGTCGTTTTGGTGTTGGTGGTTGGTCTAACTTGACACGCGTGTGTTTTACTTGTAGCTACTATCAACTCACCGTTTGTCGACCTATAGCAGTATCATCCTGTGTGTGTGGTAAGGGGGACAATAGGGGGGCCAAGATTTTGAGCAAGTGGGCCTGGCAGCCAGGCCCTCCCTTGGCTCCGCCACTGATAGTGTATAGCAGGCCTACCTTACTTTAACACTTTGTAAGGAAAAATCTCCTGCAAAATCTGCACCAAGAAAGATTTTTAAGGATCTGAAATGTTACTTTTACTTACTTGCAACTCTGAAAAAAGACATAAACAAATGACTTCTGCTGTTCCGCTCGTTAACTGTAAACATGGCGTCTGCTTCCACAACAAGTGCTAGAAGTCTTTTCGTAGAATCAAAATTGCGCCTTGCAGATAGAGTTCAAGTGAATGTAAATAATATAGCATCTGTTGCTAGACAAATACAAAGAGGATCGAAGTCCAATGAGGTAAGATTGATGTCGTATGCTGTGAGAAATTTTAAAATATAATTTGGCGTATATGTCCAATGTAGGTATCTGTAGTTATATGATAAACGATTAATTTTGATCGTTCCGAAGATGATAATCTCAGACCACAGAGAAAATAACAATCTTGTTATTTTCTCTGTGTTCGACCTAAGATTAGATTCTAGCAATTCTTCAAATAAGAATCGTTAGAGTAATACTATTTATCTTTGAGCGCTGCCTTTGTACTTAGACAAGGTATATAAAATAACAAGTAGCCCCAGTTCGCGATTAGCGTTCTGATTGGCTTCCTTTCCGTGACGTTATATGGAGGTATCGGTGAGAATTTTTTTCACTTGCTTGCTCGTTACACTTCGCGCTTTACTCGTAAAACTGAATCCACAACATAATTATGTACTTCCTTTTCTTTTCAAATACGAATAATGAGTTTTTTTCTACTCACAGATGAGACAACATATTTTGGTAATAGTTAAGAATAGCTACTTCTCATCTCCCGTGCACGAGGATACATCTTACTGTTGCACTACCTAAACACCCGAAGTACAAGGGCAAGAACTCAGTCTATTACCTACTTTTTAACATCCTAGATAGTCAATGAATAATGCCTGAAAGTATGGCGTTTCTCGTCCTTCCCTTAATGGGAAGTACGGCTCCTTAACTATAACCCATATTTTAATTAATAAATAAATAAATACCGTCAATAATGATTAATTATCTATACAAATAAAAATGAATATAATGTTTGCTCGCTAACTTATCCTAGATCTTTGGACCGATTTTTACAATTTTTAGCAGTGACAAGTGCTATTGAAACACGTATCACTGCCAAAAACTACTTGTATTCACTACTCTCGCTTACGCTCATACTCACCATCGATGACGCGCCTGCTTCAGACGCATCCCCGCGCTACCGCGAGGTTCCGCCAGATTTGCCCTACTCCGACTGGGTTAGATAGCATTCGTGCTTTTTAGTGGCTACCTAGGATGGGTTGGTTTGTGTTTCTAGCACTGTAGTTTTTATGCAACACATCCGAAAGCCGTAGGGGGTGCGGTGGCTCAGTGGTAGAGCGTTCACCTCCGGTGCTTGGGGTCCCTGGTTCGATCCCAGCTACCGCCGTGTGGACATTGTGGTGGACAAACACCGTGCTCGTGGGTTTTCTTGGGGTTCTCCCGTTTCCTCCCACTCTTCATTTCACTCATTTCTCATTATCACCGTCTCCTTTAACCTAACCGGCATAACCGTGGGACGTTAAACTTAAAGATTTCATTTCATTTCATTTTTTCCGAAAGCCGTATTTATATGCAAACTGTAAAAGAATTTTAAATTTTCGTCAATTACTTTCCGTTGCCTCCTTGAATTTTATCTATTCCAAGTGAGATATATTCATGTCGCCTAGTGGAACCCTTTTAGGAGACGACGAAAAGGAAATTAATGAAAGAATTATAATTTTTCAACAATTCTTTGTAGTGGTGTGCCAAAAGTAAACCAGTACGCAAATTATACATAGCAGCCTGTGCTAGGTGGCCGCTAAAAAGCACGAATGCTGTCTAACCAAGTCAGGTCAGGGCGGAGCTGGTGGGCCTACGTGATAGCGAGAAGATTCATTTGAAGGGAACAGGCGTGTCAGCGACGGTGGGCATACACGTAAGCTGGGGTAGTGGAAACAAGTTGTTTTTGGCAATGATACGACTTTGAATAGCAGTTGCCATGGTTTCATACTGCTAGGAGTTCAGTTACAAACATATGGGTTATGGCAGCACCTACACATCTCTCCAGACTTGATTCTGTTCTCAATTTCTTCATCGCTATAGTCCGTTTTCGTGTTCCTGCACTTCGAATATTATCTAAGAAGGAGCTCTTGCGACATCTTAATATTCAGACTCCTGAAATACGCAGAATTATCTCTGACCTGAAATATCTACATAAAATAATTAATGGAAGCTTAAGATCGGAAATATTACTTCGGGAACTATCCTTACGTGTCCCTTCCCGCATCACCCGGAATACCCACCTATTCCATCTTGCCCGTCCTAGGTTGGCTGTTATACAGAGGTCTCTTTTTTATAGAATACCAAACTGTTATAATCAAGTAACAACTGATGTAGACATTTTTTCGAGCTACCCAGTGTTTGAAAGAGCAATTAAACGAGCTTTGACGGAATAGTTTTACTCTTACACTCTTTTTTTCTATGTTGTTGTTGTTGTTGTTTTTTTCTTTCTTTTGTTAGCATGTCCCTGTGTAAAATGGCAAAGTTATGCTGTATCTGGGAATTTGTTCAATAAATAAAATAAATAAATAAAATACAGTTTCTGTACACTGTGCAGAAATGAGTTGGTGGTGGAAAACAGTATCTAACACAGTCATCTTTCATATGCACTCACTTATTTTATCCGTCGTAAAGCATTTGTAATGATTTTACACTAGTAACCCTTCACTTGTAATCCTAAAATACAGATATATTACTTTGTGTTTAATTCTATCGCCTAAAGGAAGTTGTTCGCTATGAATATATCTTTTCATACAAAGTATTGAATTCTACCTGTAAATCTTCCAAAATGTGTGCCAAAAGTAAACTAGCACTATTTTTTTTTTTTTAATCAAGCGAACCTTATACTCTACATCTGCAGGGGCCGCAGTGACTCAGTGGTAAAGCGTTCACCTCTGGTGCGTGGGATCCCTGGTTCGATCCTCGCTCAATCCAAGTGAACTTTGTGGTGGACCGTGGAAACACTTTGAGCATGGGTTTCCTCGGGGTTTCCCCGTTTCTTCCTACTTTCTTCATTCCAACGTTTCATTCATTTCTCATCATCACCGTCTTCCTTAGCCTCGCCGGCATAACTGTGGAATGTAAATCTCAAAGATTTCGGTTTTTATATCTGCAGTGGGACACATGGGTTCGATTTTCGGCGGGAGCTCATGTGTTTCGGATTCCACGTTATTCAATGTGTCCACGTCTCATATAGCCTCGGTGCTGAACAGGACGTTAAACTCAAAATCAACTCAGCTCAGCTCAGCTCAGCTCTTATTTGCGCTCAGATTCTGAATACGGGAACAATGTTTTGTATATTTCCAAGTAAAACCTTTATAAATTCACAAAAGAAGAGAAATTGGTTTAAATTTACAATCTGAAACTATGCATAAATTAATAATAACTTTCTTCATGAACTCTGTTCAGTACTTGCTCATGCCTTAAAAACTGTTGTGCAAAAAGCAGTAACCAACCTGTGCTAGTTTGTCACTGAAAATACAGAGGCCATCTAACCAAGCCAGGACAGGAGTAGTGCAGCAGGAGCCCCGCGTGAGGGTGCATCCATAGAAAGCAGATCCGTTGGCGACGACAGGAATACACATAAACACGGATGGCTCAAAATACTGCGCATGCCATAAAGCCACTTTGAGATCTCTTACTTTTGGGACACTTTTATGGTGGCTAAATAAATACACTGCCTAGAATAATCCATATCAGTGCAAGCAAGGGATTTACTTGATAGTCTCAGATGGTATTGAATTTAATAAAAGATTATATATATATATATATATATATATATATATATATATATATATATATATATATATATATATATATTGATTACCGTTGATCATTACCTACAGTCCTGCATTACGTGATAAGGAGAATTTCCACTTTTGAATTTAACAAGTTTTATAAACAATGTTCGTGTGTTAACTTCCGTGGTTTAATGTCTTCATTACAATTTTTTTTTTCCCTTTCAGAAATACCAATCTCAAAAATTTTGAGAATTTTACAGGAGTTGCATTTCTAAAGATATTACATATCCTGAAAAGAAGAATGCGCTATTTTGGTTCTGGAATAATTCATAATTGTTTTGTAAAAATAATTTAGTTTTGCACTAATGGGCTCAATGTGATGGAATAAAAGCGTTAAATTAAACGAAGTTGAAACTGATGAAATGTCTTTATTCTTCTGGAATTTCTTTATGTAAAACTTCTCAAGAGCTCCTTCGTGGCTAAGCGGTTAGCGTTACTTGACGTTTGAGCTCAAGTTCCTGGAGGAGGGAGCTCATGTGATTCGGATTCCATGTTAATCAGTATATCCACGTCTCATATAGCCTCACTGCTGAACACATACTCAAAAATTTCTCAAATAATGATATCTGAAACAATGTGAAACTGTCCATGTTATTCCAGAATGTAACAGGACCCATGGCAGTTCTTCATGTGTTAGTGAATGATATCAGTTCGGTCTGGGATCTTTTTCAGCACTAAGAAAGTTCCAGAGCGAACCGATATTATTTACTAATACAAGGGAAATTGTCAGGAATACAGAGGTAGGGGTTATGTGATATGTATCCTATAGCATCCATTAGTAAATATACCCCGCTGTTTACCCTTCAGACTAAATGAGACGGTTGAAGTAGGAGTATACTGGAAAATATTTCTAAAAGAACATATGGGATGATAGGACACATTATGAGACGTAGAGAAATCACTCTTAACTATAAGAGAACATGGCAAAACGAAAAGTACCTACCGGAAGAAAATTTTTCAGGAAAGAAAACGAATAAACGTTGTACGAATTTGTGTTGTACAAGGTTAATTTATTTAGACTGATTATTTTTCATTTATTTCACTGATACTTTTTTTTTTTATACATTTAATGCATATTTTTAGTATAAAATTTGGAATTTCAAAATTTATGAATACAGTACATTTTCGGTTGATAATTGGATATAACATTTAATGGCACAGGACATGATAGATATAGCAAATTTTTGAATTGAGATTGCTGAAATTAAGACCTTGTTAAATAGGCTACAGAAGCTTAAAGATTTAACTAAATTTAAACTAAAAGTTGATTCAAACAGTCATATCTTTGTGTGTGCAGAAAGAATGCTCATAAATGAAAATTCAAAAACGCGAATAAGACCATGTGGTCCTTGTGCATATACGTTTGTGCTAGTGCTGTTCTGTCTTCTGGATTTATCAGAATTTACACAGCATCTTTTAATAAGGCTTACTGCAATATTCTGTTGTATGTATTTGGTTTGGTATGTAGCACTGTTAGTTCTCAATACTTCCTATGAACTTCGCCTTGTTCATTTTCCTGAATTGTACTTGCTTTACAAAATGATTTGTCACTGCTCCCATGTTACGAGATCCTTTGTTTCTTACCTCCCGCTGTGTCCTTTTATCCTCTCAAAATTAAAGGTATGCGCATCTTTCTCGTAAATGTTCTGGTGATCTCATCACAAAAGTCGCATATATCTTGATCACTGTGATTTCTTGTCCATCACATATGCTCATGAAAATATATGCAGCTAAGTTCGCAAGACGTATATTCAGTAGTAACAACTTGAAGATTGCAGTTTTTCATACAAACTAATGAATAAAATGTAATTCAACAAACACTTCTTATCTCCATATTTCCGTCGATAACGGATGTAATGAATACGTAAATAACATTGTTGTAGCGTATTGTGTGATGCCAAATGTATACATGAACATTGAAAATATGATTTATACAAATAAATTATCATACTTTACTTTAGAGTGATTTAAAATGTTCTTCAAAGAAGTAACGAGGTCTCAGGATAGAATATAGTAGATTTTGTGAAAACAAAAGTTGCAGACATGTTAAAACAGAAAAGGTTATACCACATTATGGTATGAAATATGGATTTAGTTATTTTTGTATCAATTAGATTTGTGGACATAGTACTTATTTAAACGAAACTGTATTTTAATATTATTTTCTTACAGGTTCCGGGCTTTTTAACACAAAATTAAGTATAATTACCGTGAAATTATCTAAAACCATCAAAATGTCAATATCCGGTAAAGTGTGTGTATCACCTTTTGGAAACAAGCTCCACCGTGTCCATCGCACATAACCGAAATGGACAACATGAAGTGGATTCTCCGGGTTTTTTTTTTTTTCCGAGTCCATGCCTCACACCCATACAACACCACACTATATATTTGCTTTCATCAGCCTTCGTAAGTTTTGTGTCGATATTTTCTGCTAGAAACTGTTATTTTCCTTCGAATCTATTCTTCATCTGAGCTGTTCTGGAATTTACATCTTATTTTCACCTATCGTCACTTATTGTTATTTTACTCCCTAAATAACATAATTCCTGAACCTCATCCATTATGTAACCTCCTAATTTGATTTTTTTTTTTTATGCTTTTCTTGAGTATCTCAACTTTTTCTGCTTTTGTTGTTCTTCATGTTGGATTTTCTGCTAACCACCTGTATTCCATTTAGACATGCCTCTCCTCCTCCTTTTTCAGTGTCTGCCAACAACGTGATATCGTTTGCAAGTCTAAATATGTGTATTTCCTCTCCATGAACAGTTATTCCGAGGTCGGGAGTGTCCTTGATTTCTTGTATTATTTCTTCAATGTGGATAATAAAATTGGTGACAGTGAGCACCCTTCCTGACTCCATTCTGAATTGTTCCTTCTCTGTCTGTCCTTCCATCCCGTTGTTAGCTTTTGTTCGTTATATAGGTTATATATTCTTCGCTCCTGATAGTTTATTCCTGATTCCTTTAGAATCTTCAACTGTTCCATTCTACATTATTATTAAACTCCTTCTCCAAGTCCACAAATGCTAAATAAGATGCTTTTCCCACTCGGTTTTTATTTTTTTTTGTAAGTATTCTTTCCCGCGTTCCGGTATTTCCAGAAACTAAATGTTGCTCTGCTAGTATTGCAATCTTCTATAGGTTGTCAAGATTTTTGAAGCTTGAGGAAACAAGCATATCTTTATATGATTCTCGCATTTCTCAGCACGTATTGCTACTGTCCTTGTTTTCTGGAAATCTGCAGGCACCTTTCTTTCTTCAAAAAGTTGTTAATTGATTTATATAATCTTTTCTGAACTTCCTGTCCCACACCTATAATTTCTGCTATCTTATCTACACTTGGAGATTTTCCTTATTTTAGATCTTGTAATGCTTTGTGGTACTCTTATTGAAATAAGAAGTCTCCTCATGCCTCTCCTACATTCTCTATATTCTCCACTTTTTTCAAGTTCTTGTCGCTTCCATAGAACCTTTCTAAATATTCCCTCCATGTTTTCATTACCGTCAACCAGGCCAGTGGTGAACCCACTGGGTAAACCTGAACGAAAACGGAAGAAGTTTTCGTTTTCCCTTGGTGTAAAATATGCAATAAATCTGTAAATTAAAAATAGATCTCTATATTGTGTATTTTTGGCCCCACTTTGAAAAAAAAAAAAAATCGTGGGTCAATTTAAGAGGCCTGTACTTTTTGACAAATGAAATTTAGAAATATTTTCCAAGCAGATTATCGTAGGAAATGTATTCGTGTCGCTATCTGCAATTATTACTGTAGTGGTCACCTATGTTGTATTGCCAAAGAAATGACCTTATTCAAAGAGGGGATGATGTTATCGGAATGGGGCAATGCTGAACAATAATAATGTATTTATTAGTGTTGGAGATGCTATTGTTGATGTGACGGTACCTTTTACGTCTCATGGTATGTCGTATCAAGAAGAGGGACATACCATGTTACAGGAATCACCTCATCTGAAAACTCAGATGCTGCAGTGAATAATGATGAACATGAAAATCATATTGCAATTAAAGGTGGACAGTAGTTATTGATTAAGTACTAGGAAAGAAATCAGTGAAGCATTTTGTGGCCAAATAATTCAAGTAGTTGATTCTTTTTTTAAGATGTTAAATTTGTTCACAAAATTTTGACTGGTACTATGTTTTACTGGCCAGAACAAGAGGACATAGGTACTGCTTCTGCTGATGATGTGGTCCTGCTGTTGCCTTAGCCTGTGCTAGACAGAATGGGCACTACTATGTCTTTTTCAGTTTCATTTGAGGGTCTGAATGACAGTAAATAGATGTTCATAAGATTATTTTTGGTAGGTATCTCAGTGTTTTTTCTTGTGGCAGATCTGTTTATTTTGTTTCATTTATGCGTCTGTTATTTCACTGGTAATATTTTACAAGTACGAGTAATATGCTGCTTTTTTCACTTAATGTGAGAACTGCATGTTATTTGATATGGTACAGGTATTGTACGCAACGAATCAGCAGCGAAAGTTCATTAATGTGTGTACTGGATTTACAGAAACAGAATAGCTGTATTTAATTTTATTTGTTTTTCAGTGTTCATTTTCAATGTTTTTTTTTTTTTTTTTTTGGCGGGGGAGAGGGGGAGATGTATAATTTTTGTCAGGTTTTAATTTTTGGAGAATTGTCATGCTCCATGGTACATTAAGGTCTCATGCTGAAAGTATTTTGTTTCAGTTACATCGTTTTGTTACCCAGTTCTTCTAATAGAAGTTCTATCTTGCACAACTTTCATTTTCCATGTGACCTGCATGTAAACGGACAAAATCTGCCAGAAATATGCAGAAGTATGTCATGTTACATATCTGCAGAATCAGCTAAAAGAGCACGTTTCTGCTGTACCAGCATCATCCCACTGGATTCCATGTCAGAAGGGTCCGGACAAAAGGGCGCCCGAGTCAAAACAGTCCCGCGACAAAAGGGCCCGATAAAAAACGGCTTCACGGCCAAAAAGTCTCAGATCAAAGTAGGGGTGAAAATCAGGTATGCACACGTTGATAGTGTCTCCTTAGTAAGTTGCAGTGTTTGTCCAAAAGAAGGAAGAATATCAATGGTTATTTGAAATAAGAAATTTGAATGGCGATATTGATTTTGTTTGGTGGTTGTTTCTTCTGCAACAATGTCTATAACTTAAGTCGGTTCTCCATGAAAGTTTGCTTGCAACTCCGTCTTTCTGAGTTTGTATCCTCGTGACATAGCTCAATCAAACTTTATCTATTAATGACTTTTTCCTTAGTTCTAAAATTCCATTTCTACCCCTGTATAAAAGTATAAAAATACATATTAGTATGAAAAATATTATGTAGAAAAGATTAGTTTAATTTTGCTGTGAGAAGACACATGTAGATCTGTGACATGCGTGGACGGAGGAAAAATAAATGTTGCAATTGGTATTATTGCAAAGACTGCATTTGCATTGGTTTGGAGTGTGGTCACATGGAAGCCATCTTGAATTCCTCATATTGGATACCACACAATATTTATAAATAGAAAGAGATATGTGTGTCACATACATTGGGGCTACAATCTTCCTATAAACAATAATCTAAATTGATTTTTGACAGACCGCCATTCTTTTACGAGATAACGTATGTTACGTTTGACATTTTTCTAGTAGAAAAAAATATTGGGACAGGCAAGTAATAAATAGAATGTTCTTCGTGTTTCTATTCGTATACTTGCGTTCGTAAAATACTGTAGAGTTAGTTACCACATATGTTGATGGTAAGTGTAACATACTTTAACATTTTTTAAAGTATATGTGTTGTTAATTGTTACTTTACGAATATAAAGCAATATAATGCTCTTAATGTGCAAAGTTTATAATATTCAGTAGAGCTCAACGACTTTGTTCAAATAGCAGCAGGTATTAACAATGTTTTATCTTGTCAGTGTATTGTACTGTGTGGGCTTACTATGGTAAGATTATAATGATAGAATAGCTAGAAAGAAACCGTATATTATCAAAAATAAGATAATTAAATTTTCTAGAGCTTTCGTAGATAAGCCCAAAAATTGGTGGGAATATGTTGTTTCCCGACGAATATAAATTACACCTGCATGGATATGGTGGTAAAATAATAGTTTCTTAGCAAGTAAATACAGAGCTAAATGTCAAGAACTCCACCCTACTGTAAATCAAGGAGGAGGAAGTGTAATAGTTTGGGTTATTTATGTTCATCAGGTGTTGGAGAGTTAGTGTGTGTTGACGAGATTATGACGAATACACACACACACACACATATATATATATATATATATATATATATATATATATATATATATATATATATATATTAAAATTCTTAGGACAAATCTTCAGGAAAATACGAAAAATTGAGAATTACGAGACTTCTAATTTTATCAAGATGTTTATTCCAAACAAAGGGTATATTGTAAGGAAATGGTTGATTTAAAACTGTCCGAAAATGCGCGAAATCCAACAAAAAATACCGACTTAACCTCATTGAAAATCTTTGGAACGAGTTGCAACGTAAGGTCAGTGTACGATTGAATGGCCTGCAAGATTTCCCTATCTATCACTCTTAGGTTACCCTGAATGACTTATGGATCGTCTTGTGAAAGAAAGAAGTCTTCGTGATATGCTACAGCATGCACTTTCCAATTTTTACGACCAAGTGGCCTACTGGCAGACAATCTTCAAAATGCAGATAAATATAAGTAAATGTCATATATATGTAGTGTACAGCTACCCACAAGAATATAGTAAACCTTTCAGATGCATTTGAATTTTTAATGCTAAACGTAGCAAACTCTATCCCGTAAAGAATTAGCGACAGGTGAAAAGTGAGTTCAGGTTCTCGTTTCGGGATACATCCTAGCCAATATTGATGTGTCACACATGTTCTTTCCATTTAAAGAATGTTGTGTGATATCCAATGTGGCGGAATCAGTGTTGAGTGCCACGATGTCCAGGTCCCCATTCAATGCAGTTTTTGCACCTACACCTACTTGCAACATTTGCTTTTCCTACGCCCCATTATTACTGGATTGTCCTGATACTTTTGCCTACTACATAGAAATGTTAAACGTAGCACTTCTACCATATAAAAGAATAATGATAGGTAAAAAATAAATTCATATTCTTGTTTGTGGGAAGATTCAAGACTAAACTGATGTGCCGAATGCAGTCCTTTCCATTTAAAAATACTATGTGATATCCGATATGGCGGAATCCAAGATAGATGTCATGATGCCCACACCCTCAATTAATGTAGTTTTCGCATCAACACACACTTGTAACCTTTCCCTTTCCTCCGTCCACGTGTCTCGTTATTAATTACCTGTCCAGATACTTTTATCTACTAGATACAAATGTCAAACGTAGCACTTTAGCTCGCAAGCGAAAATAAAAAAACAAGCATTTTAGGAATGATCCAAAAAAAAAAAAGAATCAAAAGATTGCGATCTTGCCCAATAATTAGCTTTTGGATCAGAGTCACAACATTTTTGAACGGGCCCTAAATCGAGTTAACATCATAAGAACATCATACTGAGTTAAGTGATAGTTTGAGTTTGGCTACACGGGTAGTATGTAGTTTCCCAGACGTAAGGCTTACATGAAGAATTTTGATTGAAATATATTGGATCTTTTGATCCAGTAAGTTCATATTCTTATTTGTGAAAAGATTCTAACCTGAATTTATGTGTCAAACTTACCTTTTTCCATTCAAAAAATATTCTGTGGTATACAATGTCCCGGAATCCAAGGTATATGCCATACCCCATTCAATTCAATTTTTGCATCAATACCCACGTGCGAGATTTACATTTTCTCCGTTCACGTGTATCGTTATTGCTAGTCTGTCGTAACATTTTTGACTACCCTATATTTTTTCCACATGTGTGTTCTTTTAACACAAATAAATCACGTACTGTCCACAGAATATTCTTCATCCAATCATTTTAATACTGATCAGGCTTTTTTGACACGAGGCCGTTTTGACTCGGACTTTTCTGTCCTTGCCCTTTTGTCCGGGCCCTTCTGACTTCACACCACCCCACTGACAGATACCTACGTCAAGATAATGACCATTCAACTGACTGTCAACATTGCCCCGACCTCTGGGCGATGCTGATACAATACTAATCATTATTATTTTTGTAATATGCTAACATTAATTAATCCCATTTTTGTATTAATGTGAAGATGTAGGAAGGGTGTACATAAAATTATTTTCTGCAATTCCATCTGCAATCATATTGAAGTTACATACCTTTTTTTAGCCAAAAAGTGTATCAGCACTGCCCCCTTTCACGGTATATTTTCAGCGTCAGTCATGGGTCTTCATTCTTTATCTTTTAGTACATTTTTCTGTTCTCTTCGTTGTTTTAGGTTTCTCTTAATGTTCTTAAAAGCTACTATATTCATTTTTTTTTCTGTTTCTTCACATTGTTATCTTATCCATTCCGCCTTAGCAAGTGTGAATTTTCGAATGATTCCATTTCTTTTATACTGCTCCTTTGTCTTATTGCTGATAACCTTCTTCAATTTTCTCCTGCCATCCATTAATTCTAGAGTTTCCTGGGTGATTCATTCTTTCCTTTCTATTTTCTTCTTCGTCACTGTCGTTGGCTCGATGATAGTTGTGTCTCTTGAATTAATATCCTTTTTTCTCTCTCTCGCTATGAGTTCGTACTTGTCGCCCTATTTTGTGGTTTATTACAAATCCAACTCTAGTGACCTCATTTTTCATTCCCGGGTTGATAATTCTATAGTCACCTGACCAGAAATCATCTTATTATTTTCATTTTACTTTGCTGATCGCTACTATACTACACATTCAGTCATTCTCTCTCTCTCTCTCTCTCTCTCTTTTAATATTTTATAACTTAACCTGCTTTGTTTCAGATCCCTTATGTTTTATTCTCTAACTGTTCATAACTAAGCAACGTTTACTTCCTCCGAAATCCGCGGAACAGTGCATTTGCAGTATGGGATTTTGCGTTTCTTGCTCTACCCATTTGGGGTAATTCGTTTTAAAAATCGGCATTCCTATACTGCGTGCTCTTGGAAGAGGTAAAGTGATGGTTTCCCGTTTTCACTAATTACGTTTTTTTTTTTTTTTTTTTTTTCAATACTCCGCTGGTTTCCGTCATTTCTCACTGCTACCGCAGGAACGCCTGAACCCATCCTATAGACCGGCTCCTCATTGTGAGGGTTGCTGTACAGGCAAGAGTTCCGTTGCCCAGGATTCAGGCGTGTGGAGTTTCCTAACATACCCGGGCCCCGGTCTTGCTATGTATAAATATAATAATTTCGTTTTAAATATCTGAATAAATGTGTATACGGTAAAAGTTGCTAAAATAGTGTCTGGAGTTACAGCATAATTGAGAGATGTTTTATTATTATTATTATTATTATTATTATTATTATTATTATTATTATTATTATTATTATTATTATTATTATTATTATTATTATTATTATTATTATTATAGGAGAGAGGGGCATGATTTCTTAATTTAACTTTCAGCTTTGGTTTTCAAAAGTGTAAAGGATGCAATAAATCCAAAGCATGTGTTCTTCATGTGTGTAAACTGTGAATACCTGTTTTGGATTGTGAATTTGACATTACTTTATTTCTAACGCTACTCATCTCATGTTTTCCGGCATTCATAAACTTTACAGTAATGAACTAGGAAAATGAAGCCAGTTAATAAGCGGTTAGCATTATCGTTTAACAATAGAGGAGACCTATGTTCGAATCATGAAGCCGTTCATTCTCACTTGAGAAGTTTCGTGGGTTCTTTCTTAATCTCAAAAAATAATTGCTAGAATGGCAATTTAATATAGGCCTGATCTCTTTCCTTTCAAAAATTCTGTCCCAGCTTCTGTTGTTCATATTCTAGCGTAAAGTATATTTTCGGTTTATTTAGAACGTTATAAATAAGTAGATAAATGAATATGACAAAGTTGTTATTGTATACTTTCAGGTGTTGATGCATACTGCCAGAAATTTTGCCTTACAAGAGCATGCTATAGAAAATTCTGAGGAGGTTAGTATGTGCAAAGGAATATAATATAATATATATATATATATATAAACTTGATTTATTTTAGTAAAGATTGATATGTAATCATCTGTATTGAGCATCACCGAGAATCGAACCTGGAATTGGGTACATCGAATATTACGAAGAAGCCCAGACTCCAGAAATGTAACTGATACTGTTTTGTTTTATTATTACTAATATCAACTGATAAAAAGCAGTACTTTATTGACTTTGTAAAGCTAGAAAGAATAAAATAGTCTTCTTTCCATACATTTCAATAGATAGTGTTATTGGTCAATAGATAAAACTAAAAAGCATGAATCATTCAGTACTTCAAAGCAAGCAATTATTGATTGGTTTATGTAAATTTTAACTTTGAAATTAGATCGTAACGATATTCATGAAATACGATTATTTTAACCATTGCTTTTGTAATTAAATAAATAAACTGTTATAACCTGCTAGAATAACACCCACAGTTATGGCCTCATTGTAAAATTAATGTGTATGTCGAATTTCATTTTAAGTATGTAAGAAAATTTCCTACTCAATCTTTAGACATAGCTTTATTGTTCGAAAAAAAAAATTATTTTGAACCACCTTCAGTGGCCTTAAAGCAGTCTATATTGTAACATACCCGGCCATGTGACACCTGCCAGCCCACGTGCTATATGTCAATAAAACAGATTACATTAGATTACACTTCACTTGGTATCACATGATACCTAAGAAAGATGTCATCTACACTAGCGCCAACGCCTAAAGGGACACTGTAACAAAAGCCGCCACTGAATCTGAGTTGGAGAAAAATCGTCAGGACGACTTTTATTACAAATCAGAAGAATTAAAAATAATTTAACTTATATTGTAAAACATCGAAGGAAAGAGAGAAAAATTGTTGTAACATATTTTAAAAATATTTGAAAAAGTAAAGATCCTGGCGATTAAAAAGAAGAGAAAAATAAAAGGTGAAATATTGTTATAGTATTTCCAGGCAACACTGATTTCTTCTTTCCTCCGAGCGTAGCGGACTCCCGGCCGGTGAGTTGCGCTCGGAATTTAAAGGTGTGAAGATGTCTAATGGAGGCTAGTGTGAACGAGAGGAAACGTGAAATCGTAATACGAACACGAGTTTGTGCAATCGGTATTAGTAACTTCGTGAGAATTTTGCATGTTTGGTTCAAAGGAGACAAAGTTTAATAATTATTAATAACAGTTATATCTGGAAGTAAAAAAAGAAAGAGTGAACCGAAACACTCTTGTAAAAAAAAAAAAAAAAAAAAAAAAATAAGTGGAACAAGAAAGTGGGGTCGTGAAAATCAAGGGATTGTTTTAATTCCTAGTGCAATTCAATTCTGGTATTGAAAAGAAAGAATTTAAAGTGAATGATTTTTGGATAACTACTTATATTACCAGATTGTTGATTGCAGCAAGATTCGATATAAATTCGAATACTCCACTTTATTCCGTTTACTTAAATACGTTATTTGATTTCTTTTGAGAGGATAGTCTTACGTCTTTCCTTACTTATTTGTGGTATTTGGAGTTGATTTAGTAAGCCAGAACGAAGGTCGATTTCCATTCAGAGGAGGACAGCTAGACAGAGTTGGTAACGAAAGGTATAAGACCATTATTGAGAAGGTAAGAACTATTTCAATTTTACTTCCTTGTGACCCTCGTTAACTGTTAGGGATATGTTTTCATTAGTTCTTGTTGGTTGTCTCGTAGTATTCGTTCTTTAAGCAGGATTCTTCCGTTGTTCGATAAATGCGAAGTTATCTGATCCGTTATCGTATTCAATTACCGTTTATTTTTTACTATAAATCTCAGCTCGATCCTTAGTAATAACGTTTTCAGCATTGGAAGAAGGAGAAACATTACATTGTTGTCTGGAAATACTACGTTTGTATTAGAAAGAGAATAATTGAAAAATTAGTATTAATAAATTGACTGGATCAATCCCAGTACCATTTGTTATTAGTGTGTGGCGTGACCGCTCATATATATTGTCTCTTGTCTATACAGTCTTGATTTGCTTTTCAAATTTTTCAATAAAAGAAAGAAATTAAAGTACAATTATATAATACATAAGGTTAGGTGGAGGTTTCCCCCCCCCCCTTATTTTGTGAATCAGTATCGATTGACATTTGCTTGTTTCAAATTCTCACTAGATAGCTTTAAGAACTGTTAAGAATTCGTATTTATTCAAAGAATTAAATAAAAGACTTAAATTTCTCCTTAAATTGCTGTTGATTAACGTAACGTTCAAATACGTCATATAATATATATATTTATTAATCGTTGAAGTTATTGTTGATTCAGATCGCATTCAAATACTCATTTTGCTTATTTTTTTTTTATTCTAATAATATATTTGTTATCTACTTTTGGAATATAATAAAAACAATAAAATCAAGGATTTGGTGTTATTATTTCCAGAATTTGTGTGTATGTATGTTTGTGTTATATTTTTGCAGCCGAATTTTTGTACGCTATTTTCTACTGAAAGTTGAAGGAGAAAGAAACACTGATTGAACCAATAAAAGGTAAGGGTTGTTGGGGAGGATTGAGCTGAGATCTTGTATAAAGGAAGATTTAGATGTCCCGCACCCAAAGCGCCTGATTGATGAAGGTTTTTTTTTTTCCTGCTGACCGGATTCTTTACGGGCGCGTTATAAGTTAGTTCCGAGCGCAACTCCGGTTCATTCAGTGAGTTTTTTTTTATTCATTTAGTAGTAAAAAAAAAAAAAGAATACGAGTTTATTTAGAAATAGCGTTCATTATTTTTTCAATATAAGATTAATTTGTACACTCAACCGCATAAGTGTTTACTCCTTAGTAGAGTTCGGTTGCTTTGGACTGTGATGTTAAGTGAATAAGTATTAAGTGTTAATAAACAGTTTGTTCACGGAATTGATAATCAGAAACTTGAATAAATAAGTATTTGGATTTAATTTGCATTAATATTTATGAGGATTTCATATTTATGAACGAAATTTCTGATCGCAGTCATAGTTACTTTTGTTCAGTTGATATTGAGTGGTGTTGCTGGTGTAGTG